>NC_133140.1:28810445-29117945 GCF_048418815.1 Hemitrygon akajei
TGATCTAAGTGATTTTGGACATGGAATGATTGTTGGTGATAGACTGGGTGGTTTGATTATCTTAGAAACTGCAGAACTCCTCAGATTTTCAAGCACAGCACTTTGTAGAGAATGGTGTGAAAAACAAAGAACAAAAAATCCAGCAAGCAGCAGTTCTGTGGGTGAAAATGTTTTGTTAATGAGAGAGGTCAGAGGAGAGTGGCCAGAGTAGTCCAAACTGACAGGAAGGCAGCAGTAAGTTAAATAACCATGCGTTACAATGGGTGTGTGCAGAAGAGCAGCTGTGAATGCACAACACGTTGATGCTGCAGTGGGTGGGCCATAGCAGCAGAAGACCATGAACATACAGAAATACGAGAGGTACTTGATGAAGTGGTCCCTGAGTCCATTATCTGAGCACATGCAAATTGGCATATGTTTAAGAAAATCAGAGAGTTGAATGGTTGTTTTGAAAAGAGTTAGTGTAAATTCATTGGTCGTTGGAGAAAGAAGGCATTGTTTTCTTGGCATGGTTTTCACCTGACCCAACCTTAGACTAATGATCTAGTGAATCATATGACTAGGACTGTAGGTAATTGTGGAGGGGGGAGGTGTGTTCAGATGAGGAGGGGCTTCATAAATAAAAGAGAAAGGACAGGGTTATTATACAGGTTAGTGAAATGACCTATGATAACCATGGAGTGTGGGAAGTGGCTTTAAACTTCCACCATTTATACCTGGCTTTCCTGTGGCCTCTAAGCACGGAAGGTGCTCAGTGCCATTTCGAATGCTCCACCACCTCTTTGAACAGCTATGGTCCAGGTATTCATCAGAATCGGGGAAGAGTAACTTTCTTCTACGGCGATCTTGAGAATATTCTTGAATTCTTCTCCCGTTTCACGTAGTTTCGGAGTGGAGCAGGAGACTGGTGTTGGGTCTGCTCATAGGAGCGAGCTGAGTGTGCTGCTGGGTGTGTTGGTCTGGGAGAAGGTGCTGATAATGGATTGCTTCTCCTGCCATTCCGATTTGGAAGGCGTCGGCTGGGATAGGTAGCTGATACCCTGCCATTGCTTGCAGGTGCCTTACTATAGATGGAATGTGCTCAAAAGATAAGGGTGGGGTGGCCTCTTCTTTCTCCATAACCGTCTCACTGAAGTGAGCACTCCAGACTCCATTCCACCTCAGACTAATGGGTTCAATTTTCATGATCATCTGTATGACAACTGACCGACAAGGGCTCTGGAGCTGAAGGTTTCCTGAAATTCCAATGTTTGGCAGCAAGGAACTCCAGTTACAAGGTCACATCCCCTTCTGAGAGGGCAGGACATGGCAGAAGATCCCCGGGTGCTGGATTCATGACCATTTAGAAAAGAAAGCACCGACGCCACCTGGTAACTACAGAAGGGGGGGGGGGGGGGTCTCACTCTGTTTGTCAAAGAGAAAGTCCTGGCCAGGAAACGCCCTGAGCTGCAGAAAATCAGAGTGTGGATTCTGACCCTCTGAAACATATTAGGCATAATGGTTCCTACGGGACAAACGCAAGGGATATGTCAGGAGCGGCTGCAATCACCACAAGTGTTACCACGCCCCGACACTAAAAACGGCTCTGAGTTTCATTTTCATTTTGCTCTTTGTTTCATGCGCAATGTAAAGAATCTGGCGTTATCATGCGTTCCCAGGTAAGAATTACCACTGTTGAAAAGTGTATAAATGTTTTGTGGAAACAGTAGTTGCAGTAAGGAAGTTGATCAAGGACACTATACTAAGAGCGGTGGCTGGTGGTGATGTGATGCGCAATGTTCTTGTCCTTGGAGACGCGCGATGTTCAGACGCCAAACAGAAATATTTAATTCCGTGTGTGTGTGTGTGTTGAATACAAGAGGGAAGGGACGGAGAACACGCGAGCAAAAAGAATGAAGTTATTTCGCGCCGCTCGGGTTGCAACGTCTTAGCGGAGACCCGGCCAAAGACCGCCGCGGACCTGGCCTGCTCAGGCAGTCCCGTCGTGTTGCCGCGGCCTCCAGCGGCCGCCCTGCGCGCTGGGAAGTTCGCTGAAAGGCTGCAGTAGGAAATGCGAGCCATTCGCTCTGTCAGAGCCCCCTCCCAACGGTTCGCGAAGTGAGATAAACCGGCAATGCGTCCCAGACCTAACTTAACAGCAAAAATATCTCCCGCGTTCCACTTTACCGAGCGTATCCATGCCCCCCCTTCCTGATCCAACTGCCAATCCGAAGTTGCTCCCTACTTTCTATATTAGTGCTTTTAAACTTCTCTGTCTTCTTCCGTCGGCCTCTGCTCTCCGAGCGAGAACTACCGCAGTTTATCCATCTCACTCAAGTCCCTCATCCATCGCATCAGGATATCTCTCTGTCAGAGACAGAGAAGCAGTTTCAGCGACAGGTTACTATCGATGCAATGCTCCTCAGACAGGATGAAGAGGTCAATACTCCCCAATGCCATTAGGCTTTACAATTCTACCGCCAGGACTTAAGAACTTTTTAAAAGCTATTATTAATGCTTTTTGAGACGGTGATTTAGATGCATATCATATTTTTTTACTGAGTTAAGTATTGTATGTAATTAGTTTTGCTACAACAAGTGTATGGGACATTGGAAAAAAAGTTGAATTTCCCCATGGGGATGAATAAAGTATCTATCTATCTATCTATCTATCTATCTATCTATCTATCTATCTATCTATCTATCTATCTTTTCCAGACTCTTCTCTCCTACTGGAAGCAACATTCCAGATCTGGCCGAACCAGTTTCGTTTTGTGAAAAACATCACGATTCTCTCCTTTCTGTCGCAGCCTCTTTCTCATCCCCGGGATGCATTTAACCATTTCGCCAACTTGCCCCGTTACTCTTAATGGGCATCGCAAGGCCACACGGAGTACTGTGTCCAGTTCTGGTCGCCTCACTATAGGAAGGATGTGGAAGCATTGGGAAGGGTACGGAGGAGATTTACCAGGATGCTGCCTGGTTTAGAGAGTATGGATTATGATCAGAGATTAAGGGAGCTAGGGCTTACTCTTTGGAGAGAAGGAGGATGAGAGGAGACATGATAGAGGTGTACAAGATATTAAGAGGAACAGACAGAGTGGGCAGCCAGCACCTCTTCCCCAGGGCACCACTGCTCAGTACAAGAGGACATGGCTTTAAGGTAAGGGGTGGAAAGTTCAAGGGGGATATCAGAGGAAGGTTTTTCACTCAGAGAGTGGTTGGTGTGTGGAATGCACTGCCTGAGTCAGTGGTGGAGGCAGATACACTAGTGAAGTTTAAGAGACTACTAAACAGGTATATGGACGAATTTAAGGTGGGGGGGTTATATGGGAGGCAGGGTTTGAGGGTCGGCACAACATTGTGGGCCGAAGGGCCTGTACTGTGCTGTACTATTCTATGTTCTATGTTCAAAATAAAGCGTAGCCGCTGCAGAGAAAGTCCAAAGCAAGTAGACTGCAAGGTGCAGGATCATAACGAGGTAGATGGTGAGGTCAAGAACGCATCTGTAGTATTATTGAACCATTCAATGGTCCTATAACCTCGGAGTAGAAGCTGTTCAGGAGCTTAATGATGCGCGCTCTCAGGCTCTTACAGTACTTACAGGAATATCTAGTACAAGGTGTTTGTGTTTGTATGTTTTGTGATGTGCTGCGTTTTCACTTGCACGCACACAGACAGAGATGTCCTTGCCACCTATGGTTTACGATTGGAAGCCATACATATATGTCCAGAACAGGTAAACTTATCTAAAGCTTTAACTTCGTCAGTTACATCAGAAGGCGTCATGATAATGTGCCGAATTCAGTAGCGAACAGTTATATTCGGGTTACTTCCCTCGCTATCAGAATCAGAATCCTGTTTATTATCACTGGCATGTGTCGCGCGATTTGTGCACTATGTGATTATAACAGGGAGAATGCGGCTTTTGACGAAAGTTTGAATCCAGAACCAAACGCAGCAATTTCAATGAAAATCAGATAGGAAAACTAAAATAAGAAAGAAAATGCTGAAAAGAGGCTGTTTCCCTTTTCACGGACGATGCCTGACCGACTGGATGTTTCCAGCATTTTCCGTTTTTTTTTAATTTTAAGAAACTTTGGCCAGTTAAGAATAACCTAACTGCATGGCCGATGTTTATAGAGCCATAGAGCATTTGAAGAAGCGCCTCGGTATCCTGGGACGCACCGACCATCAAGTACCCACAGGTTTGGACAGCTCCAGATATCGCTTCCACGCCACCTAAGGGCGATAGCAAGGTACACTGTCGCGATAAAAGGGAAACAGAAAGCGTGGTGGCCCACACGCGGGATTTGTCGTCGTCTCTCGCTCTTTTTTACAACAGATCTCTGCACTCTGAGTGGGTGATATATCCCCCACCCCATCCCACCGCACCCCTCACTGAAGGTAAAAATAGGCCCACGCATCAAAGCAGGGGCACATTACCTAACAGTGAAACAACACACTGTGGGCTGTCCAAGTTAACGTCGTCGTGGTTATCCGTCGAGGTCGAGGATGACGGTCTTCATTCCGTTCATCTGTCACAGGGCGAAGACGCCTGTGCGTGTATTTGTTTAACGTGTACTCGATGTTGCATTCCAAGAAGCACCCGATACTTCACAAATCAACCAACTGATTCCAATGGCATGGAAACCACGACGATCGGAGCTGATGGATTTGTTGCGGCCTTCATCCGCCTTCACACCCGTTGAGTTCGAAGTAACTTCATCCGCCTGTTCCACCGTTGAGGTCTTGGTTGGATTGTTCTTTGTCAGGGACCTCACCCTCAACCTTACCGCCATGGGTGACCCTACCAGGAGGATAGCTCCAGACTGCATCGCTCTCGGGATCGCAGGACCACACAAACTTCTCCAGCACGGCAATCCACGGAGAAGATCCAAATTAACAAAACTCGGGAGACAAGAATCACCATCCTTCTCAGACAAATCGATTTGCTCCCTCGAATGACATTGTTCATTTATAGTTTCACTTAAACTTTTTTTCGAACTTTGAATTATTTATCAATCGATCCATGCGCCTCATCCGGTCAGCGTTAGGCTTCCGCTGTCATAAAGTGAACTTAGAGAAGTAAATATCAAAGTGGAAACCTTACGTTAAGAATGGTTACGCTAGTCCATAGCTGGGATACCAAATACAGATCGAACGATTATTTTGCAGAACATTCTATCAAATTCACAAAGAAAACCCTCAAAACCTCACTCACTTCTCGTCCCGACACGTTTCGGTCTTCCTCACCCAAATCCCAGGTGTCGCAGCCTCCCACAAGATTTCAAGCCCGACCTCTTTCTCAAAATTTTAGATGTTCACAAAATGATTTTCTCCTTAGATTTTCAGACTAACATTGGACTCTAAGAGCCTTTGATCTTGTGAAAAGTCGTTCCCTCTCCGCATGCAATGAATTTTGATGAGGGATATGGTGAACGGAGATGTCAACGCCTCTTGTCATTGATGACGACTTGAGACTGGGGTCAAATTAGTGACAGGATAATGATTTGGGTTTAATGCGACCGGTAAGGGTCACTGAGTTCGCACTGTATTGTCACTTGAATGATTTTTTCCCCGGTAATATACTGTATCTGCGTAAATTATATTATTCTCTTGTATTTCCATTTATTTAACGCCCTCGAAAAGACCTCCTTTTAAATATAAAGGCAACACGAGTGAATCTGCAGATGTTGGAAATAAATAAAAAACAAAAAAATACAAAATGCTGGCAGAACTCAGCAGGCCAGACAGCATCTATGGGAGGAGGTAATAACGACGTTTCGGGCCAAAACCCTTCATCAGGAGTTGTGACAACGTTTCGGGCCGAAACCCTCCTGATGAAGGGTTTCGGCCCGAAACGTCGTCACTACCTCCTCCCATAGATGCTGTCTGTCCTGCTGAGTTCTGCCAGCATTTTGTGTTTTTTGTTTTTTTTTTCTTTTAAATATACATTTATTCCGTTTGTATATTTTTTGTATATCAAATACATTATTTTTGGATTTTAAATTATCCAATTTATTCACTGTTGCATTAAATTTATATGTGTTGCCTTTCAAATTGTAACTACTGAATATCAACTATTACATTTGTTGTCTCCCGCTTTTACATTTTAAACTAACCATGGGTAGATCACTTCTCCCTTCACATTTGTAGTTACATTGTCCACTCCCTGCCCTATTCCTCTAATTATTTTACCTAAAGTCTATCAGGCTAGATTGTTAAATGCAAATTATCTTAACAGGAAAATATATTAAAATTGGTTAGAGAATTAGTCTGTGAGATTCCTATTTTGCGATATTTTTGGACTAGAACTTTGATCAGTGACGATGCTATTGAGGCATTAAATAGTTCTTACATCGATGGAGCATTTTGAACTATATTTAGAGCAGCGCTTTATTGATGGTGATTTTGAACCCAGATGCAATGCTGGAAGTTTGAACGGCGACGACATCGTTGGGGTGTTTGATTTCTGAATGAAGGTTGTATGGAATGTTACTTTTTGACCATTGAATAGGCTTTCAGTTATTGATGGACTTGGGTTTGTTTTTTTTCTGTCAGCATTCAGTAATAGCAAAGGATTATTTTTGTACTTAAACTGATAATTTGTCACATTTCTATAATAATTGAGCAAGTGCGTGGGCACTTCAGCATAGGGAAGAAAGAGGGGGATCTCATCAAATGAAATAAGAGGGTAAATGCAAAAACAAAACATTGTGGATGATGGAAATCTGAAGTAGGAATATAAAGCATTCAGCAGATCAGAGAGAATTTATGGATAGAGAAAGAAAGGGTTAATGCACCAGGGCATAAGAGTCACAGAGTAATACAGTGAAACACGATAACACAGAAAACAGACACTTCAGCCCAATTTGTCCATCTCCAGGTGCCCAACAAGCTAGTTGTCCACCATTTATCCACAATTGACCCACACCCCCATAACCGTCTGATTCATGCACTTTTCAATGTTGTTACTGCACCTGCCTCAACTACTCTCTCTGGTAGCTCACTCAATCTACACACCAAGTCAAGTCAAGTCGCTTTTATTGTCATTTCAACCATAAGCTGCTGGTACAGTCCACTGTAAAAACAAAACAACATTCCTCAAGGACCCTGGTGCTACATGAAACAACACAAAACTACAGTAGACTTCAGACCTACATGGGACTACATAAAGTGCACAAAATAGTGCAAGACAGTACAATAATTAATAAACAGGACAATAGACACATTAAAGGGCAAATTATAATATAAAAATAAATGATGTTGTGTGCATACATCTACTGATGCCTCTGGACACATCATCAGTGATGTTCCTGGAATCATTGGGTGTTTCGGGTCTTTCAACATCATAACCCTCCTCCAGGTGACCCAGCCGGGGCTGATCAGACCCCAGCTTGTGTCCAGATGGCTCGCTACACATGATTCCATGGCTCCCCTCTCTTGAGCCACAGCCACCTTGAGGCCCTCTCTGCCGCATCGGTGGTACTGCGGATGGCTCTCCTCTTCCTCTCTCCCTCGATGCCCAAATTGCTGTAGGCTCTGGCTAAGGAACGGGCTGCGAATCCCCTACATTCAATCTCCACTGGGAGACACCTCGCTTTCCATCCACCCTGCTGGCAGTTGCTGACCAGTCCTGCATACTTAGATAGCTTCCTTTCAAAGGCCTCTTCCAAGTGATCTTCCCATGAGACTGTCAGCCCCAGCATCACCACCTGCTTCGTAGACTCAGACACAAGGACAATGTCTGGTCGCAAGGTGGTGGCTGCGATATGGCTGGAGAACTTCAGCTGCCTTTCAGGGTCCACCAACAGCTGCCAGTCCCTTGCAGAGGTCAGGATACCTGCCGATGTTCTTTTGGCGGGTATTGGCTGCTCCCCAGCTCTTACCAAGGCAATGGTCTGCTTGGAGGGTCGGGACTGCTTCGCCCACTCCACTCCTGCACTGATAGCTTCGGCGATGGTCTTCAGGACCTGATCATGCCTCCATCGGTACCGTCCCTCACCAAGTGCCCTTGTGCAGCTGCTGAGGATGTGCTCCAGGGTTCCTTGCTTGGAACACAGTGGGCACGCTGATGACTCTGCCTTGCCCCACATGTGCAGGTTTGATGGGCTTGGAAGCACATCGTACACTGCCTGGATGAAAAATTGGATGCGGTGTGGCTCGGCTTTCCAAAGCTCAGCCCAGGTCACTTTCCTCTCCGCCACATTCTCCCATCTTGTCCAAACTCCCTGTTGCTTCATTTCCACTGCCTTGCAGGTTCTCGTCTCCTCCACTGCTGCTCTCACCTCCTCCTGAACTGAGCAGTGCCTTTCCTTCCCTCTGATGGTGTCCATTTGGGGAGTTGGAAAGGATCCTAGCCCAGCTCGGCCTTGTGTGACCACTCCCACCAGCCTCCTGTGACGCAGCCTTTCCTCTGCTTCCTGAACAGTTTCCTCTGCCCTCCACTTCCTGCCAGTCCTCACATGGATCCCTGCTCTAGCCACTTTCGGATCACTTGAGTCTCTGTACTGTACCAGTTCTCTGGCTCCTGTTACCTTGAATTCCTGCTCCAAGGATTTGAAGGGCAGTTGCAGTTTATTGTGGTGTCCATAGCGTAAGATGCTTCTCAGGCTCCTTGGTAACCCCAGCCATCTCCTAAGGTGCTTACTGACCCTCCTCTCTAAGGTTTTGACTGTTGAGATCAGAACCGCATAGACGAGGAGGGGCCGCAGGATTCTGGAAGAATGCCATGCTGATACACCCAGGCTTTGAACTTCCCAGGCAGGCCAGACTTGTCCACGGATTTCAGCCAGCCATCCAACTCGGTGCAGGTTGCCTGAATGGATGCCGTGTCCCTTAGAGAGCTGTCAAAAACCTTGCCTAAGCTCTTGACTGGCTTTTCTGTGATGGTTGGGATGGCTGAACCTGCGATGCTGAAACGGAACTTGTTTTCCACCTTGCTTTTCCTCAGCACCATTGATCTTGATTTGTCTGGTTTGAAACACTTTAGACCCACTCCACCAGCTTTTTGAGCCCCTGCAGAATCCACCGGCAGCCTGGGGCTGATTCTGTGGTGACTGTGAGGTCATCCATGAATGCCCTGATGGGTGGTTGCCGTTGAGCGGAATTCACTCTGGGCCCTCTGCACTCTGGTTCAGCAGACTTAGTGAGCATGTTCATGGGTAGGGAGAACAGTGTCACTGAGATAGTGCACCCTGTGATGATGCCAATCTCCACCTTGTGCCAGCTTGATGTAATCGCTCCTGAAGATACCCTCATCCTGAAGTTGCTGTAATAATCAGCGATATGGTCTCTTATTTTTCTCAGCCTTCGCAGAAAGTAGAGACGCTGCTGGGCTTTCTTGGCTATGGAACTGGTGTTGAGGGAGCAGGTGAGATTCTCCACCAGGTGAACACCAAGAAATTTGGTGCTCTTAACGATCTCTACGGAGGAGCTGTCGATCTTCAGCGGAGAGTGGTCGCTCCGTGCTCTCCTGAAGTCAAGAACCATCTCTTTTGTTTTGTTTACATTCAGAGACAGGTTGTTGGCTCTGCACCAGTCCGTTAGCCGCTGCACCTCCTCTCTGTAAGCAGACTTGTCGTTCTTGCTGATGAGACCCACCACAGTCGTGTCATCAGCGAACTTGATGATGTGGTTCGAGCTGTGTGTTGCAGCACAGTCGTGGGTCAGCAGAGTGAACAGCAGTGGACTGAGCACACAGCCCTGGGGGGGCCCCGTGCTCAGTGTGATGGTGTTGGAGATGCTGCTCCTGATCTGGACTGACTGAGGTCTCCCAGTCAGGAAGTCTAGGATCCAGTTGCAGAGGGAAGTGTTCAGGCCATCCTCAGCGTGAAGAGGTTGACCAAAAAAAAGTCCCTTTTAAAACTTCCATCTTTTGTTTTAAAACTATGATCTCCCCCTTTCCTGAGGAAAAAGACCATGTATATTCACCCTGTCTTTGTCCCTGATGGCTTATCCACCCTCCCTTCACCTGTGGCAACTATCTCTACAAGGTCTTCTGCAGTTTCTTCCCTACTTCCCACAAGGTCTGAGGGTGTACTTGAGAGAGGCCCTGGGAACTTTCCCACCTGAATGCACCTTAAGGCCAGCACTCCTTCCTCCCTTGTGAGTGTCATCGGAGCTGGGGAAAGAATAAATCTGAGGTTGCAGGAAAATGTTAAAGGAAGGGGGAAGCTCCACGATAGGATGGAGATCAGGAAAGTTAGAAGGCAGGAGTGATTGTGTGAGCTGAAAGAAGGTGGTTAGGAGGTGGCGTGGATAGGAAATGATAGAAAAATGAAATTTCAGAAGAGAGAGAAAAAAAGAAACGGAATGCTGGAAAATGCTATGCATTTCCAGTCACGTAGCCAGTGAATCAAGACTAGAATGGGTGATATCTGAAGTTGCCACTGTTGAGTCCTGCAGGCCACAAGATAAGGCGTTGAGTGTCTTCCGTGCAGACAGGAGAATGTTCTGCAGTGCAGTTGCTCAATCTGTATTTAGTATCCACCTCAGACCTTGTGTTCATTCACCTATACAGATCCAGTGAATTTCAGTGTAAATATTGATGAACATTGTGACTGATTTTCTGACCAGCTCAGAAATTGTAATTCATCTACAATGAATTACAATTACAAATAAATCAGCCAATCTTGTAGTGGCTACTCTTTGTGCTCTGTTTTTTTTTCCTTTCTTCTTTCAGTATTTCAGGTTTTATTTGTCTCTTCCCACTTAATGTCCTCCAAACACACTTTCATCAGCCATGCCAACACTTAATTTCTTCTTGGTTGTGCACTATCAGACTTGCCCTTCATTCTTGCCATCACACCCCACCCCAGCTTTCTCAGTTTCCCTCTTAACATCATCTGCACTGTACTCCTCTGTTTTTGTTTAAATACATATTACAATAGTGCAGCTGGACACATTTCTTGAAGCCAAAACAGAATTGCTAGAAGAGCTGGGCCAGTCAAGCAGCATTAGTATAAAAGGAAACTAGGTACTATTAATGGTCAGTGACTCTTCCTCAGAATTGAGATAGAGTGAAAGGTTTACAGCTTTTAAAGCACAGCTGGGATATCTTAGTTTTGATTAAAGTTATTATTAAGTATTTGTTTTAGTGTATTTATTGTTCAGATTGCTTGCTCCATTGAGCAAGTGTCCCCCTGGAACTTCCACAAAGATGATTTTGGATTAACTTGGCAACGTTCAATACTGAATAAGATATTTCTTGTAGTTGAGGAACCAACTTCATAATATCATCGCTGGTAGTATGTGTGGTGAACTACATATATCTGTCTGGACACCCCCCCCCCCCCCCCCCCCCCCCCGCTGACTGCTCCTGTGACTCCTCCCACAGACCCCCTGCTGACTGCTCCTGTGGCTCCTCCCACAGACCCCTGTCTGACTGCTCCTGTGGCTCCTCCCACAGACCCCCTGCTGACTGCTCCTGTGGCTCCTCCCACAGACCCCTGCTGACTGCTCCTGTGGCTCCTCCCACAGACCCCCGCTGACTGCTCCTGTGACTCCTCCCACAGACCCTGCTGACTGCTCCTGTGGCTCCTCCCACAGACCCCCGCTGACTGCTCCTGTGGCTCCTCCCACAGACCCCCGCTGACTGCTCCTGTGGCTCCTCCCACAGACCCCCTGCTGACTGCTCCTGTGGCTCCTCCCACAGACCCCTGCTGACTGCTCCTGTGGCTCCTCCCACAGACCCCCGCTGACTGCTCCTGTGGCTCCTCCCACAGACCCCCCCTGCTGACAGCTCCTGTGGCTCCTCCCACAGACCCCTGCTGACTGCTCCTGTGGCTCCTCCCACAGACCCCCTGCTGACTGCTCCTGTGGCTCCTCCCACAGACCCCCCGCTGACTGCTCCTGTGACTCCTCCCACAGCCCCCCCCCGCTGACTGCTCCTGTGGCTCCTCCCACTGACCCCCTGCTGACTGCTCCTGTGGCTCCTCCCACAGACCCCCGCTGACTGCTCCTGTGGCTCCTCCCACAGACCCCCTGCTGACTGCTCCTGTGGCTCCTCCCACAGACCCCTGCTGACAGCTCCTGTGGCTCCTCCCACAGACCCCCTGCTGACTGCTCCTGTGGCTCCTCCCACAGACCCCCCCCCCACTGACTGCTCCTGTGGCTCCTCCCACAGACCCCTGCTGACTGCTCCTGTGGCTCCTCCCACAGACCCCCCCCCCGCTGACTGCTCCTGTGGCTCCTCCCACAGACCCCCTGCTGACTGCTCCTGTGGCTCCTCCCACAGACCCCCCGCTGACTGTTCCTGTGGCTCCTCCCACAGACCCCCCGCTGACTGTTCCTGTGACTCCTCCCACAGACCCCCTGCTGACTGCTCCTGTGGCTCCTCCCACAGACCCCCCCTGCTGACAGCTCCTGTGGCTCCTCCCACAGACCCCCCGCTGACTCCTCCTGTGGCTCCTCCTACAGACCCCCTGCTGACTGCTCCTGTGGCTCCTCCCACAGACCCCCTGCTGACTGCTCCTGTGACTCCTCCCACAGACCCCCTGCTGACTGCTCCTGTGGCTCCTCCCACAGACCCCCTGCTGACTGCTCCTGTGGCTCCTCCCACAGACCCACTGCTCCTGTGGCTCCTCCCACAGACCCACTGCTCCTGTGGCTCCTCCCACAGACCCCGGTATAAAGGCGATTGGAGGCACTGCTCCTTCCTCAGTCTCCAGGATGTTGTGTGGTGGTGGCTTGCTGCTGATGGTGCTTTCTTCCAGCCAATAAAAGCCTACCTTAATATTGATGGTGCATCAGTATGAAAGTGATCTTGGGGCAGATTCAGGGATTAAGGCTATTGTGTGACTTGGGCCCCCCATCTTATGCTGCATTATGCAATTTAAAATTTTAATTGTTTTGATGATTATATAAGGTAGTTATTATATCATATTGAAGGATGTTATTATATTATAATGATAAAAAGCAGGAAGAATGTGAACATGAGGAAATCTGCAGATGCTGGAAATTCAAGCAACACACACAAAATGCTGGTGGAACACAGCAGGCCAGGCGGCATCTATAGGGAGAAGCGCTGTCGACGTTTCAGGCTGAGACCCTTTGTCAGGACTAACTGAAAGGAAAGATAGCAAGAGATTTGAAAGTAGGAGGGGGAGGGGAAATGCGAAATGATAGGAGAAGGCCTGAGGGGGTGGGGTGGAGCTGAGAGCCGGAAGAATGTGATCCCCGTTCCATGTGTCTCAGTGGCTGTTCAGATCAAAATTTATGCAGTACTCTGTACTATACCTGGTAAAATATAAGATAAACATTTTGGAGAAGCCTCCATTATATAAAATATAATTCAGCTCGGATTGCTCCCAGAGAAATGGTTACAAATGGGAATATTCTTAAACTGGAAAAGAAGAGATACTGCTATTGGAATTCTGCTGAAGTATTTATATTCAAAATAGCAATGTTCTCCCTTTTTTAGAGCAAGCATAATTGTTAAAATAATAGAAGTTTTGGAGTGAAGACTATTACATTAATCCTGCGATTCCATGGAAGGCAATTTGTTCAGAGCAGAGGAATTCCCGATAAATGGCAATCCGTTTTTTATATAGTCATTTAGGGATATACATGGGTCAAGACAATTTCCAAGTCACCCACAGGGAGAGAGTAAAATTCTATTTTAATATTTCACATGGATAAGCTTTAACTTAATGCCCAACCTCATATAATTAAGATGGGAAAAACAGAGATACTGAGAAATAGATCTATAAGTGGGTAGATAGAGAGATATAGAGATAGCTAGAGAAAGTGAGAGAGAGAGAGAGAGAGAGAGAGAGAGAGAGAGAGAGAGAGAGAGAGAGAGAGAGAGAGAGAGAGAGAGAGAGAGAGAGAGAGGTAGGGAGAGAGTGACAATAAGACATAGGAGCAGAATTAGGCCATTTGGCCCATCGCATTCCATCACGGCTAATTTATCATCCCTCTCAACCCACTCTCCTGATTTCTTCTCATAACCTATTACACCCTTACTAATCAATAACTTATTAACCTCCACTTTAAACGTACCCAATGACCCACAGCTGTTTGTGGCAATTCCAGAGATTCGCCACACTCTGATGAAAGAAATTGCTTCTTATCTCTTTTATAAATGGATGTCCTTGTCCTCTGATCATAGACTCCTCCCCTGCTATAGGAAACATCCTCTCCATTTCCAGTCGATCTAGGCCTTTTAGTATTTGATAGGTATCAATGACGTCCTCCCTGCCCACCCCACCCTGTGTTTTTCTAAACTCCAGTGAGTATAGGTGCAGAGCCATCAAATGCCCCTTCCATTCCTGAGATAATTTTCATGAACCGCTTCTGGACTCTGGAGAGATAGAAGGAGAGGGAGAGGGAGAGGTGGAGGGAGGGAGGGGGGAGGAAGGGGGGGGAGAGAGAATTATTTTAATGTAAAAATTTGCTTTGCAGTATTATCACCCAAGGGAACAGAAACCTACAGAGAGTGTTCTATAGTTTGAGGATTATGAAAACTACATAACCAGTTAACTACAGCTTCATTCAGATAAAAACAGGTATAACTGAGATGTATTATGATTTTTCTTAAATGTTCTCACTGAAAATACATTACTAAATAAACAATAAGTGAGAAAATGGACAAAAGAAATTTTAGTGCCTTTCATAGATTTCTGGTTATCTAAGAGGCATTTTAAAGGAGAACCAATTACAGTAATCTGTTTTACTCTAACCTAACAATTGAGGGATAATTACTGAACAAGTGTTAAGCTGGTTCTGTTTTCTTTGGAGTGAAGGAGGCTGAGATGTGTCACGATGTGTGCTGGCAATGCCGGAACCCAGATGCAGAGGAGAGACAGACTCCAAAGTAGAGATATCACCCAGAGTTTATTCATAAGAATTCCAACAGAACATCAGCCAAGCAGCAACATAAGACGTAGCATTCTCAAAACTAGGAGCCTGCAATAGGTGCTAATCAGGAGTCAGCTTAAATAATACAAGTAACACCAAATCCCTGAGTCTATCAAAAGAAACTTAACAAGTTTAAGCAGAAAGTGCCTGGAGACCACATTACAAAAGAGTGTGTTTCTTGAGAAAAACACAAGGAACTCTAAATGGGTAATGACTCTCCTTAAGCAACATTAACCAGTCCAGGTGCTCAGAGCCCAATGCTCTCCGGCTCCCCACACAGGCCTAAAGAGGTGACGTGATATGAATGGCACAGATAGGGTAGATAGCTAGAGTTTTTCTCTGAGGCTATGTCCGTAACCGAAGCTTTTTCTCTTCGTTTTTACCCTTCGTCCACACTAAAATGGCGTTTTCATCCCTCAAAACCGGAGCTTTTCAGAAACGCTCTCCAAAGTGTTTGAAAACGCCGGATTGGCCGGATCAGTGTGAACAGGGTAACCGGAGAAATCTGAAAATGCTGTCAGACGGCCGCGCGCTATTTCATTGTTTTCTTGAACGCAACCTAACAATTTCAGAATAGACAGCAACAAAACTAATGCCAGAAGAGTTAGAAATGTACTCACTAAATACTTTGCCCCAAACTTACTGAATAAATAAATATACTCACTTTGCTCTGTTCTCTGTCCTTGCGTGTATGAAGGTGGTTTACCTATTTATGCAAGTACTTCTCTGACAATAGATGTGTAACAGCCTAATGTAACATTGTATGGAAATACAAGATAACACTGATGCAGACATGTTTTATACATTTAACAAGGTGCTTTATCAATGCAACAGAGTTAGTCAGTTTTTCAATGTTTGTCATCAGCCGGGTCATATTGTCCGTGAACTCCCTGTCGGTTGCCTCCATACACTCCAGTATTTTTTTTTACTTTTAAGTCCTCCTGCGCAAGAGCCAACAGCTGTCCGTTGTTTAAGTTTTTCTAGTCTGTAACTAACACAAACGCGCACTTTTACGGTGCGATTCGACACCAAACATGTTGCTTGTTTTCGGTAGATGCGTCTTGCGCATGCGCAGGAGGAGGAGGAGATTCACCGAAATCTCCGTTTCAACGTGGGCAGAGATATTTTTTAAAACGCTTAGTGTGGACGCCAATCGCTTTTACGCGAAACCGGCGTTTTCAAAATTATCCGGTGCAGTGTGGACGTAGCCTAATGCTACGAGCTTCTGAAACTAGAGGCTGTTTGTTTATGGTGTGGTTAGAGGGAATCACTGAAAGTGTAGCTGGTATTTGGAATGAGCTGCTGGAGGAGGTGGTGGAAGTAGAAACAGTAAGAACACCAAAGAGGCATCTTGACAGACAGTCGAATGGTCGGGACTTAAAATGATATGGAATTGATGTCAGATACAATGATTGGCAGTGGGTAGCAGAGCCTGTTTCTGTATTATAACTAAGACACTCTGCCCATCTTCCCAATGGGCGAAGGTTTTATTTCAAACCCACATCAAAAGGCAGATGGCCCAATCCCAAGTGCTTTCATGTGAATACAAATGCACTGATGAAGTTACTCTATCAGTATCCAGAGGCCACTACTGGCCCAGGGACAAAAATCTCACCGGAATAATGTAGCCCGCATCATCAGCACCCGAACTAGCCATTCCCTCACTATCAGTGCACACCGACTGGGTTTGCCCAATGGTACCTCCAGAACCAGCGGCTTGCCCTGTGAAAATAATATACTGTATAGCAAGAAATGGAATCCCACCACTCGCTGTTTCCCTTCAAGCCCCACACTAGACTGACTGGTAAATACAAACGCCTTTCCCTCATTATCACTGAGTCTAAATCCCGGAGTTCCGGCTCCATCGGCTCCGTTGACAGTGGGTCAGGGAAGGGGGTCTCCCACTGTACTTAGGGACTGGCAACAAACGGGGACGCTCACATCGTGGTGGCAGCTCCGGGAATTTAAATTGCAGTAATGACTAAATAAATGGAGGAGCCCCTTGCAGCTGCTCTGTTGTGGCAGGAATCAGATTATCGAATGCAGGTTACGTTGAGCCGGCAATTTTGTTTTTCCCTCACTTATGAAGAAGGACCACGTGATTTTCTGTAAACCAGATGCGAGTTCTTTGAAATCTGGGCAGCGGCGGGCGGTTAGTTTCGTTTTCAGTTGCGGAGAGAATCGCTCATGAAGCTCCGCGATTCCTTGCGAGGGCTGGGGGCCGGGCCGCCGGTTACCGGGTAGGTGTACGGGGGTAGGGCTGACTGACCAGCCGGCTGCGGCAGCCTTCACTTCGGCGGGGCTCAGAAGGAATTTGCCGGCTTGCCGCTGATAAATGGTCAGGTCGGTTGTGTCATTGCGGTAAGCGGAAGCGGGTGGTGGGAGAGGAGGCGGTGAGGATGGGATTTACGGTAGCGCCTGCGAGTAAAGTCAGAGCCGGCTCTTTAGTTTTTGTTTGGAGTTAGTGGAAGGAGTGGGCGGGAGGAGTTTGTAAACAGGAGCGCGTGGAGACGCAGGGGGCGGGCGCGGAGCGGAGGGGAGGACGGCCTTTTGGCCCAATAAAGAGACTTGAGGATCGCTGAATGAGTAGTGAGTGAAATCATCTCCTCCTCGGGCACGTGTGTAGCAGCTAGGGGCTCGTATTATTACTGAGAGAGAGAGGAGGGGGGAAGTGATGGATACGGTACAGTACATCTTGGGTAAATCCCTCGCAGGCGTTGAGCACATCTAGATGAAACGCTGTGGTAACACCCATCATCAGCGATCCCTGCCACCCAGGTCATGCGCTCTTCTCGCTGATAGAAAGTCCAAGGGGTCCAGACTCGCACCACCAGGTCCAAGAACGTAACCCCTCGACCATCAGGCTCTTGAACAAAGGGGATAATTTCACTCAACTTCACTTGCCCCATCATTGAAATGTTCCCACAGCCCATGATCTCACTTTGAAGGACCCTTTAACTCATGTTCTCGATATGTATAGATTGTAATTGATTTGTATTTGCGTATCCGCAGTCACCCTGGTTCATCCAGTTGTACTTGGGATTCTGTAGATTTGCTGAGTATGCCCACAGGATAAAGAATCTTGGGGTTGTATATGGTGACATATATGTACTTTGACAATAAAGTTCACACAGAAAGGAAAGTGATTTCTTCAACATGCCAGAGAGTTTAACTCGCTGTTTTGCCCCCCCCCCCCCCCACACACACACAGACACAGACACACACACGCACTAGCGCGTGCATATGAGTGCTTAGACAATGTTTCATCAAAATACACAGTCTGAGGCCTCCTTCGGTCAGAGCTGATCATGGATACTGTGTCGTAGCTGTCTAGATACGCAAGCCTGGACAATACCATACGGGGAACAAGCTGGTGCAAGTTCCCCCTCTCCACGCATCTGATAGGAACGGCAGAGACCGATACAGTTTGGTACCAGCAGCGTCGCAGGAGTTGCCAGTCAGTGTTGAACTCAGTGTAGGACTGGCTTAGGACTCCAGCTCCGGATTTATCCCTTGGTATCTACTCTCGAAGCCTTCCCGGTGAGTGGGTATAGTCGCAAAGCAGCGGTGGTTTGAGATCAGAGTTTTCCTTCTAGGTGAGCTGCCAGCCACGGCTGATGAGCCCCATCTGCCCGAAGCCACTGGTTTGAAGGTGCCAGGAACCCGCCTTTGCCCCTTCTCCTGTCAGTAGAAATGGTTCTGTCGGACTTAGTAGCTAAGCCGCACATGAAGGCCAGGAGCTGGACTTGGTTGTCAGCGGCTGTCTGAGGCACATGCCACTGGGAACATTTAATAGGTAGTGGGTGGTTGTCCCCATTACCTCCCTGGGCTATCACGACCTTAAGGAACTCATATATTGTAAAAATATTGGGACATGTCTTTCTCTACATTCATTCTTCCATCAATTCTCATAAAAAGCCTGTGTTTCTCCTGTTTTTTCCCCCTAAACATTGCACCATGCCTGGTCCCACAGTGGCAGCAGCTGCCCAGATTTAACCCCCTAAACATTGCACCATGCCTGGTCCCACAGTGGCAGCAGCTGCCCAGATTTAACCCCCTAAACATTGCACCATGCCTGGTCCCACAGTGGCAGCAGCTGCCCAGATTTAACCCCCTAAACATTGCACCATGCCTGGTCCCACAGTGGCAGCAGCTACCCAGATTTAACCCCCTAAACATTGCACCATGCCTGGTCCCACAGTGGCAGCAGCTACCCAGATTTAACCCCTTCAGCACCGACCCTCGGCAGTACTTACAATGAGCTTCAGTTTGTTCATCAGTATGCACTGGTGCCCCTCTGGAATGCCCCAGCTAGCTATCATTTATGGACAGCTCCATAACATGGGAGATCAATAAATCAATAAATAAAGCTCAGCGTTTTTTTTTTAATGGTTGTCTAGTGGCAGCTGTTAGAGTCATACTGCACAGAAACAGACCACACAGCCAATCTAGTCTGTGCTGAAGGTTATTCTCTATAGTTCGATGACCCACACTTGGACGGCTCAATACTACGTTCAATACTAAAGACAGGAGGGACTGGGTAACCTTGTCTGACTCTAGATTGGAGGAAGCATTCTATTTCCCATCCCTTAATATGGATTTTGTGACTGATGCAGATGTAGGGCAGTTAAGTCAAACTTCTGATTCCTACCCCAAAGCCCAGTTTGGAAGGTGTGCCCATGATGTTCATGTGAAATATTCTGTGAAAGACCCTGTAGTCCAAGATGCAGTCGTCAGAGAGCTGTAGAAATGGGCCGGGAAAATCAACTTCTTGGGTCCGTGTGTGTTGAAACATGTAGTTGACTCATTTCTTCTCAGATGCTTTCCTTTGTGCATTGTGCATTTCCTTTTTTTTTAATGTAATGATTTTGGAGAAAATAAAATAGGTTAGGGCAGGGTTCTTATAAGAATGGAAGCTGGATGCTTGATGCTGACTCAGTGGCCAAAGGCTTGATGCCGTGCTGTATCTTTTTATCTCTATGGTTTTAATTCTACAGTCATAAATCTATGATTTTAATTCATCATGTTAACTTGTAATAATTTACATGTGGGACACACCAGTTCCCCTGAACACCAACTCCTTTCAAAGTCTCACCATTTTAAAATGAGGGGTGACTTGATAGAGCTGCAGATGAAACGAGGTAAAGAAAGAGTGGATGGCCAGAGACTTTTCTCCCTGGGCAGAAATGGCTAATACAAGGGGACATAATTTTCAGGTGATTTGAGGGAAGTATAGAAGGGATCTCAGAGGTAACTGCTTCACACATAGTCATGGGTATGTGGAATGCACTGCCAGTGGTGGTGACAGAAGCAGATAGATTAGGGACATTTAAGAAACTCATATATGCACATGAATGATAAAAAAAGAGGGCTATGTGGGGAGAAAGTTAGATTGATTTTAGCATAAGTTAAAAGGTCAGCAGAACATAGTGGGCTGAAGGGTCTCTACTGTGCTGTAATGTTCTATGTTATTTTGACTTCACCCCATCTACTACAACCTTATGCATTCACTTAGTCTGTCTATCTTCCCTGAACTTTCTCTGCATCATCCTCATGGTCCACTCTGTCCGCAAGCTTTGGAGTATCAACCAGCTTGGATTTATTAAACATGATCCCTTAATTCAGATCTGTGTTGTAAATTGTAAGCAATACCACACTAGTCAAAAATTCCCAATCCCAAAATAAGTTGCTTATTTGTTCTGTATTTGCCATCCAATAATCATTCCTCAATTCTGTATAATCCCACACTTAAGAATTTGGTTTAATGTGACAACATCTCAAAAACTTTCTGCAAGTCTAACTAGATCATGTCTACCAGGTCACCCATATTTATTCTACTAGTTGCAGTCTATTCAGGTACGAGTAGATTATGGTTGAAGTGTTACCTTTGCATAGTCCTATGTTTATTCTCTAATATCCCATTATCATTTTAGTGATAAATTTCATCATCTCTCCTTACAGTTGATGTCAGGATAACTGGTCCCCTGTTTTCTTACGCCTTTTAAAGAAAAATTCAAGTCTACAGATGTTTAGAAAACACTAGCCAATGGTCCATTATCTCTATTGTCACTTCCTTCAAGAACTTGGGATACAGATCTTAGGGATTTATCAGCTTTAGACCCATTAATTTCTCCAAAACTAGTTTTATAACTACATAGATGTCTTCCTTGGCACTCGGGATGCATACCCATCCAAAACTTAATTGAAAGTTCCTCTCTGTCTCCCTGTTTCTTGGCTGTACAGCTCCCCCATGCCTGCATGGCAGGTGTTGGGCAAGCTGGAACGAACAATGCGGCCTCCCACCACCAAGGAGGGAGAGGTTGGTACCAGGATGAATGCATCATTGCTGGGGACAGGCAAGTTTTTCTGGAAGCTCTCGTCTTCCTCTCTTTGTTTGGTTGCTTCAGTTCCCCCAGCCCAGATAACCATAAGACCATACGACCATAAGATATAGGAACAGAAGTAGGCCATTTGGCCCATCGAGTCTGCTCCGCCATTCAATCATGGGCTGATCCAATTCATTCCAGTCATCCCCACTCCCCTGCTTTCACTCCATACCCTTTGATGCCCTGGCTAATCAAGAACCTATCTATCTCTGCCTTAAATACACCCAATGACATGGCCTCAACAGCCGTCGGGGCAACAAAGTCCACAGACTTACCAGCCTCTGACTAACGTAATTTCTCTGCATCTCTGTTCTAAAAGGACATTCTTCAATCCTGAAGTCATGCCCTCTTGTCCTAGAAACCCCTACCATGGGAAATAACTTTGCCATATCTCATCTGTTCAGGCCTTTTAACATTTGGAATGTTTCTATGAGATCCCCCCTCGTTTTCCTGAACTCCAGGGAATACAGCCCAAGAGCTGCCAGACGTTCCTCATATGGTAACCCTTTCATTCCTGGAATCATTCTTGTGAATCTTCTCTGAACCCTCTCCACTGTGAGTATATCCTTTCTAAAATAAAGATCCCAAAACAACACACAATACTCCCAAGTGTGGTCTCACGAGTGCCTTATAGAGCCTCACATCACATCCCTGCTCTTATATTCTATACCTCTAGAAATGAATGCCAACATTGCATTTACCTTCTTCACAACTGACTCAACCTGGAGGTTAACCTTTAGGGTATCTTGCACAAGTCCCTTTGCATCTCTGCATTTTGAAATCTCTCCCCATCTAAATAATAGTCTGTGCAGTTATTTCTTCCACCAAAGTGCATGAACATACATTTTCCAACATGGTATTTCATTTGCCTCTTCTTTGCCCATTCCCCTAATCTATCTAAGTCTCTCTGCAGGCTCTCTGTTTCCTCAACACTACCCACTCCTCCACCTATCTTTGTATCATCAGCAAATTTGGCCACAAATCCATTAATACTGTAGTCCAAATCATTGACATACATCGTAAAAAGCAGTGGTCCGAACACCGACCACTGTGGAACTCCACTGGTAACCGGCAGCCGGCCAGAATAGGATCCATTTATTCCCACTTTCTGCTATCTGCCAACCAGCCAATGCTCCAGCCATGCTAGTAACTTTCCTGTAATTCCACGGGCTCTTATCTTGCTAAGCAGCCTCACGTGCGGCACTTTGTCAAATGCCTTCTGAAAATCCAAGTACACCACGTCTACTACATCTCCTTTATCTACTCTGTTTGTAATTTCCTCGAAAATGCAATGTTATTTAGATTAAAAGAGATCAGAGTTATTTGTTGCGAATTATCGAAACATATAGTGAAATGTGCCATTTGCATCGAATCAAATCAATGAGGATTGTACTGCGCAGTTTGCAAATGTCACCATAATTCTGGCGCCAACATGATATGTCCTACGTCTTTGGAATGTGTAAAGAAATCCGAGCGTCCAGGGCAGTCCCTTATGTTCATGGAGGCAAACATACAAACACCTAACAAACAGTAGCAGAAGTTGAACCTTGGTCGCTGATGTTGTAATAGCAGTATGCTAATTGCTACACCTCCATTCTGTATTACCTTTGATACCATGGAAACAACTCATTGTCAATTTGCATATGGTTTAGGCTGTAATCCAGAGACCATCATCTCCTGTGGCTGTGCTTTGTAATTTGGACCCTGGTCGCCTGATGGTATCCAGGGGTACTGTGGGAAATTTCCTGGACCGTCGCGCACCTCAGGGGCTCAAGTCTGTTCTGGATAGTGATGTTCGTAAACTGCGTGTATGATAAAGTAGTGCAATGCTGTATTTCTGTGCTAGTATAATCACTGAATAAGCCACCTTTGGAATAGCAGGAAAAACATAAAAAGCAGCCTAACCTCCCTCCTTGGCAATTAAATGTCAATATTATGAGGGGCACCACTGACAAGAGACACAGTGGTACAGTCACATAAAAACTGTGGCTGCAACTCCTGATACCTTGTGACTCGAAGCTCACCCCTTGATGTCAGAATGCCTTTGGTAGGCCTGCAGGGCACAAGCAGGTTTGATGGAACACTCTTCCTAGGTGAGCACAGTGCTAATGGAGGTAACACCGTGCAGCCTCACCAGCCTTCCACCACTGTAAACCATTGGTACAGTCCATCTGTAGATTACTGTGTTGGTTGTACATCTTCTCCGTCCATTGCCCATTTCGCTAAGTGATTGCATTGTCCTTTTTCTGTAACTTTCTACATCTCCCCTCACCATTGTTATCTTTGATTTCTCTGTATCCTTTCTCTTTATTGAACGAAGGTATTGACTATAGATATGTCGCTATATATTCCCACAGTTTTCATTAACTCCCACATACTGCAGCTGCAACACCTCTCCTGCCTGAATCAGGTTTACTATCACCGGCATGTGTCGTGAAATTTGTTAACTTAGCGGCAGCAGTTCAATGCAATACATAATCTAGAAGAAGAAAAAGAAAATAAATAAATCAATCAATAAGTAAATCAATTACAGTATACATATATTGAATAGATTAAAAATTGTGCAAGAACAGAAATAACATATATTTAAAAAGTGAGGTAGTGTTCATGGGTTCAGTGTTCATTCAGGAATCGGATGGCAGAGGGGAAGAAGCTGTCCCTGAATTGCTGAGTGAGTGCCTTGGGTTATTTATATGACTTTCTCACCCGAGTCCACACTGGTATGTGTCCACAGGTCCCTGTGTTTCTGCACACCTCTCAAAGTGGATCCCTAGCATAAATCTAGGCTGGCATTTTGGTCCAATATTGAAAGAGTTCTGCACCATTCAAGCTTCATGGTCATTGGAATGAGTAACTATTTTATGTGTTGGTTTTGAAAAGAAATTTGAAGCTATTATAATCAATCTGTAATTACAAATAAATTTTTAAAAATTAAATTGTGATTTCTTCTTACCCCAGAAGCATAACCATTATATAATCCTCAGGCCTTTTGAGTTGTTCCACAATTTTGTGTCTTTATTGCAAGTTTTCAGCATTTGCAATTTTTTTTCTGTTTTTCTGACCATTATAGTGGTCACGAAAATAAAGACAAATTTGGTTTTTGCTGACAGATTTTTTGAGGACACTTAAGCATTTACCTCACTGAAGTTTTAAATAAATCTGCAGATTTCTTTGGTGTGGAAATCATAGACCAGTGAAAATATCAGTCTTTATCTTTGTCATGGAAGCTGGAATCTTCAACCTGTATCCTCTTTCATCTCACTACAAGTCAAATTATGCCTTTGTTTTTGATTAGAACTTTTGTGCTAATCAAACTCTGTATATTTTTTATGGCACAGCTGTGTATGTAGGTTTATCAGCCTGCAGTCATTTACTCCTAAATCCCCTGTACCCTGTCCATGTTCTATTCAGACCAGTGAAGGTCTGATCATCATATCTAATATTAAAATGAGATGGAGAGTATGGATCAGCTACCGATCCGACACTAGGACAAGCGCCCTTCAACCTTAAGGCGATGTGTTCTGTTCTTAGGCAAGGTTATTTTCCATAGCAATAGGAGATTGCAATAGGAGACTGTAGCAATAGGAGATTATTCATTAAAATATGTAGACGATCATGGAAATGCAGAATTATAAATCTGGCTCATTATTTATATTTGTATTATTCATGCTGTAGTTTTAACTGTGTAGCTGTGCTTCACCTCACTCCTTCGTTTTTACAGAGAAGACTACCGAAAGTACTAATCGTTTATAAGATAAGATTAGTTCTATTTGTCAAACGTACAGCAAAACATACAGTGAAATATTTTAGTTTGCATCAGTAACCAACCAGGAATTGTGCTAGGGCAAACCCACAAATGTGGCCATGCTTCCGGCAGCAACATAGCATGCCCACAGCTGGCTGACTCTAACCATACGTTGTTGGACTGTGGGAGGGAGAGAAAACCACAACACAAGGAGAACGTGCAAACTCCTTATGCACAGCGGCAGAGTCAAAGCCCCATCAGTGATCAGTGGTCCAACAGAGCACTGTACTACTGTTTTGTTAGCGGTTCTAATTGTTTTAAAAGGGAACACAGCAAAAGTGCAGGTTCTGTAAATCTTAAATGCAGAGCACTGGAAATGCTCCGCTGGTCAGGAAGTGTCTGTGCTGCAAAAAACCATAAATCTGTCAGGTTGCTGACCCCTCATCAAGAAAAAGAAATTTTGAAATTGATCAAGTTTTAAGTTGCAGGTGGCATGATTTAAAACATATTCAATGTTTAACTCTTCTTAGTATCCTCAGCAGTATTTGTGAAGAGAAAAGTATCTGTATTGAAAGGAAATGTCTATTGTATTAAACAAATATTTTCTTTTCCTGCTGAAAGTTTCCAGCACTTTCTGTTTCTGATTTAGGGTTTCAATTGTGTTTTTCACCATGAACCTTTTAATTTCACATTATGCACGTTCAACATATTGTTAAGATCTTCCCCCACCAGGAATTTTAACATGATTGTTACCTTTCATCCATCAGAAATGTGTGGTGCCAAGATTCCAATACCACAACTCACCTGTAAAGATATTGTGCCATGGAATCACAAAGTTCTACAGAGACTGGACATTACGCCAGCATGTCCACACTGACACCTTTGCCCAATGTGAACATAGAACACAGAATGTTACAGTACAGTACAGGCCCTTCAGCCTGTCATGTTGTGCTGACCTTATAAACCTACTCCAAGATGCAGCCACTTCCCCTCTATATAGTCTTCCAGTTTTCTTTCATCCATGTTGCCCAAGTGTCCTTAATGTGTCTGCACCTGCCACCACACCGGCAGTGCTTTCCACGCGCACACCACTCTTTGTAAAAAAACACCTATCTCTGACATCTCCCCTTTACTTTCCTCCAAACACCTTGAAATTATATCCTGGGAAAAGGGTGTTGGCTGTCCACCCTATCTTATCTAATGCACTTCACACTTCACACCTTCCTTCACTCCAAAGAGAAAAGCCCTAGCCTGCTCAGCCTTTCCTCATAAGACATGCTCTCTAATCCACGCAGCATCCTGGCACATCTAGTCTGCACTGTCTGTAAAATTTCCAAATCCTCCATATAGTTAGGTGACCAGAACTGAACATAATACTCCAAGTGTAATCCAACCAGAGTTTTATGGACCTGCAACGTTACCTCACAGCTTTTGAACTCATTCCCTGGACTAATGAAAGCTAACACATCATACACCTTCTTAATCATCCTGTCAACTTTGTAGGATCTATGAACTTGGTTCCCAGAATCATCTGTTCCACCACACTGTTACGAATCCTGCTATTCACCTGTTCTCCTTCAAGTTCAACCTTCCAAAGTGCATCACTTCTCACTTCTCTGGATGAACTCCATTTGCCACTTCTTTGCACCCTATCAATGTCTCGTTGTAACCTACAGCAACCTTCTACACTATCCAAGACAACCTTTGTGTCATCTGCCAATTTACTAACCCAGCTTCCACTTCCTCATCCTAGTCACTTATAAGAATCACATAAGAGCACGGTTCCCAGAACAGACCCCTGTGGAACATCAGGCAGAATACTGTATGCTTCATCTACAACCACCCTCTGCATTCTGAGGGCAAAACAATTCTGAATCCAAGGCCTCAAGCAGGTGTACAGGCTACCTAATAAAATGGCCACTGAATGCAGATCGTTTCAATTTCAAATCGTGATTGTCTTTAACATCTTATTGCTATATAGAAGGAGGCCATCTGTCCCTTTGAGCCCATGACAGCTCCCAGCAGAGCGATTGGATCCGACCTACTGGGATATGGGAGGAAACCAGGGGACCTAGAGAAAACACTTGTGTTGACACAAAGAATACACAAGGACCTGGGGTCATGATCTAACACGAGACCTTGAAATAGTTGCTGTTCCACTGTGCTACCTTCTCTAACATAGTGGAGTGCTTCAGGGACTTATTCTGTGGTGATAAAAAGATTGTATTAAGTCAGAGACCATTATCTGTGTCCAGCAACATTTTGACTGTGGGGAAATAAAAGGTCTTTGGTGAAGATTTGCCTCAATAATGGAAGTTAGTGCAAGAGTGTCTCTCACTTGTTCATTGAGCTGTACTCCTGACTGCGTCAATGACCAACACTAGAATACTTATATTTTTAGCTTCAAATAAAAAAAATCTTCATTTGGCTCTTCTCGGAGTAAGATGGAAGTTTTGACATATAGTAAGCTAGTTTGACACCAGTTATAAACTATTGTCACCCCTTATATTTAATGATCCTGTCTAGGGATCTTTGAAAATAACATTGATATGTATGAAAAGTGTGACATTGATATATCCACACAAATACATGCTTGCATTTCAATCTTAAAAACTAATTCTTCACAATATTAAAATGATCGCTCTGGTCAAATTCATCACTCAGGCAAAATGATGGCCATTCTAACATGCCATGGATAACTGAGGAACTAAGAGATAGTATCAAATTAAAAGCTCATGTGTACAAAGTTGCAAAGAGTAGTGGAGGATTGAGAAAACTTAAAAAAGCAACAAAGAACAACTAAAGAAGAGATAAGGAAAGGGAAGATAGAGTATGAAAGTAAATTAGCACAAAATATAAGAACAGATAGCAAAAGTTTTTATAAATATATAAAGCGGAAGTGGGTGGCTAAAGTCAACATAGCTCCCTTGGAAGACGAGAAGGGGAAATTAATATTGGGTGATAAGGAAATGGCTCGGCATTGAACGACTATTTTGTGGAGGACACGTCTAATATGTCAAAGAATGCTGGTATGGATGAAATGGGAGGTGAGGACCTCGATAAAGAGATAATGATGAGAAAACTGGAGGGCCTGAAGATAAGTAAGTCCCTTGGCCCTGATAGAATGCTTTCCAGGGTACTGAGCGGAATTGGCAGAGGGTTACCAAAACTCTCTAGACTCTGGGCAGGTCATGGCGGATTGGAAGACAGCAAATGTTACACCACTTTTTAAAAAGGATGTAGGCAAAAGACAGGCAACTATAGACCAGTTAGCTTAACATCTGTAGTTGGGAAAATGCTTGAAGCTGTCATTAAGGAAGAAATAGCAAAACATTTAGAAAGGAGTGCTTCCATTAGCCAGACGCAGCATAGATTCAAAAAGAGCAGGTCCTGTTTGACAAAATTACTGGAGTTCTTTGAGGACATAATGAGTGCAGTGGATAGAGGGGAACAGGTGAATGTCGCATAATTGGATTTCCAGAAGGCGTTCGATAAGGTGCTGCACAAGAGACTTATAAATAAGATACGGATGCATGGAGTCAGAGGAAGTGTATTGGCATGGATGGTGGATTGGTTAACCAATAGAAGGCACATGTTTTCGTGATCTATTTTTAGATAACAGCTTTATGTCCTTTGAACAGCTGTCCAATAAAGATAATTTGCCTAAAACTCATTTTTTTAGATACTTGCAAGTTAGAAATTTTTTGAATAATATGTTACAGTCTTTTCCGAAATTATGTCCAATGGATATTACGGAAAAAATTCTAGCTCTGAATCCTTGCCAGAAGGGTTTAGTAGCCATCATTTATAATATGATCATGAAAATACAGCCAGGGTTATCAGAAAAAATTAAGAAGGTATGGGAAAAAGAATTTCACTGTCTTGTACCCACAGAGCAGTGGGAGAAAATTTTACAATTAGTCAATTCTCTTCCACTTGTGCTAAACATGCTCTAATACAATTTAAGGTTGTACATAGGGCTCAAATGTCCAAGGATAAACTTGCTCGATTTTATTCTTATGAAAAGCTCATGTGTACAAAGTTGCAAAGAGTAGTGGAGGATTGAGAAAACTTAAAAAAGCAACAAAGAACAACTAAAGAAGAGATAAGGAAAGGGAAGATAGAGTATGAAAGTAAATTAGCACAAAACTTACTGTGACAAAACCTGTGACAGATGTCATTCTGAAGTTGCTTCATTGACCCACATGTTTTGGTCTTGCCCTTGCTTGCAAAATTATTGGAAATATATTTTTGGTATTATTGCAATAGTTCTGAACATCAAGTTGCAACCGCATCCTATTACTGCAATTTTCCGTTTACCCATGGTTGATAATAGTTGTTCATCCCCCTCAGCTCGGCGGATGATTGCATTTGTTACATTAATGGCTAGAAGATCTATCCTATTGAATTGGAAAGAAATTAATCCTCCAACAGCTAGTTTTCTGCTTCATATTTTTGAACAATGTTATGAAATAGAAGTTTTATACTATACCTTTTATGTATTTTATAAGTGCCAAGTGCTAAATCTGCTCTCTAGAGGAAACTGTTTCAAGATTTAAGTTTGTTTATTACCTGTATGTCAAAACATAGAGTGAAGTGTGTGTTGTGCTTTCACAAGGGTGTGTTGGGGGCAGCCCACAAGTGTCGCCGCACAGTTCAGCGCCAGCATAGCGTGTTCACAGTGCTCGGCAGAACAGCACAGAACACAATGAGCAAAAAAAAAACAACAGCAAAACAAGCTGCATCCCTCCCTCCCACCATGCGCTTCCACAATCCTCCACCCCCAGTTTTAGGCCCTGAATGAGGGTAAGGGAAGAGGTAAATGGACAGGTACAGCATTTCTGTCACTTGCCTGGTGCCAAGTGGGAGATTAATGGGGAGGGATGACTAGACAAGGGATTGATCCCTGCAGAAAATGGAGAGTGGCGGGGGGGGGGGGGGGGGGAGGAGATAAAGACTCTGTATGTCTGGTGGTAGGGTCGTTTGGAAGATGACGGAGATCACGGAGAATGATGTGTTGAATGTGGAGGTTCTTGGGGTGGTAGGTGAGAACAAGAGGAACTTTATCCATGTAAAGGCAGCAGGAAGGTTGGGTGATTGCGGCTATCTGGCAAATGGAAGATATGTGGATGAGGGCAGCATGAAGGAAGGGAAATCCCGTTCTTTGAAGAAGTAAGACATTTCTGATGCCCTGGAAGGAAAGCCTCATCCTGGGAATAGATGCAGCGGAGATGTAGGAACTGAGAAAAGGGAATAGTAGTTTTACAGGAGACAGGGTGGGAAGCTATATGGTCATAGCCATGGGAATCGGTAGTTTTCTATAAGTTATCGGTAGTTAGTTTGTCTCCAGAAATGGAAACCGAGCCGAGAAAGGGGGGAGAGGTGTCAGAAATGGACCAAGTGAATTTAAGGGCAGGGTGGAAGTTGGAGGCAAAGTTGCTGAGATTGACAAGCTCAGCCTGGGTGCATGAAGCAGCACCAATGCAGTCATCAGTGTAACGGAGGAAGCGTTGGAGAGCATTACTGGGGAAGGCTTAGAATGTGGACCGTTCCACATAGCCAGAGAAAAGACAGGTATAGTTGGGGCCCATGCGGGTGCTTCTGGCCTCAGTGGAGACTGCATCTTGGAAACGCTTTCAGCTGTCCTCACCGCACAATTAAAAAGCAGTAATTGATAGCAATGCAGTGCCCTTGACTGTATATGCAAAGTATGAGAGGTGGTTTATTAAATACTCTTTGGGCATGAAGTAGTTATGCTTGACAGTAAATGGGATCACACTGAACTCCTTTGTGGGAACCAACTATTAGGCCTTTAGTGCTGGAATGATTGCACGGCCTGTGAAAACCCCCACCAACTTTACTATGCAGTATACTCATTTTGGAATGTTTTGTTACCTTACAGGTGCTTTATAAATGGTGTTAGTGTCACAACTGGATCGATGTGTTCTGTATTTGGTCAGTGTCACAACTGGATTGTTGTGTTTGGACTCTTTGGTTTTTCACTGTTTTGCAGGTTTCTCTCCTGGTATCGCCGGGATTGTATTGTATTTATCATCCTTATTCAGTTATGAGCCTCAGGGTGTATTTCAGGTGGTCATGCCAACCGCTCTTTGCTCAGTCATTGTGGTTCCTTGTCAAGTGAAACTTTGAGTTCTTCTATGTATCAGAAAAGATTCCAGTTCATCGAGATCCTGTGTAGTTTACCTTAGCTCTTGTTAATTTTTCTAGTTTAATTTTTCTGTAATAACTCTTTCGTTTTGTCTGAATTGCTGACATCTCTGTGATTCCTGTACTTGAGCTTGCTACTGGCCCTCACAGTTAGCTTGCGATGGAGTGAGCCTTGTTAATTATTTTCTCATTTGAATTACTTGGTTACGTTATGGTATATTTGTCAATCTAGTTTTGGCAGGATGAGCAGCAGTGGAATAAAGGAACTGCTGGAGAGCAACCACAGGCAGCTGGTGGAATCACTCAGTCAACATGCAAAGAGTGTCATAGAGAAGGCCAAGACTGTTCTCAGCAGGAAGGAGCAGGAGCTTGTCGACAGCCGAGAAACCGACGAGGAGAAAATCTCAACATTGTTAAAGACACTGTTTACTAAAGATAATAACACCTGCAAGGATTTCATCCAATGGGTGATCATCGCTATGCCCTGTGACTCATTCCCCATGTGCCTGGAGAGCTCACTAATGGCAGCTGGAGAAGACAATGCCCAAGGTAACTTTTGATACTCTCAAAAAGATTGCAAGCTATATAGTAAACAAGAATCTGAGAAGGAGAGAACTTTCAATTATGATGAACGAAGTTATTTAACTTTGTCCTAACATTAATAAGATTAGGCTTCCTTGTTCACTGTCAACGTTTTAGGAACAGCTTCTTCTCCTCCACCATTAGATTTCTGAATACTCCTTGAACCCATGAATACTACCTCACTATTTCACTATTTCTGCTCTCTTTTTGCACTACATATATACTTATATGACAAGGGAACACACATTGAGGGTTCAGAAGTGGAAAGGGTGAGCATTTTGAAGTTCCTGTGTGTCAGTATCCCTGAGGATCTAACCTGGTCCCAACATATCGATGCAGTTACAAGAAAGGCATGACAGTGATTATATTTCATAAGGAGCTTGAGGGGATCTGGTATGTCACCAAAGACTGGTAAAATTCTACAGATATACAGTGGAGAGCGTTCTAACTGGCTGCATTGCCTTCTGGTAGAGGGCGTGGGGGCACTGCACAGGATCAAAGTAAGCTTCAGGAAGTTGGAAGCTGACCCAGCTCCATCATGGGCACTAGCGTCCCCAGCATCCAGGGTATCTTCATGGAGTGATACCTCAATCGTTAAGGACCCCCATCATTACAGACCTCCATCACCCAGGACATGCCCTTTTCTCATGCTACCATCAGGGAGGAGGTACAGGAGCCTGAAGGCACACACTCCATTATTCAGAAACAACTTCTTCCCTCTGCCATTAGATTTCAGAAAGGACATTAAACCCATGAACACTATCTCACTACTAATTAATTTTCTCTTTTAATTTTCTATTATGCTTAGTTAATATAATATTTTTCATATATATTATTGTTACTGTATGTAATGCCCTGGTTAAGATGTCTACTGCTATGTTCATTTTAGCAGGTTTCTGTAAAAGCAGCGTGTCCTGTTGGTAAGAGTGTTTTGGCTTCTGCTAAAGATAAGGAGCCATGTTGTCCAACGTAGGAATGTTGTGTCAGCCAATTGTAACTTCTTACCCAGTGGAAGATTTGGGAGAGCTGGACAGGATCAGATTTCTGAAGGACAGTAGTCTGGTTTGTGTTTTTTTTTGGGTGGGAGCTGTGGAGCGGGGACAAGGGAAGATGTCACAGAATGCTGTTGGAAGGAGAGTCCCCATTGTAAGAGGCATTTTGTTTCGTTGAATGGCTCCAAGGAGGAACGGCCAATACTCCTGAGAGAACCAGTTCATTTGAAATGGTCTTGAGGCAAGTTCAGAATGTGACAGGTGCTTTCACGCAGATCATGGGTCTAGTGCATGAATAAAGCAATACACCCCAACTACTCCAGAACGAGCTCCAATGTTTATGTGCACGTTGGACTGGTTTATCTGTAATTAGCCCTTTTATTGCTCTTTTCTTTTTCTGTAACTGTTCGTTGAAGTTGAAAATTTGATAAATATACTTCCTTTATAATTTTCTGCTGGTGTACAACCTATGATGTCTGTGTATGGGCAGTATTTACATGGCGTTCTCTACAGCCTATGTTCCTTAATTGGAACATCTTAACTTTCCTGTTTGGTTGAACTCCAAATCATACCGACCGTAGACGTACATTGTTTATGAAAGGTGGCCTTTGCACTGCTGAGTCACGAGCCTGTTAGCAGAGTTAGCTAGTGAGCCAAGTTTGGATATGAGCCCTGGTGAGAGGGTTACATTTGGGGGTGCTTGGATTTCAGATGCTGAGTGAATGCTGTTTTAGGACTGATTGAGCAGTTTATTGTGTGTTTTATTTGTGTGTTTAAGCTACTATTTGGGGAAGGTGAAGTATGTCATAATTAAGGTACTTTATTATGGATTCCATTGGAATTAATGTTTGGTCATCTTGAAGTGGTTATCCACAAGTCATGCTTGTGTTCTGAGTAGGGTGATATTTGTTCCCCTGATGAACTGCTACTCGGAGTGCTGAGTTCTATAAAAGTGTTGGGAAGAGTTACATGCTGTCTGATAGGATAGGGGCACCTGGAGAGGTGGGGCCATGGTCAGTTCATGTCTCTAGAGAAGGGGGGAATATAGCTGAGGATGAAGACTTTAAAGACAAGTTGTTTTTGTTTCTGCAAAGTGAGGGAAAGGAATTGTCTGATCAGAAAGGCCTAATGGTCGATCAGCAGTTGATGGAAATTCTGAGCTGGTTTCAGCTATAACATCGCTGGTTGATAAATGCAGAGAGCCAACGTTATCATAGGCTGGGAGTGTTCTCTGGAGCCAAGCCTACCCCTGATAGGGAGAAGAACATGGGGCTTGGGCTGAGCAGACAGCTCAGTTACTGGACGAATGGCCGTACTCGGATAATATGAGGAAAACAGAGACCGATAGAGAGTGTAAAGGATCCGGTAGCTGATATAGTGAGGTTCCTAAAGGCAGAAAACCCATTACCCATATCGGCTAATTACTTGCAAGCTCTGGAAGATGGTTTTGGCACTACTGAAAGTTCAACTGATCTTATGAGGAAGTTTGGGCACACATTCCAGGAGAAAGGGGAGAAGCTCCCTGCCTACCTTTTCAGGTTGGAGAAACCGCTGCACTGTTTATGCCACAAAGGGACATTCCACTCTCTGAGAGAAATTGCGTGAAGATGGAGCAAGTTGTGAAGGTCGCAATGTCACATGGTATGATTGCTCTACGTATTCAAGTGACCCGCAAGATGCACCCTACTCAGAGAAGATAGGTGAAAAACATGACTGAGTAGCAGAACATTTCCTAAAGCCAAGTAGTGTGTTCAGTGGGAGCCTTCGCTACTAAAGTGTACCCTGATGTCACAAGAGATAGAGCTTTCGAGGAATGAGGTGAAAGCGTTTAAGCTGAGCTGATCTGATGGATTTCTACTAATGTTTCAGTTAAATGTGGTATTTCTGTCGGGTTACGATGCAGAGGAATGCCGCTGACAAGGATCTCTTGACCAGAGAGGTGACTGGTCTTTTCTGTTACAACTGTGGAGAGAATGGACATTTCAAGCAGACCGAGAAACTTTCGAAAAGTAATTCAAAATCAGAATCAGAATCAGGTTTATTATCACCAGCATGTGACGTAAAATTGTTAACTTAGCAGCAGCAGTTCAATGCGATACATCATCTAGTAGAGAGAAAAAAATAACAAATAAAATTAAAAAAATAATGAACAAGTAAATCAATTACGTATATTGAATAGATTAAAAAAACATGCAAAAACAGAAATACTGTATATTTAAAAAAAGTGAGGTAGTGTTCATGGGTTCAGTGTCCATTCAGGAATCGGATAGCAGAGGGGAAGAAGCTGTCCCTGAATTGCTGAGTGAGTGCCTTGGGTTACTTATATGACTTTCTCACCCGAGTCCACACCGGTATGTGTCCACAGGTCCCTGTGTTTCTGCACACCTCTCAAAGTGGATCCCTAGCATAAATCTAGGCTGGCATTTTGGTCCAATATTGAAAGAGTTCTGCACCATTCAAGCTTCATGGTCATTGGAATGAGTAACCATTTTATGTGTTGGTTTTGAAAAGAAATCTGAAGCTGTTATAATCAATCTGAAATTACAAATGAATTTTTAAAAATTAAATTGTGATTTCTTCTTACCCCAGAAGCATAACCATTATATAATCCTCAGGCCTGACCTTTTGAGTTGTTCCACAATTTTGTGTCTTTATTACAAGTTTTCAGCATTCACAATTTTTTTTCTGTTTTTCTGACCATTGTAGTGGTCACGAAAATAAAGACAAATTTGATTTCTGCTGACAGATTTTTTGAGGACACTTAAGCATTTACCTCACTGAAGTTTTAAATAAGTCTGCAGAACATATAATCCATTAATAATTGCTTCTGGATATCAGAATCAGGTTTATTGTCACCAGTATGCGACATGAAATATGTTAACAGCAGCAGCAGTTCAACGCAATAGATAATCTAGCCGAGAGAAATAACAATAATATTATTAATATAAATAAAATAAATAAATAAATAAATAAATAAACAAGTAAATCAATTACATATATTGAATAGATTTTAAAAAACATGCAAAAACAGAAATACTGTGTATTAAAAAGTGAGGTAGTGTTCACGGGTTCAATGTCCATTTAGGAATCGGATGGCAGAGGGGAAGAAGCTGTTCCTGAATCGCTGAGTGTGCGCCTTCAGGCTCCTGTACCTCCTACCTGATGGTAACAGTGAGAAAAGGGCATGTCCTGGGTGCTGGAGGTCCTTAATAATGGGTGCTGCCTTTCTGAGACACCGCTCCCTAAAGATGTCCTGGGTACTTTGTAGGCTAGTGCCAAAGATGGAGCTGACTAGATGTACAACCTTCTGCAGCTTCTTTCGGTCCTGTGCAGTAGCCGCTCCATACCAGACAGTGACGCAGCCTGTCAGAATGCTCTCCACGGTACAACTATCGAATGTTTTGAGTGTATTTGTTGACATGCCAAATCTCTTCAAGCTCCTAATAAAGTATAGCCGCTGTCTTGCCTTCTTTAAAACTTCATCAATATGTAGTTAATCAAATGGAGAAGAAAAGAAGCAAAACTACGGTGGGACCTAGTAAAGGAACGGGCTGGTGTCTTGGAGAGAATATGTTCCAATCAGTATGTCAAGGGTACGGTGTAAAACACTCTTGCTGAAGGCTTTGTGGGACCGAGCTCTGGTGTTTCCATACAGATTGAAGGTGTTCATGCTAGATCCATACTTGACACTGGTTCTCAGGTGACTCATCTTTATATTCCCTTTTACAACCGGTATTTGACGCATTCCCATTAAGGGCACTCAGCGCCCTTGATATTTGGGGGCTTCGACTTATGAGTACCTGTACAGTGGTTACTTGTCATTGAATCTGGCGTCTTCGGAAGCAGACGTTAGAGTAACTGAGACTATTGACACTGCCATGTTGGTCTGCCCAGATCTGGTTGAAAAAGGTGTAGCTTCCGTTCTTTCAGGAACAAATACACTCATTGTGAGAAGGCTCATGGGTGCGTGAAAGGAGAGAAATGGAGAGAATTCTCTGAAATCCTGGTCCATTCACCCAGTGTTCAGAGCTGTGTTTGAGAAGGTGCAAGTTCTTACTAAGCAGAATTTAGAGCATAAATGAGGAACTGGAAGTTACTCCCAGTCTAAACCTGTCATATTACGTCCTGGAGGAGTAGCTAGAGTGACTGATGAAACTTCCTTTCTGAGAGAGGTCTCACCATTTAGCACCAGCGGATGCTGAAAATGGAAGGAGGCGGAGTTCAGTCATGGGGCAGGGGTACCTGAGCCGCTGAAATGTACAAGTGATAGACAGGGGTGGTGTCCTCTCGTAGACAGGAAAGGCCACAAGGAGTGGCTGAAATGGATAAAAAGCTGAAGATGAGATAAGGAGGTCTCAGAGGGACAGGAAACCCCCAGCCAGGCTGGCAGAGGATGCACATGAGAATCAGAGTGTTATGTCAATTCCCATGGTGAGATACCTCACTTTCATTTACAAATGGATTGGGAGGTCTTGAAATCTCAAAATTCATTTGAATACTCTATTATTAGTAATGGTTTAAAAGTTCCAAAGTCATGAGGACATGACTGTTTTTGGTGAGGGGAGAACGTAATGCCCTAGGTAAGATTTCTACTGCTATGCTGCGATGTTTTTGATTTTAGGAGTTTTCTGTAAAAGCTGAGTATCCTGCTGGTAAGAGTGTTTTGGCTTCAGCTAAAGGTAAGGATCTGTGTTGTCCACCTTAGGAATGTTGAGTCACCCAATTGTAACTTCCTGCCCAGTGGAAGATTCGGGAGAGCTGGGAGGGATCAGGTTTCTAAAGGACAGTAGTCTGGTTTGGGTTTTTTTTGGTGGGAGCTGCAGAGCAGGGGGCAGGGGAAGATGCCGCAGAATGCCGTTGGAAGGAGAGTCCCAGTTTGCAAGAAGAGCTCTGTGCAGGGCCAATATTCCTGAGAGAGTCTCCCTGAGATGGTCTTTGACAAAAGTTTGGAATGAGGTGGATGCTTTCACTCAGACCGTGGGTCCAGCGTGTGAGTAAATCGATACACCTAACTACTCCGGAAATGAGCTCCAATGTTTATGTGCACATTGGACTGGTTTAACTGTAATGGGCCCTTTTATTTTATTGTTTCTTTTTCACTAACACTTTGTTGAAGTTGAAAATTTGGTAAATATACTTTCATTATAATTTTATGGTGGTGTGTGACCTGTCGTTTCTGGGCTACCGATAACAGTGTATGGACTGTATTTACACAGCATTTGGTACAATCTACTTTCCTTACTTGGAACATCCTGACTTTCCTGTCTGGTTGAACCCCAAATCATATCGACCCTGGTCATGTATTGTTTATGAAAGGTGGCCTTCTCACTGCTGAATCACGTGGCTGTCAGCAGAGTTAGCTAACGAGTCGTGTACTACTGCTGCATAACAACAAAGTTCACGACATGCCAGCGATATTACATCTGATGCTGATTATATGTCGGTATGACTTTTGCACAGTAATGTGTAAGTATGTATGTGTGTAATAGACCTGATTCTGATTCCAACATAAGGATTCCCAAATGTGAATGAAATACAGGTGAATCTAATTGTTTTGCTTATTGCCATTAACCACCATGACACAATGACGCAGGCTCATCATTTCTATTAGTTTCTTACAATTAGACATTAAAAAAATCCGGCCATAACCACAGCTCCCTGTTTCTGCTATGTAACATTTAACAAGCAATACTCAAAAACTTTGCCCCCAAAATGTTAACTATTAAAACCTTATGCTGTTCTGTTCCCATTCCGTTTTGTTCTGCTTCAGGTAGGGAAGTGTGGTTTTCCCAGTATCATCAGAGCCAGAGACTGAATTTGGAAAAGCTTTACCCTCACCATTAAAAACCTATCTCTGATTCACCAGTCTGCATTCTTTCTGTTTCCTGATGAGGCCTGCAACAGTTAGTCGCCTAGTACTCAGCTAAGCTAACATTTGATGCTGGTTAGATAACCCAATCCACGCTTTTCCAAACAGGCAGGAGAGATGAAAGTTAGATCCCAGTATATAAGTTTGATCAAAATTCAGATCACTGAATTCTTGCTCAAAAAGGGTAGCGATCAATGCCTCAGGAAACTTAACAAAAAAATGCACTTTTGAAAGAGACTACATGAAATCAAGAGCACAGCAAATGGTGCTTATGTAATGTCCTTTAAAATTGTTATATGCATCTCCAGTAACTGTTTGGTTTGATTCCTAGCGTGACCAAAATATATTGAAGCTCTCTTCTTGAATGGTACTGGTACAAAAGTCCATGTTCAGAAGCATCTGGCTTGGGTAAAATTTGAAAGGGATACCTATCAGCTTTTCCAGAAGGTGTGTTCCAACTGGTTGTATCTGGAGATACTTCATCAGGGCTACGCCTCTGATTCGTCTGGCATGTGAAATGTAAAATTCCAGCGTGACTGTGCTTTTGTTTCCTCAGATTTGGTACACCTGGACCAGACTGAAACCAGTGCTGATTCTGCGATACTGCCTGAAGTCGAATCAAGTGCAAATGGTAATAATGGAAATCAAAGGAAAGATTTGTAAAAGGGAAAAAATAATGGATGATTGATGGGGAGATGAACCCCATTAGTCCTTCCATTCTGTGATCTGACTTAGAATTATTCTGAAGACTTTAGTTATGATGGCAAGAATGTTACTTTTTTCCCACGAAGGGGAATGAACAGTCGATGTTTCTAGCTGGAACCCGTCATCAGGAGGGGAAAGGAAGGGGGATGCCTGAAAGTGCGGAAGAGGAGAATTATTATGTCTTTTTCCCTCTTCCTTAACAGTTCTGATTATGGGTCTTGGTCTGAAAGAGCAGCTGTTTATTCCCCTCCTTAGGTACGGCCCAATTTGTTGAGTTCCTTCAGCATTTTGTGTGTTGCCCTGAGTTTCCAGCACCTGCAGAATCTCTTGTGCTTATCATTATTTTTTTCCTGTTCCTCAATAAGTGGCAACAGGATTGGGGTATACTTTGAGATTGGTTTTGTTAACTCTATGCTGCAGTGATCATGAAACAGTTTTGTATCTGGTTTATCTCCTTTAACTGCTCCAAACTATACAAGAAGGAATAAAGATTGGACAGTTATGGTGGAGTGTTGCCATTCACTAGTTAACTTGAACCAATCCTTCAGCCACAGAAACACTTAAAATAAATTGGTCCAAATGGAATTACATGAATCAGTTGCAAAGGAAAAATTGCAAAACTAATGAATATAATGGATTTGGCTTTAAAGCAACAGTATGGTGCTCAGTCCCAGTTATTTTTACCAAGATATGAAACCATGCTGTTGGGTGAGATAACATGTACAACCCTTCATATTGCAAAGGAAGCTAACTATTTATTTCATAAATGAGGCAGCACAGTAGTGTAGCAGTTAGTGCAGTCACTCTACACTTTGCCAGCTGGAAGATTGAAGTTCGATTCACCCCACCATCTATAACAAGTTTGTATGTTTTCTCCGTGACTGCCTGGGTTTCCTCCGGGTGCTCTGGGATTCCTCCCATATTCATAGACGTACAGGTTAATAAGTTGCAGGCATGCTATGTCGGCACCAGTAGTGTGGCGGCACTTGGGGGCTGCCATCTGATTTGATTGAATACAAATGACATATTTCACTCTGCGTTTTGATGTACATGTGATAAAGCTAATATTCATCTCCTTTTATAATGTTACGTCATAGATGGTGAACATTTCCAGCCTTAGCAGGATCCACAGCCTCTGGCAACTGGTAGATCCACAGCAAAGAAGCAAAACCCTTGTATGTGTTTGGAAATGCAGAGCGAAGTGTTCAGTTCATTGCTTTTCCAACTGATGTTGCCAGAGAGTCACCACTAGGGAGAAAATCCAAGCTCTTCCACGGAGCAATGCTAGGGGAGCTTGTGAATCCACTTGAGAGGTTGGAGAGGGTCTCACTTTAAGATTACTTAAGAAAGTTGGCACCTCCAGCATCCAGCACTCCCTCAATAGATTGTTAGCCTGGACTTCACACTCCAGTCTTCACAACTTTATACAAAAAGGAGATCAAAGTGCAACTGTAGAGCACAGCTGAGACCTAATTTGGGATATTTTCTGCATCATACTTGTACCAAATCGAAAACATGTTGTGAATTGTGTATTGCTCCATAAGTACTTAACTAAAGTACAAAACAGGGTACATGAACAATTTTGAAGTATTTGCTAGTTATTTAAATAATTCCACTTGTTCTAATTGCTGTACTGTGATTAACAATTTATATAGCTTCAGTTCCTTTACTGAGAGGAAGAAAACGACCTCCATGCCAATTAAAGAACCATCGTCCCTCTGGAGTGAAAAAAGCAAAAACTGGTAAGCAGGAGGGCTAAAGGTAATGAATGTGTAGAATGGAGAGGCTAAAGATAATGCGAAGTTATATATGTCACTGGAATCCAGCATTGGGAATAGATAGAACTGTGGGAATTACCTGACCCAAGCCTACATGCCTGTGTTGCATTAGAGACTTGATATGATCAGGAGCTCATCTCACGTCACATGGAACTAATGTTCCAATTAGAATCAAGCTATCTTGTTTGTTTTGACAACCCTTCATTCAGTGCACAATCTTGAAAACCGGTGACATTTCACAAGGTGATGAAGTGCTCAGATAGCTACAGGATTACACCCCCACAGTTGCGAAACTGATTAGCATGCAGTTGGTTGAATAATAGACGTGTTCAGTGGCCATTTGATGGAACGGATAGTCCGGACTGTAAACATTATCTTGCTTGTCTCACTGTAGATGTGATATCTGGATTAATTACAGAGAAAATAGGAAGTTTCTAGAGTTTATTGGCTAGGAATTCATCTCTGCTGGAGTGAAAAGTCAGTAGAGTGAATTTTAGAGGCAGGTACAACATACTGACGTGACCTCCTGGTGTATTTAACTCCACTGACTGAGATTGACTTTTTAACCATCCATCCATTTATTTTGTTGCCTCCACACTCAGAGGAATACAAAACTGGACCAGGATGCAGGTACAATGCTCTGGAAATCATCATTTGTGTGTTCAGAGGCGATAGGGAACTGAAGTCATAATTTTAACGGTATTAATCAAGATTTTCATAATGGATTCTTGTATGTTTAAGTCTGAAATGCAAACTCCTTTTCCTTTTACAGTGAATTATTGGAAAACAGCAATCCCCAAGTCAGATTCCTCAGCCAAGGGAACCCCAGCTGTGTTAACCCCTGACCCTGTAGAAATGGACCAAATTCTGCACCAGTCAGGAGAAGAATATTTGAACCTGCCGGCAATTTCAGGTCTCTTTTAACCTCATGTTTTGAAATCAAATTTGTTTGTTTTCCTTATTAACTGTTTAATTCCTTGAAATGATTTCCTTGGAAGTGGCATCACAATTAGACAGGGTCATAAAGAGAACTTTTGGCAAATTGGTACAGGAGTTGGAATGTGTATGTGGAAGTAGCGTAAGATGTTGGTGAGGCCGAATTTGAGTATTGTGTGAAGTTCTGGTCACCTACCTACAGGAAAGCTATCAGTAAGATTGAAAGAGTGCAGAGAAAATTAACAAGAATGTTGCCAAAACATAAGGGCCTGAGTTATAGGAAAAGGTTGAATAGGTTAGGACTTTATTCCCTGGAGCGTGGAAGAATGAGGGGAGATTTGATAAAGGTATGCAGAATTATGTGAGTATTGATAGGGCAAGTGCATGCAGGGTTTTACCACTGAGGTTGGGTGATGCTGGAATTAGAGGTCGTAGGTTAAGGATGAAAAGTGAAATATTTAAAGTGCACGTGAGGGAGAACTTGTTCACTCAGAGGGTGGTGAGAGTGAGGAGAAGTGATGGATGCTGGTTTGATTTCAACATTTAAGAGAAATTTGGGTAAGTACGTGGATGGGAGGGGTATGGATGACTATAGTCTAGGTGCAGGTTGGTGGGACTAGACAGAATAACAGTTCAGTGTGGACTAGATGGGCCAAAGGACCTGTTTCAGTTCTGTAGTGTTCTGTGACCCTGTTACTATGAGTTGGGGCAGGTAGAAATTTACATTTTATGTTTACAAAACACTGTGTAATTTTGGGCACCACACCTTAAGGTGGATGTCAGGACCTAGGAAAGTTCTTACCAGAATGGTATCCAGGGGTACCGGTCCTTGTAATGTGGGGGAAAGTGGTGTCGTTCTCCTTACAGCAGAGACATTTAAGAGGAGATAAGGTTTTCAGTGGAAAAACTATCAAATGATCTGACCTCCACCAGCCTCAGGTAGAGAATTCCAGAGATTCACCATTCTCTGAGATATGAAATTTCTGTGCCATTAACTTCTAAGTTAAGGCTGTAGAATGTCCCTTTTTTGTTACTCTCTCACTAGTTAAAACATTCCTACATCTCAATGTCTAGCCTTGTGAGCTCCCTTGGGATTTTTCATTCCTCTATACTCCAAGGAATACAGACTCGCACTCACACTATCTAGACCCTCTTGATTGGATAACTGTCTCATCATCACTATTTCTTCATTCCAAACTGAACTCCAGTTTCTCATCAGTAGAGAACTGGTCAGAGCTGTCATTCCCAGGGATTTTTATCACCTTGTAGAGAGCTTTACGAGAGGGGAAAAAATGCCAATTTCTAACACTTTTAAGATAGATTTTCAACCGGGGAAAAGATGAAGTAGTAATTGAAGCTAACATCAGAATATTTTTGAAGACTTTTGATTTCATTTTTCCTCCTACTTAGAGACTGTTAGCTTTAAAGAAATGAACATGGGATTTGATTGCTCAGTTTCCACCTTATTGATTTCCCCATTCATATTTACTGAGTCAATCATCTTAAAACTATGGGTAAGTAGTTAACAGTTTTCAAACTCCAAAAGTCTGTTTGTTTTCCGTTGACAGATTCTGCTGAGGAATACAGAGCATTAATGATAAAGACTATCGCGCAGAAATACGAAGCCAGAATTGCAAAAGGAAAAATGAAACAAGTCACCCTTGCTCAAACTTTTCGGAGTTTAAACATGAAGGACAGAAGTGTGACCAAACTCAGAGAGAGAATAGATGCTAGCCGGGATGATGTGCTCAGTCCACATGGGATTGAGGAAAATGAGGACACAGTTGCAAACTTAGCAGAGTTTCTCAACAATAAACTCATTTCCAATTGCAAAGTCAATATCCTGCTGGGAAAAGCAGGAACTGGGAAGACCAAGTTTGTGCACAAGATTTGCTACGAGTGGACTAGAGGGGCTATCAGTCAATTCCAGTATGTATTTCTGTTTGAGTTTCGTCAACTGAACTTAATCGATAGGAACATTGATCTGAAGACTTTGTTATTCGATTTGTTCCTGAAACCAGAAAGGAGTGCCCATGCTGTATTTAGGTTTATAGTAGGAAACCCACTGAAGGTTTTGATTATTTTCGATGGCTTTGATGAGTTTTCAGCGAAAGCCTCTATCTGTCCTTCGGCTGTTACTAGCAACCCCAATGCACAACTATCAGTGGGAGAGTTATTTTCCAGCCTGTTTACTGGGAAGATGCTTCTTGGATGCACAGTTCTCATAACTTCCAGGCCCAAGGACATTCTCTGCTTACCTTTGGATGTTGTGGGCCATGTAGGGGAAGTCTCAGGGTTTAACCAGTATAAAATCGAAGAATATGCCGGCCATTTCTTTGAAGATACTGAACACAAACATAAGTCTATCTCTCACCTACAGAAGAATGGGAAAATTTTAAACATGTGCTACATCCCTGCCTTGTGCTGGGTTGTCTTCCTTTGTCTTGAACACTTGTTTTCTCAAAGCCCTTTAGAACCCAAGCTACCTCATACAATGACGCAATTTTACATAAAGATGCTAACAGTTTTTTTAAACAAGGATGCCAAGAATACAGAGGCCCATGGTCAGACTGAAAACATGCTGCTAAACAAATACAGAGAAGAGATTCATGGGTTGTGCAACCTTGCAGTTAAAGGGCTGCAGGAGGGCAAGTCTGTGTTTTATTTAAAAGACCTTCTTTCTGAGAAGGTCACCACATTTGCTTCCTCGTTTGGATTTCTTTCTACGTTTGAAGTGAAGACGATTGACCACAACCAAGAGAATGGATATGCCTTCATCCACCTGACGCTCCAAGAGTTCCTGGCTGCACTTCACCAAATGATTGACAACCAGACAACCGACCAAATGATAAAAAGCAAGTTTTACCTTAAATCCAAATGGACATGGAGGAACGATGCAAAGAATGAGTTTGCCGATGCTGATCACATATTTCTGTCTGGCTTAGCTTCGAAAAAGTGTAAGTCGTTCCTCAGCGTCCTGGCAAACAAGAACGAGATGTGGGTGCAAAAGAAGCAGAAGGCCATCTTACTGAATCTGCGGAAGCTGGCCACCACCAACCTTACCGGACCAAAGATCATTGAGCTCTGCCATTGTGTGTATGAGACGCAGGACTGTGACCTGGCAAGGGATGTGGCATCGCAGTTACGATACAAGTTTGAGCTGCGTAACTTCAGACTGACACCAACAGATATAACTGTTCTAACTTTTGTTATAAACAGCGGAACCAACTGTGCGTCTGTGGATATTGGAGGTTGTGCCCTGGACCTAGAATGTGTTACGGTCTTGGGCACATGCAAGAATATAGAAATTTTAGTGTAAGTAAATGCGGATAACCTACAGCAGGAATTTATTGTTTCTGTCATTACGTACACTCGAGAGCCTCACTTTTCCAGTGCAGCTCCTGCGGTACAGTCCCACAGGAGATTCTGCAGATGCTGGAAATCCAGAGCCACACACACAAAATGCTGGAGGAAATCAATAGGTCAGTCAGCATCTGGGGAGAGGAATAAATAGTCGACGTTTTGGGCCGAGACCCTTCATCGGGACCTGATCCTGGTGATAGGTCTCGGCCCGAAATGCGGCTGTTTATTCCTCTTCAAAGAAGCTGCCGAGATCCCCTGAAGTACAGTCTGTGTCGGTCTGGGTGACACAGGTCATTAACTTTTTCAAAGCCGCATTCCTCATGAGAAGTTTCTGGTCCGCGGGAGCAGAGACTGGAGAATGAGGAACAGACATCAACGCGGCAAAATGATGCTTACCATTCTGCGGTAGCTCTGGAAATTTGGAACTGGAGTGAATTGGATGAGGAAGTGCTGATTGGTGTTCTTATTGAGTAATGCTCTAGACCAGAAATGAACCTTTGCAAAATTATCCTTAACAAGTATACAAGGTGGTAAGAGGCATAGATTGCGTGGACAGCCGGAGACTTTTTCCCAGGGCAGAAAGGGCTAATATAAGGGGGCATAACTTCAAGTGACTGTTGAAAAGTATAAGGGGAAGGGAGGCAGATGTCGGAGGTAAGTTTTTTTTATACAGAGAGTGGCGGGTATATGAAACATTCCACCAGGTGCATCGAGATGCAGCTCCTTAGAGACGGTATTGGGGAACTGGAGATGCAGCTCGACCTTCGGCTTCTGTGGAAAGTGAAGCAGTGATAGACAGTGGCTACAGGAGAGAGATAAATAGGTGACTGTCCGCAGAGGGAAGGGAGAACATCAGATAGTGGAGAGCACCCCTGCAGTTGTCCCTCTCAACAATAAGTAATCCAATTAGAAACAAGCCTGCAGATGCTGGCAATCCAAGCAAGACACACAAAATGGCGGAGGAACTCAGCAGGCCCGGCAGCATCTGTGGAAAAGAGTGAATGGTCGACGTTTAGGACTGAAACCCTTCGGCAGGATTGTAGAAAAAAAGCTGAGATTTAAAAGTTGGGGGGAGAACGAAACACAAGGTGATAAGTGAAACCTGAAGGGGGAGGGATGAAATAAGGAGCTCGGAAGTTAATTAGTGAAAAAGATGCAGGGCTGGAGAAGAGGGAGTCTGATGGAAGAGGACAGAAAGCCATGGAAAAAAGAAAAGGTGGGAGGAGCACCAGAGAGAGGCGATGGACAGGCAGGGAGATGAGGTGAGTGTGGGAAATGGGGATGGGGAATGGTGAAGGGGGGGCATTACCAGTAGTTTGAGAAATCGATGATCATGCCATCAGGTTGGAGGCTACCCAAATGGAATACAAGGTGTTGTTCCTCCAACCTGAGCGTTACCTCATCACAACAGTAGAGAAGGCCAGAGATGGGCATATTGGAATAGGAATGGGAAGTGGAATTAAAATGGGTGTCCACTGGGAGATCCCACTTCTTCTGGTGGATGGAGCGTAGGTGCTCAGCGAAGCAGTCTCCCAATCTCACCAATATACAGGAGGCCGCACCGGGAACACTGAACGGACTCACAGGTGAAGTGTCGCCTCACATGGAGGGACTGTTTAGGGCCCTGAATGGTAGTGAGGGAAGAGGTGTAGGGCCAGGTGTAGCACTTGTTCCGCTTGCAAGGATAATGCCAGGAGGGAGATCGGTGGGGGGGGGGACAAATGGACAAGGGAGTCACATAGGGAGCGATCCCTGCAGAAAGGGGGGAGGGAAAGATGTGCTTGGTGGTGGGATCCCGTTGGAGATGGCGGAAATTGTGGAGAGTAAGTGCTCCATTTTGAGCACTGTTGGGGGAGGTGGGGATGACCTACCTGTGGGAACCAACAGAGGCCGTGCTGCTGGCACTGAGTCTGGTCGGTCCTGTGGCTCAGAAGGGTAAGGAACTGAAGAGGCTGCAGTGACAGAGGACTCTGTCGTCATTGGGTCAGACAGGCGATTCTGTGGATGTCAAAAAGAAACACGGATAATAGTTTGCCTCCCAGGTGCCAGGGTCCATCTGCGATGTTTCTGAATGTGTCCACAATATCCTGAAGAGGGAGAATAACAGCCAGAAGTCGTGGTACTTTTTGGTACCAGTGGCATAGGTAGAGAAAGGGAGGAGGTCCTGATCAACAATACGGAGAGGTAGGAAGGAAGCAGAGAAGCAGAACCTCAAGAGTAGTAATCTTGGGATTACTGCCTGTACCATGCGACGGTGCAGATAGGAATGGAATGATGTGGCTGAAGAATTGGAACGGGGACAGGGATTCAGATTTCTGGATAATTGGGACCTCTGCTGGGGCAGGTGGGACCTGTACAAAAGGGACAGGTTGCACTTGAATCAGAGGAGGACCAATGTTCTTGCGGGCAAATTTACTAGAGCTGCTGGGAGTGGTTTAAGCTAATATGGCAGGGGGATGATTGAGCTGAGGGTGAGCCAGCAGGTTTGCAAGTAGATGGTGGATGTAACATGAATGTTAGAAAGGACAAGCCATTGATTGGGTACAAATGCAGACAGAGTAAAAAGTTAAATTGAACCACAGAGGCAAAATTCAAAATGGTGAAGAATGCAGAACTGAAGGTGCTGTATTTAAATGTGTGTAGCATTGGGAATAAGGTGGACAAACCCATGGTGCAATTAGAGATTAGTCAGTATGACATTGTGGTCACCTGCATCATGGCTGAAAGAAGGCCATAGTTGGGAGCTTAACGTCAAAGACTCCGTATTGAAAAGGCAGGCAAGAAGGCATAGTGTGGTGGTTCTATTGGTAAGAGATGGAATTACATCTTCAGAAAGAGGTGATGTAGCATCAGAGAAAGTTGAGTCTTTGTGGGTGGAGCCTGGTACAGGTAGTAAAATTGCAAGGGTGAAAAAGCCATTATGGGAATCATATATATAGGGTTCCCAATAGGAGCCAAGATGCAGGGTTGAGATTGCAAAGGGAGCTAGAAGAGGCATGTAGTAATTGTAATGGGGGACTTCAGTGTGCAAGGGGATTGGGAAAATCAGATTGGTGTTGGATTGCAAGAGAAGGAATTTGTTGAATGCCTACGAGGTGGCTTTTTAAAGCAGCTTGTGCTTTTCCTTACTCTGGGAAAGGTTATCTTGGATTGGGTGTTGCATAATAACCCAGATCTTATTAGGGAGCTTAATGTAAAGGAACCCTTAGGAGGCGGTGATCATAATGTGATTGAATTCATACTGTAATTTAAGAGGGAGAAAGCACAACTGGCATGTATCAGTATCACAATGGAATAAAGGGAATTACAAAGGCATGAGAGAGGAGCTTGCCCAGGTGCATTACAGGAGGTTATTGGTGGGGAGGACAGCAGAACAGAGATGGCTGAAGTTTCTGGGAATAGTTCACAAGGTGCAGGATAGATATGTCCTACAGAAGAAAACGTCCTCATATGATGGGGGTAGGCAGCCACGGCTGACAAGGGAAGTTACAGACTGCAAAAAAGCCAAGGGAGGGGCATATAATGTAGAATAAGTGAGTGGGAAGTTGGACAACTGGGAAGCTTTAAAAACCAACAAAAGGCAACAAAAAGCTACAAGAATGGAAAAGATGAAAGATGAGGGCAAACTAGCCAATAATATAAAGCAGAATATGGCAATGTTTCGCAGTAATATGAAGAGTAAAAGGGAGGTGAGAGTTGGTATTGGACCACTGGAAAATGATGCTGGTGAGGAAGTGATGAGGGAGAAAGAAATGGCAGATGAACAATGGGTACTTTGCATCAGTCTTCACTGTGGAAGACAAGAGCGGTGTGCCAGAGGTCCGTGAGTGTCAGGGAGCAGGAGTGAGTGCCATGGTTTCTCCAAGGGAAATCTTGCCTGACAAACCTGTTAGATTTCTTTTAGGAAGTAAGAAGCAGGGTGGACAAAGGAGAGGCAGTGGATGTCATTTACTTGAATTTTCAGAAGGCTTTTGATAAGATTCCACACAGGCAGTTTAACAAGATAAAATCCTATGGCATTACAGGAAAGATACTAGCATGGACCGAGGAATGGCTGACAGGCAGGAGGCAGTGAGTGGGAATAAAGAGGGCCTTTTCTGGTTGGCTACCAGTAACTAATGGTGTTCCACAGGGGTCAGTATTGGGACCGCTACTTTTCACATTATTTGTCATTGATTTGGATAACGGAATTGATGGCTTTGTGGATGATACAAAAACAGGTGGAGGGGTAGGTAGTGCTGAGGAAGCAAAGCAATTGCAGCAGTACCTAGATAAATTGGAAGAATGGGCAAAAAAGTGGCAGATGGAACACACTGTTGGGAAACATATGATAATGCAATTTGGTAAAAGGAACAATAGTGTGGACTGTTATCTAAATGGGGAGAAGGCTCAAACATCGGAAGTGCAGAGGGACTTAGAAGTCCTCGAGCAAGACTCCCAGAAGGTTAATTCACAGGTCGAGTCTGTAGTGAAGAAGGCAAGTGCAATGCTGGCATTTATTTCAAGGGGAATAGAATATAAAAGGAAGGAGTTAATGCTGAGCCTTTATAAGACATTAGTCAGCCCGCACTGGGAATAGTGTCAACAGTGAAACCTGTTAGAGTGAATTTTTGTGTTTAGGTCATTCACACTTAGCAAATGGCTTCGGCCACCATTCTTCTGTTCCTTGACAAAGTGCTGTGGATTGAGTTCAAAACAATGCATTTCCGAAAAGCAGTGAATACCAGGCGCTGCTGACACCATAGTTTGACCAGATGCTGTAGTTTCGAAGACAGTGTAATCTATACTTTATAAATATGAATTGTCCTCTATGTTAGCACGTCATATACCAAATAAATGTATTGTGGATTTAACTTGCATTCCGAAAGGCTGTGAATACCAGCCCAGATGTGTGGGCGTCAGGAGGAAAGGATGAAGTCAGAAGGTGTAAAGTTTTGTATGTAGCTTCAAAAGAAAGCATTGTCTATACTTTGTAAATACGGATTGCCCTTTGTGTTTAGCAAATAAATACCGAGCCCCACACTGGGCCAGCAGACCTTTCCACCGAAAGTGTCTCCGTCCATATGATGCCTGCTGAACCTTGTTTTCTCGAATAAAGAAGCTGCTTTGTATCTACCAGTAACTCTCTCTCCGGTGACTTCATTCACGCAACAACATTTGGTGTCAGGAGTGGGACGCCTTCGTGACCCATCGTGTGGCCAGCAATCCTAGCAGTCTTAAGTTGGTGAGTATTTTTCTAAAATAGCATTCATACTTGGACCTGTTCACAGGAACATGAGGTATCACGAATGCAGAGAGCTGAAGGTGGTGTGTGCGCGTGCACGTGTGTTTATGTAAGTGAGGAAACTTTGCGTGTTAACTTTGTGAGACCGAGCCACCAGTTGTGAAAGGTGGTTACCGACGGTTAGAGATGCCAGAGTAGAGGCGTGTGTACTCGTTAGGGGAGCTGCATTTTAGTGTCTGCATTTGCAAGTGTGATGCAAAGGAAGACAGCAGGCATCATGAGTTCAGGTACTCAAAAGTGGCAGATTGTGGAATACATACTCTGTGGTTTTAAGTACGTGCTGTTTAACTGGTACCCATCTTTAATATTTTGTGTAGCGTGGGAATTAGGGTGGGGATATCTCAGGGAAAGGTTTCACCCAGATAGATCTACCAGAATGGCACCTATTGAGGTCAGGCAACGCCAGGTTGAGAACCCTGATGATCTGAACCAGCCTTTGACCGTGATTACAGCCATTCATAAGCCCTTCACCCCCGAGGAGAAACAGAGCATTTTGTCTGATTTGCCCTCACTTAAAGTCGCATGTGGGAATTCAGAATTCTGGTGTAAGCTTGAGGAAATGGTTGAAGTTCACCAGATGCAACTTAAAGATATACACGTGTTGGTAAAAGCGCCAGTAATGAAGAAAGATATCGCTCTTTTAAAGGGGAAGTGAGGCAGCGGCTGGGGGAAGGTGAGAGTAGCTGAGGAACGATAATAGCAGTGACCCAGAGGACTGATGAGACAGCCATGGATTATGCAGAACGTAAATATCGAGCATATGAGGAGTATTCCGGGTTGGATAATCCAGAGGGGGATGACCCAGTCTTCCTGAAAATGCTGAAGGAAGGCCTGAGCTCAGCCCACCAGGAAGTTTTAGATTTAGGCATAACAGTGGGGTCGACCTACTCTGCGATAGTTTCCTGGGCCAGTGAGATAAACCAAAGAAAGTGCAAGAGAAATCGTAATGTGGCAGCTGTTACAACGACACAAAGGGTTTGTTTTAGGTGCCGACAAGTAAGGCACGTAGCAAAGGACTGCCGGACCAGGTATAAGGTGATGAAGGAGTTGATATGCTACAGCTGTGACCTATCAGGATATGGCTGGAGACAGTGTCCAAAAGGAATGGGGAAAACCCAGGCAAAGGTCACAGCAGACACCCAGTCACTCACCCCATCAGCAGCCAGTCTGACTGTCGATCAGATCAAAGAGCTAGTAACGGCGCCTCTTGGGGCAGAAAGAGACGTGGCGGCGGGGCCCCACTGCCAGTGCTGGTGACCCGTGAATGTACACGTGGCAGCGGGGCCCCACTGTCAGTGCTGGTGACCCGTGAATGTACACGTGGCAGCGGGGCCCCACTGTCAGTGCTGGTGACCCGTGAATGTACACGTGGCGGCGGGGCCCACTGCCAGTGCTGGTGACCCGTGAATGTACACGTGGCGGCGGGGCCCCACTGTCAGTGCTGGTGACCCGTGAATGTACACGTGGCAGCGGGGCCCCACTGTCAGTGCTGGTGACCCGTGAATGTACACGTGGCAGCGGGGCCCCACTGCCAGTGCTGGTGACCCGTGAATGTACACGTGGCAGCGGGGCCCCACTGTCAGTGCTGGTGACCCGTGAATGTACACGTGGCAGCGGGGCCCCACTGTCAGTGCTGGTGACCCGTGAATGTACACGTGGCGGCGGGGCCCACTGCCAGTGCTGGTGACCCGTGAATGTACACGTGGCGGCGGGGCCCCACTGTCAGTGCTGGTGACCCGTGAATGTACACGTGGCAGCGGGGCCCCACTGTCAGTGCTGGTGACCCGTGAATGTACACGTGGCAGCGGGGCCCCACTGCCAGTGCTGGTGACCCGTGAATGTACACGTGGCGGCGGGGCCCACTGTCAGTGCTGGTGACCCGTGAATGTACACGTGGCGGCGGGGCCCACTGCCAGTGCTGGTGATCCACGAATGTACACGTGGCGGCGGGGCCCCACTGCCAATGCTGGTGACCCGTGAATGTACACGTCGCGGTGGGGCCCCACTGCCAGTGCTGGTGACCCGTGAATGTACACGTGGCGGCGGGGCCCCACTGCCAGTGCTGGTGACCCACGAATATACACGTGGCAGCGGGGCCCCACTGCCAGTGCTGGTGACCCACGAATATACACGTGGCAGCGGGGCCCCACTGCCAGTGCTGGTGACCCGTGAATGTACACGTGGCGGCGGGGCCCACTGCCAGTGCTGGTGATCCACGAATGTACACGTGGCGGCGGGGCCCACTGTCAGTGCTGGTGACCCGTGAATGTACACGTGGCGGCGGGGCCCCACTGCCAGTGCTGGTGACCCGTGAATGTACACGTGGCGGCGGGGCCCACTGTCAGTGCTGGTGACCCGTGAATGTACACGTGGCGGTGGGGTCCACTGTCAGTGCTGGTGACCTGTGAATGTACACAACAGCAATATTAGGGGGACGGCAATGCAATACATTAGTGGACACAGGGGCATCAGTATCGATAACAGACTTACCCTTGCCAACAACCAGACAGGCCATTTATATCAGGGGTGTAGGAGGGAAAACAGTGAAAGCAGAAAGAAGCGAGTCACAAATACTAGAAATCAGGGGAGTGCAGCACTTACGCACTTGGAACAGTTATAAAGTATAAATTATACTGTCTTCGAAACTACAGCATCTGGTCAAACTACGGTGTCAGCAGCGCCTGGTATTCACTGCTTTTCGGAAATGCATTGTTTTGAACTCAATCCACAGCACTTTGTCAAGGAACAGAAGAATGGTAGCCGAAGCCATTTGCTAAGTGTGAATGACCTAAACACAAAAATTCACTCTAACAAAACCCACCTGGTTTCCTTGGCTGCATAAGTCTAGGGAAGACACACTGAGGTCCCAGCAAACCTTTTCCCATCCCAAACCTGGTGCGTGTGGAAGCTGTGTAATTTCCTACCCGGTTACAACTCAGTGCCAAGAAATTACAGACAGTACAGTGCAGACAATTAAGGGAATTATATTTATGAATCTTAACTAAAGGGTTAGTAAAGAAAAGAAGGGGAAGAAACAAAAAGGGCCCATTATAATTGAACAGCCAAACGTAGACAAGCTGGAGCTCAGCTCCAAGTCATACATGTTCTCCGATGCTCCATCGAATCGCTGCCCCCCATCAGCTCAAATCCTGTGACGGGTTCTCTCCAGCATCTTCTCTCTTCTTCTCCTGCCGAACAAAGGTTCCAACTCACACCAGTGTCACAAAAACCCATTCCCCTGATTGGGTGGCTCACATTCCAAAACACCTTTTATCTCTAACCGTAACCCAAACACTGCTTGTACAGAAAGACCATCACATCAGCAGTGAAACCTTTCCCACGGTGTCACAACAGCTTTGGGCCCCATATCTCAGATAGGATGTGTTGTCACTGGAAAAAGTCCAGAGGAGATCCACGAGGATTAGTCCGGGAATGAAGGGGTTAACCTGAGAGTAGTGTTTGTCAGCTTTGGGCCTGTATTCACTGGAAACTAGACAAATGCGGGGTGTTGTTGAGGGGGGTGGGGATCTTATTGAAACCTACCAAATGTTGAAAGGACTAGGTAGGGTGGATGTGGAGAGGATGTTTCCTAGTTTCCCATGGTGGGGGTATCCAGAGCTACAAGGCACAGCCTCAAAATTGAGGGGCAACTTTTTTAGAATAGAGATCAGGACTGTTCTTTTGCCAGAGAGTAGTGAATCTGTGGAATGGTCTGCGGTGGAGGCCAGTCCATTGGTATATTTAAGGTGGAAGTTGATCGTTTCCTGATTGGTCAGGGCATCAAAGGGTATAGTGAGAGGGCAGGTGTATGGGATTGAGTGGAATCTGGGATCAGCTATGATGGAATGGTGGACCAAACCCGATGGGCTGAATGGCTTAATTCTGCTCCTGTGTCTTATGGTTTTATTCTGCTGGGGGTAGTGGAGGCAGATACATTCAGGATATTCAAAAGGCTCTGAGATAGGCACGTGGATGATAGAAAAATGGAGGGCTATATAGGAGTTAAGGGTTAGGTTGACAGAGTAGATTAAAAGAGTAACATAACATCAGAGCTGCAATGTTCAATGTTCTAACACTGGAAGATAAGAGTGGGAATGGATGTCAGTGTAGTAATGCCCTTCAGCCTGCTCTGACCATGGCTGAACTTGGTCCAAGTCCCACTCTCTCAGTCCTGATGAAGGGTCTTGGCTCGAAACATAAACTGTTCACTCTTTTCCATAGATGCTGCCTGGCCTGCTGAGTTCCTCCAGCATTTTGTGTGTGTAGCTTTGGGTCTCCAGCATCTACAGACCTGCTCCTGGTTGTGATTTCCCACTCTCCTGCCTGTTCTCCTTTACACTTGATTCCCCACATTGTTGGCCTCCAAAGTTCTCTTGGGAAAAGAATGCAAAAGACTTAAGTCCCTCTGAGAGAAGAAACTCCTCTTTACCTAAATGGATGTTAAATCATTCTGAAGTAATGTTCTTTTTATCCAGAAGGGGTGACAGCATTAGCGCTGGTAAAGTCTCTCCTTATTGCCTCTTGCCGGTTATGAGTCTAATGCTTACACTAGTGAATTCCATTCCAGGCTGAATCAGAATCTACATTCAGTGGTCTGTTCCGTGCCCAGCACTACCCTGGATTGAAAGCATGGGAAAGACATGGCATTCATCCTGGGTTGCTGGTGTAACAGAAAGCCCAGTGTACAGGCCACAGACCAAAGCCTAAACAGTTACGATGGAAGTTTAAGCAGACTCTTTGATCATCCTTTTCATTTCTCCACATACTAAAATCTAAAGGACATTAGACAACCCAAAGTCTGAATTCAAAGATATGCATTTTGCAGTCCGAAATTATTTTCTCAACTAATAGAATTCCCCATCCCCGTCCTCTGGCCGGGGCTTTCCTTTAACTTATTATTCACATGTCAAAACCATCATAAAATACCATTCAGATGCCTTCCCCATTTCACTGAGCTTTCATTACCCCTTCTTTCAACTTGCTGAGATCTGTCTGGAAGAGTGTAACACAGAGGATATTATTTACAAAGAATAATTTTACCACTATGCTCCATCAGCGTTGTCACTTCATTGGCCCCAGCTCCCTCTCTCTCTCCATCTGTTCCCTCAGCTCCTGCCCTTCCCCAGCACTGCTGCTTCATTCACCTGACCCGTCCTTCCCATTGACCTTCCCTCACAGTGGCCACTCAATCTTTTCACCAGGCTTCTAGATCTTCCTAATGAGACACTTGAGATTCTTAATGCGTTTCCTCCAATCTGAGCACTTACAGCAGCAGGGATGAGCAGTAAGGACATATTTTTCAAGGCTTTGAGAACATCCTTGGAGCTTTTTCTCTGTCCTCTGTTGCCGGGGATTGGAATTGAGAGCCTGCTTTGTGAGTATGTTGTCAAAGTTGAGTTTATTGTCAGATGCACAATTACATCATTGCACAGGTTTATAGCATCATATAAGCAGCACTCACTAGAAAAACATAAATTAATCACAATTATACACTAGTTTTTACAAAAATGGACAAAATTAGAACAAAGCAACACAAAGTCCACTTTTTTGCAAAGTGATCAAAATGGTCACAGCAGCACACACAAAATGCTGGAGGAACTCCGAAGGCCAGCATTACCTATGGAAGAGTAAACAGTCAACAGACCCTTCATCAAGACTGGAAAGAAAGATGAGAAGTCAGAGGAAGGTGGGGGGAGGTCTTGCTCTAACTCCTCAGCTTCTTTTCTAGTCCTGATGAAGGGTCTCGGCCTGAAGTGTTGGCTGTTTACTCTTTTCCACAGAGGCTGCCTGACCTTCTGAGTTCCTCCAGCATTGTGTGAGCGTTGCTTGGATTTCCGGCATCTGCAGATGTTCTCATCAAAGTGGTCATAGTGCTGCTGTACGGTAACGTTTGGGGATCTGAAAGTAAGTTCAGTAACCAAATAGTTGAAGAGAGGTAGCTGTTCCTGAACTTGGTGGCATGGAACAATAGGATTCTATACCTCTAACTGCAAGAAGAGGGCATGGCTCAACTACGGTTATCTTTGATGATCAATGTTGCTTTCTTCCCTCCTGCAGATACTACCAATTTTGGGGAAGATGTATCCATGATGTATTGGCCTGAGTCCATTATTCTCTGCAGCTTCTTTTGGTAGTCCATCCATTGGTTTGCCAGTGGATGGGGAGAGTGTTGGTGGTATCTCTCCAGTGCTTTGAGAGGCCTTATGGAGGTGGCCAAGCTCTCGAGACGTTCAGAAAGCCAGGATCACTAAAACGTTATAATTCTTTCCTCAAACAAAGTGAAATTTGTATGGGTATTTAAATGTGCATACGGTAGAGAGATATGGACTAGTGTAGGCTGAAGGGATTAGTTCAGTAGACTTTACCAGTTTAATTAGTTAATAACAAAGTTGTGGACCAAAGGGCCTATCCCTGTGTTGAACCATTCAGAAGTTCTATGAAACATTAAGGGTGTATCTGTTGCAAAAATTTGCATAGCAGACTGGAGTTTGAATTTAGTTGGAAAGCCCCCACACTTTACTCTCCAGTTTTGTGGTATAACATTAATTGACATTTACTCCTTCCCTTCCCTGCCATTTTCAGCTTTTCATTCTTCACACCTATGATGATCGATTTGATTGGCGGAAGATTCACTGGTCAGAACAATGGCTGTATTTTAATCTGCTAGTATCTGAATGCCGGTCATTTCCCTTCCTTCTCGTTTTCTGCGGAACACCAATGGTGTTGAAAGTTGTTTCGAAGCAACATAACAGTATTTAAGCTGATGGAATTAAGTCCAGATACCATCACCATTAGATAGATCCTTGCACAGAGAAATAATGCCAGGGGAAAGAAGAAAGGGAGAATTGGGGGCACTCTCTTCATTGGCCTGCTAAGACTGGGATTGATAGAGTTCTGAAAGTTGGCTCTGCCCTCTCTCCTTGGTGATGTGCATTGGCCAGGAGCAGGTAAACACCCTCCCACAATTGTAATATACCAGGCATGTTCAGTGAAATGGCATGTAGCACTGCCTCCTTGTTTTCCATATCTGATAGCAATTGTCCTTGAACTTCTGGGAGCCAAACTGGTAGTAAATGGTGAATGATACGATGGTGTGGAGGGGTCTGATTTAACCAGAAGGTGATTGAGATGAAACCAGTAAATGCTGGCAGTATTCAGCAGCTCAGGCAGCATGTTTGGCAAGAGTTTATGACTCAGGCTAATGATCCATCATTAGAACTGAACGGAGGCGGACTAATCTTGTTCGATATAGGGTAACAATCCATCAGAGAAAGATTGAATCGCTTGGCTTTTAGCACAAGGTGAAACAACCATGAACTTTAGCAGCCTTATTTTCTACATGATCTCTTAAAGGAGGAAGGGGGCGTACTGCGTTGCTGAGAAAGCCTTGAGGATAAATCTAATGAAGGTGGTATTCATTCACCAACTGCTGCTGGTCAAAGGGGAGATGCAAGGCAATCTCCAGTGACTTCCGCTAGCATTAATTATTGGCTGGCTGCCTCTTTAAGCAGGGAGTGACCAGCTCCAACTAAATCACATTGATTGAGCACAAACTATCTCTCTAGTGTAACATCCACCATAATTTGCTGCATGTTTTTATTTTTGGGCATTGAAAAGTCTCAATAAATGGGCCAAGTTCCTGTTTCTCTTCATTTGTACCATAGATTGGTGTGTCAAGGAAGCCATCATGAGAGTACAGCCAGTGCTACTATTGTCATACACTGCTTCCCCACCAACTATTTGTTTGGGCCCTTAAGATATGACACCAGCCTGTTTTGAAGCAAATGCCACAAAGCTGTTTAAGGAAATTAATGGTTTATATTTGAAACAAGCCACAATGACATGAGATGAGAGCGTTGTGAAATTTAAACCAGAATGGGTGTCCCTGACTTCCTGATTTCCCTGTCACTGATCTCCATCTTCTCACACTACCATCCCCAGTAAGTGTATCCACCTGTGACTTGAGAGAGTGGCTGTGTGTGACAAGCTAACCTGAAGCATTCCAAAGAGGGAGAAAGCAAATTCTGTGATCAGAGGGTAATACTGTCTAATAAAAGATGCTATACTGTATGTGTAAATCAATACAAAAATGTATATTGAGTGCCTTTTCAATTGTAGGTTCAAAAGCAGGAAGTATGAGGACAAATTTGCTCAAACGTTGTCAGAAGTTATTCCTAGAGTCAACAGCCTGAAGAAACTTATGTAAGAGTTTGCTAACACTACGCTTTTATAATTGTTTGCCTTGAAATTGGAATGCTTGGCGCTTCAACCTGGATATGGGATTAATTACATCCATTTGCACCTATATTTTGTGACTAAGTAACACATCACACAATTTTCTACATGTTTGCATTCACTTCCAAAGGAAATCCTACCTTTCAGGAAATTGGTCTGGGCATCTTCTGGCCTGATTCACCCCAACTCAAATATTATTTCCAACTCTGATAGTATTTGACCCATCTAATGATGTCATCAAAGCACACCACATATATAATTTACTTAATTGGATCATGGTTCAATAGGGTCAACGTCATGCTAAAAGTAGAAGAGCCTCCATTGTTTAAAGCACCTCCCAGAAATATTGGTTTATCTGTTGAAAATCATTCCCTGTAATTTTAATTTCTGTAAAATGTTATTGCCAGCGGTTGGTAACTGCAGTTCACAGATCCTTTGGTTTGGGAATCAATGGTATTGGTGTTTGCAGAGGCTCAGCACCACTCATGATCATGGTCTGTCTTAGGGTGCAGATCTTCTAAGGAAGACTCATGAGTTTTCCCTTTACATTCCCTTTACTTCCCACCCCTCATCTGTAGTCACAGCACACGACTGTCAGAGTTGTTGCCTATCTGGTAAGCTTCAAGGTACGAAAAATGATCATTAGGTTTTACTGCCTCTTAAAGTGCTTTATAATATCTTCTGAAATCAAGGATGCCCCAGTTTTGGCTTTCACTTGATATTAGCTGAGCACATGCACTCCGTGGCATCTTTATTAGTGGTGCTGCTACGTGTTGTGCATTCAGAGTTCTCCTTCTGGACACTACTGTTGTAACACGAGGTATTGTGAGTACCGTCACCTTCCTGTCAGCTTGAAACAGTCCAACCATTCTCTTCTGACCTTTCATTAAGAGTCATTTTCACCCACAGAGCTGGTTGTTCCTTGTTTTTCACACCATTCTCTATCATCTCTAGAGATTGTTGTGCCTGGAAACTCCAAGAGATCAGTAATTCTGAGATACTCAAACCATCTCGTCTGGCACCAACAATCATCTCATGGTTAAAATAGCCTAGGTCACATTTCTTCCCCATTCTAACATTTGGTCTGAACAACAACTGAATCTCTTGACCATGTCTGCATGCTTTTATGCATTGAATTGCTGCCACATGATTGGCTGATTAGATATTTGTATTAACGAGCAGGTGTACAGGCGTACCTAAAAAAAATAGCCACTGAGTATATTTAGTATGTTAAAAACGGGTGCAATCAAATTTCCAGTCATTTGTTTTTGTGCACTTGGCAACTCCATTTCAGTGAAAAAAATCAAGTATAAAGGAAATTGGGATCTTAATCCAAATTCCATGAAGTTTGCAATTTGCCAGGTTCTAGTGTTTTTGGGGCACTGACATAGGTCTGAACCTGTTCACATGTACTGGCAGTACATGCAGTCGCTGATTGTAGGTCATGCATTCAGAAACACTACTTTGCAAAGCTTATGATGCTTTCTTTGTTGTAACTTAAAGGGGTGTACCCTGGGGAGCTCGGTGTTCAAAGCTGTAGATCTTCTTCAAAGTAAAGCACTTATCCATTACAATGGTGTACAATCATGTTTTTTAATTAAAACTTTGCTTTACTTTGAAACTTCTAATGTGAACTAAACTTGTGATTCCAGCCTTACATCTTGCAGTATTAGTGTGAAGGGAGCGAGCCCCTTGGCTTCTGCACTGGGAACCTGCCGGCACTTGGAAGAAGTAAAGCAAGTATCTAAAATAAGCCAAGTTATTCACCTTTTGTCCGCAAGCCTCTGTTGTCACTCACTTTCCCCTCTTTCTATTTCTTTCCAGCTTGCACGGTAATGAGCTGGGAGATGCTGGGATAGAGATGATTCTCAACGTGCTTCCTCAAATGAATCACTTGAGAAGAATTGAGTAAGTGGTATTTTTGGGTTTGCAAGATTCATGTGGGTAGAGGACACTTGGGCGGCAAAACAGAAGTGCACTGAGGAACCTAGTTCTGTTTCCTCATGGCAAGTAAGCTGCAGGAAGAATTGGTGAAGGAGGCCCTGGCCAGTCCCTTATTACTTTCTTATGATCCCACTAACTTCAAGTTGCATTGAAGAGAAAGATCTCCATTTTGTTTAATTTGCTGGATCAGTGACTCTTTATAAATAAAATATACATTTTCTTAAATTGAATTGTACAACAAAATGTTGCACTTGACAGCTGGATAGGTGATATATCTTGGCTAAGGTCTATGACCCCGGGCACAAATGGGCACAAGGTTTAGAGCAATTGTGCCCTGAGTTAAAACTGTTTAGAGCAACCAAGTTAATACCTAACATAAAGTTGTGTTGATAGGCGTTTACGTCATGTGAAAACCATAAGGAACATTTCCTCTTCTACAGATGCATGGAGTAGCTCTGTATACATAGTAGATCTGATCCTCTTGTTTGTTCATCTCAGATTCAGATTCAGTTTATTGGCATTTAGAAACCACAAATGCGATGCAGTTAAAAAATGAGACAAAGTTCCTCCAGAATGATATCACAAAAGCATATGACAAAACAGACTACACCAGAAAATCCACGTAACGTTTGGCAATCCCCAATCCAGAGTCCGGAGAGGCTGCTGCGTATTAATATCACGCTATCGTCTTAGCGTGTTCCCCGGAAAGGGGCTCCAAATCCACCAGACTAACAAGACCAAAAACTAAAGCTACAAGACCTGCACAATATCACATAGTTACAATATATAGTTACAACAGTGCAAACAATAGCATAATTGATTAAAAAAAACAGACCATGGGCACAGTAAAAATAGTCCAAAGATGTTAAAGGACTATAAGTTCAAAAGAAATCACCACACATCTGCTCAGCTCGATAAGATTATATGTTATTGCCGCAAGGTGTTTTTTATTCTAATAATACACAACCAATAGTCTTAGGTTAAATATTATTTACTTTAATGTTACGCACATTTGGATAAAAGTCATGAGATTTAACACTTTTGCTGATAAATCTTTGCGTGTATCACCTGACACAAACGTTTAAAAGTCTCTGTTGGCCTAGTAGGGGTTGCGGATTGGGGAGCTGCTGCTGCAGTTGCTGCATTACCTCGCAGCTGTCGTGCATTGCATAGGAGGCAATGAATGTTCAAGGTAGATTCCTTGTGCTTTAACAGGTTGCTTTGACCTGGGTGTCTTGGACCACCTTAGCATTGTTGAGTCCCTCATCATCAACATCTTGGGATGTCATAATTGACAAGAGAATCATGTCACACAAATACTGTGACTACAAGATTAAGTTAATGCCATCTACACCTTGTCGGGGGCAGATGGAAGTCTCTCCATTTGCGTTGACAAGTGCAGCGTGATCAGCTCTCAAGAAGGTTGTCACCATCCACGACAAAGTAGCCTGCTCGACGAGCACCCCACCACCCAGCCTCGACTTTCAGTCCCTGCATCACTGATGATCAAACGGTTGCCTGGGCTATTCCGGCAGCTTCTCCCAAGCCTGCATCTCCAAGCTCCAAGAAGTCAAGAGCTTCAGGGACATTAGAATGCTGCCATTCTGCAAACAGGAGGAAATCTGCAGATGCTGGAAATTCGAGCAACACACACAAAATGCTGGAGGAACGCAACAGGCCAGGCAGCATCTATAGGGAGAAGTGCTGTCGACGTATCGGGCTGAGACCCTTTGTCAGGACTAACTGAAAGGAAAGATAGTAAGAGATTTGAAAGTAGAGGGTGAGGGGGAAATGCAAAATGATAGGAGAAGACAGGAGGGGGTGGGATGAAGCTGAGAGCCAGAAAGGTGATTGGCAAAAGGGATACAGAGCTGGAGAAGGGAAAGGATCATGGGATGGGAGGCCTAGGGAGAAAGAAAGGGGGAGGGGAGCACCAGAGGGAGATGGAGAACAGGCAGAGTGATGGGCAGAGAGAGAGGAAAAAAAGGTGGGGGGGGGTAACTAAATATATCAGGGATGGGGTAAGAAGAGGGGGGCATTAACAGAAGTTACAGAAGTCAATGTTCATGCCCAAGGCCTCCCATCCCATGATCCTTTCCCTTCTCCAGCTCTGTATCACTTTCGCCAATCACCTTTCCAGCTCTCAGCTTCATCCCACCTCCTCCGGTCTTCTCCTATCATTTCGCAATTCCCCCTCCCCCTCCTACTTTCAAATCTCTTGCTATCTTTCCTTTCAGTTAGTCCTGACGAAGGGTCTCGGCCTGAACCGTCGACAGCGCTTCTCCCTATAGATGCTGCCTGGCCTGCTGTGTTCCACCAGCATTTTGTGTGTATTGCTGCCATTCTGACTAGTTATGTTATTGTTGCTGGGTCCAAATTGTAGAATTCCCGCCCTCACAGTATCGTGCATGTACCTTCATCAATTCAAGAAGGTAAGTCAGTGCCAGCAGCCTTTGAATAGCAGTTGGATTACTCAGACCTGGCCAGTGATGCCCAGATCCCAAAAACATGAATTGATAAAAAATAAGTAACAGATACGGAAAATTTATATTTATTGAATATAAATTTCAATGCTCTAATTCTTTGTTAAAGTGAAAGCTGGAAACGCTTAGCAAATCAGATAGCACCATTGGAGGAAAAAGAGTTACCGTAACACTTCAGACCAAAGTGCAAGTTGAAACATTGGTTCTCTTTCTTTACCCACAAGTGCAACATTGCTGAGTATTTTCAGCATATCATGACCTTATTTCATATTCAGAACCAATACATGATTTTGCTTTTACTTTTGCTGGTGTTATTTCCTCCATATTTGGCACCTGCATTTTTCTAACTGGCACTGAGAATACAAGACAGTAATGGGAGATGTTGTCCAGATACTAGAACTTGTTTCAGTTGCACCTTTCTTCATTTCAGCTTGATTTATTCCATTCCTTCCTCACATGGGGCAGAGGGAGAAAATACATGCACAAATATAACTCTGTGAGTGTGAGAGGGTGTGTGTATGTGTGTGTTTGTGGGTGTGATATTATAAACTTATTGGAGAATCAGCTAGATCATTTGTTCCTTGGCTGCTACTTTTGAATTTTGTAGACAATGTGAGCTCTATAATTGTAATTTTCTTTTATTTCAGGTTGGGTAGCAATAACATTACGTCGGAGGGTATTCTTAAGATTGCAAATGTTTTAACGACTTGCTCAAATGCCTTGGATATCCAAGTCAGGTAGGAGATGTCTTTGACAAAAATAAACTCCTTTCACTGTTTAATGCTCGTTGGAGATATGCAGTTCCTCTGGACACTTTGATGTTCAGTAACAGGATTCCCCCGCTATCCAAAAGTAGAGCGTTCCTATGAAACCTTTTGTAAGCCGAAATGGCGTGAAGCAAAGAAGCATTTATCATTAATTTATACAGGAAAATTTTTTGAGTGTTCCCAGACCCAAAAAAATAACCTACCAAGTCATACCAAATAACAAATACCCTTTACTGGATGCCACTTTGCTACTAGCAGAACCAAGAGTAACATCGGCACCTTTCAGGATTCTTTCTCTCTGCGTGTAAGTAGTACGAATGGTGGACGCAGGCAAGTTCAACGCACGCACAGTGTCTTTATTTCATCACCACGATCGAAACGCTTAATTACATCCAGTTTTCCGCTAAGCGTAACACTCTTACGAGCTCTCTTAGGCTTTTCTGATACCTTAGGACACATCTTGCTAATGGATGCACAAATAATTCGAGATAAAGCACAGATGCTCACAAACACGGTTCAAAGCTATAGCGGCTTGATGCTGAGCATAGTTCCAAGGGAAGGCGCTTTGTGGCGCTACTCTCGCTGCGCGGGGTGCCCGCTGCCTCTATAACGGTTCGCTGCAAAACAAACACTGAACGCTATTTTTGCTTTTCGTCTTCGTTCGTAAAAGCGAAAATCCTCTTCGGGTTTCTTTCAGTTAGTGAAAACAGGTACTAATGTAGGTGTTTTGTAAAAGCGAAGTGGTGTAAAGTGAACTTACGAAAAGCGGGGGATACCTGTATAGTTTTGCAACTTCATATCTGCATTGGGGAAGTGGTATTGAAAAAAATGGGCTGTCTCAGAGGGTGTAGTGCACATATGCAGCCTTGGTTTAGGAAAGCATTCACTGCAGAGCTTGCTGGCATTGGAGAGGGTCCAGAGGAGGTTCACAGGGATGATTCCAGGAGTGAAAGGGTTATCATACAAGGAATGTTTGATGACTCTGGGTCTGTATTCACTGGAATTCAGAAGGATGAGTGGGGATCTCATTGAAACCTTTTGCATGTTGAAAGGCCTAGACAAAGTAGATGTGGAAAAGATGTTTCCCGTAGTGGGGGAGTCTAGGACAAGCGGGCACAGCCTCAGAACAGAGAGGCGTCCTTTTAAAACAGGGATGCAGAGAAATTTCTTTCACCAGAGGGTGGTGAATTTGTGGAATTTATTACCACAGGCAGCTGTGGAAGCCAGGTTGTTGGGGAGTGGGGCTAAGGAGAAGAAAAAAAGATCTCCCATGATTGGATGGCCGATCAAATGGCCTAGTTCTGCTTCTATTTCTTACGGTCTTACGCAGGATAGCGTGCACATTTATTTCTCAGCTGGGAATAATTACTAGTATGGTATTGGTATTGGTTTATTATTGACAAATGTGCCAAGATACAGTGAAAAGCTTGACTTGTGTTCTATTCATACAGATCAGATCATTATGCAGTACATTGTGATAGAACGTGGTAACACAATAACATAGAATAATGTGTGAAAGCTAGGGAAAGAGTGAAGTGCAGGTAAACAATAAAGTGCAAGATGATACTGAGGGCAAGAGTCCATCTTATCATTCAAGACCCTGATAATAGCGGGATCGAAGCTGTCCTTGAGCCTGGTGTAATGTGCTTTCCGGTTTTTGTGTCTATTGCCCGATGTGGGGGGGGGGGGAGAATAGAGAATGCCCAGGGTGGGTGGTCTTTGGTTATGCCAGCTGTTTTACCGAGGCAGTGAGAAGTTAGAGAGAGTCTATAGAAGGGAGGCTGGTTTCCATGTTGTCTTGGCGGTAGCTTGCAGAGCAGTTGCCGTACTAAACACTATGCATCCAGATTGGATGCTTTCAATGATGTATTGATAAAAATTTATAAGAATTTCTTTAGCCCCTTAAGGAAGCATTAGTGAGCTTTCTTGACCATGACATTAATATGGTTGAACTAATAAATTTAAAAGTTAAGAGTAATTAAACCCTTCTAAAGCTGTAGTTAAATAATTAAGTAGCCCCCTGCAACTGAGTGTAATAATGTTCTTTGAAAGAGTAAACTAATGTTGTGCTTCCAATGAATAAGCAGGAGTTTTATAACTTTGAAATAACCGTCCAAAGTTAAGTCTTGTTTTGAATGAAGTTTAATACTTTTGTAATGGCTTCCCCTAAAGTGGCTGTAAGTCTCACTTCTGGTCTGCCGCGAGATAGATTTGCTGATAAAGATACCAAATAATAAGGATAATGAACATTTCAGCATTTGGTTGAAGTAGCTCCTAGCGATGAGAATCACATTTACAGGGAAAATTCAGTGGTCCTGCTCATTTAGGGTTGGTGAAGAGGGAATGGGCTCTGGCATGTATTTCTTGAAGGGGATTGATGCTACAACGTTATGCCACCATCCCTGATGTTTCAGGGTTGACTCCCTATAAGGAACAAAGGGGAAAGTCAAACTCTCATTAAATCCAAAACAGTGGGCCAGAATCTGTGTTTGCAGAGTTGTCTTATTTACAGCTCTCCTCAGACAGTTACAAAGGTCGCAACTTGTCGAAGAGTAGATTCCAAGTAAATTATTGCCAAATTCAACTATGCCAATACTGCCAGCATCCTATTCTTCAGCTTCCATAAGCTTCAGCTCTGCTTCCCTTTACCCAACCCTATAAAACAAGAAGCCATACTGCAGGAGCAGCATGAAGCCATTCGGCCCATCAAGTCTGTTCTGCCATTCAATCATGGCTGATTTATTTACCTTCTCAACCCCATTCTCCTGCCTTCTCCCAATAACCTTTGATATCCTTAATAATTAAGCACCTAATAGCCTCCACTATAAAAATACCAAATGACTTGGCCTCTACAACTGTCTGTGGCAGTGAATTCCACAGATTCTCTTCCTGCTGGCTAAATAAATTCCTCCTCATCTCTGATCTAAAGGGACACTTCTATTCTGAGGCTGTGCTCTCTGGCCCTAAAATCTCCCATTAGTGGTAACACCCTCTGTGTGTCCACTCTTTCCAGTGGACTTTTCTATATTTGGCAAGTTTCAATGAGAACCCCCCTCATTCTTCTAAACTCCAGCAAGTACATTCCCAGTGCCATCAAACACTCCTCTTGTCAGGGCCTGTCCAACCTCTGACTTATTTCCTGGTCTTCCAATGCCATCCTCATTTGAGGTGAATGAACTTATTCTGTGACAAGTTGTGTTCTGGAAGTTACAACTGTGTTTGTTTCTTGATGAGTTAAGGCCTGTTCCTGGTGAAAGTCATCCCATTTTTAACCACTAATGCAACTGCTGCAGTTTTAGCTGTGGACGGGATTAACTTCATACTCCTTGTAGCATATGTGGGATAACTGCTGTCAACAGATTGTTGTATCATAGTCCAAATAACGTCAGCAAATGGCAGTCAGGGAATTAATTAAATAAAAATGATGAAGAAATGAAGCTAATTTATACTTTGAATTTCTTCCAGTGATGCTGGGAATATCGCAACAATTGGATTTTTACCAGGCTCAACAACCATCCTGATTAACAGGTAACTCAGTTTAAGTCTGAAGTTTAACATGCAATTAAATCCATTCTGTTAGTTACAGACTTCCAACATTGCTTCTGTCATTTTACAGACCTTCCAAGTCCTTATTATCTCCTATGGAATCAGAAGGCGGTCACGAGGTAGTTCTGAGGAGACTCAGGTAACGGGAGGAGTTCGACAAGGGTTATATTCTGATACTTTACCTTTCTTAACAAGTAGAGTCTGTGAGGTATGTTGCCCAGTGCCAGTTCAAGTAGGCACCACTGACCACTGTGATGAGTGTTAAACCGCAAGGAAAAGGATTTACACTGAGATCGTTACAGTACTATGGTAGAAATAGGGACAGAAAAGGCGTCATTCTTGAACTACTGAAGTAAAATATTGGTGATTTTCCTAGAATTTGCACTGCCAAGCATTCCTGTTGCCAGTCAGACAGGCTCCATTTCAGCCACTTGGTATTAGACCAACACTTCCAGATCTGTTAAGGTACAGTTGATGTTGAATGCCTTGTACTTCACTCAGCCAGTGCCATGGTTCCTTTCCACTGCCTCTGAAAGGTGAGCTCTCACTGGTGTCAATATCTGCCTCTGCTTTGGATCAGATGCCAGGCAGGATGAAACTGATGATGTTTGAAATTATTTATATGGTAATAGGAAGCCATGTCAAGACTGCTCTTTATGGATTTTCCCAGCTGCCTGCATGCTTTCAGTTCCCTTGCAAACTCTCAGTCAAGTTTATTTTGCACAAGTACATAAGTGCACTGATGCAATAGACAACCTACCAGCAGCACAGGCACATGGAATCACATAAGCTGCATTCACAAACAAAACATGAATTATACACAATTTTAACTTTAAAAAAAACACAAAACAGAACAAAAACCTATTTCGGTGTAAAGTGACATAAGTGTTAATAGTGCTGTTAAACCTTAATGATTAGGGTTTTGCTGGTTGGTTCCAGAGCTGAGTGATTGAAAGGAAGTAGCTATACTTGGATCTGGTGGTGTGGCACTTCAGGCTTCCCTACTTCCTGCCCGTTGGTAGCTGCGATAAGATGTCACAGCCTCCTTAATGCAGTGCCTTCTGTAGATGCTACCAGCAGTGGGTGGGATGTGCCTGTGATCTGTTGGGGTATGACACGATCAGAACACTTTGGGTCCAAGACACTTGATGCGAGGTTGCAAGACGTGTTGAAATTGGAAGCTGTAACCTACTGAATTCATTGTTTGCATGCTCAGTCTTGTCTGTTATTAATCAGCTCTTGTTTTGGTGTGTGCAGTTGGTTGCTCTCATGAGCTGCATAAAGCATTTTATCTGTGCAAGTATCGAATGGCCATATTTGCACACGTCTGCTCAGTTGCACTTTACTCCACATTGCTGTGTTCCGTCCCATTACCATAACTTGCTTTTCAAACTACTACTGTATGACAGTTGATCAGTTTGCACTAAATGCCAGACTAATGGAGGATGAGTTTTGTTTTCAGTAGGAGCTCACACAGTCACTCCGTCTTATTTGACACAGAATATAATGCTTATGGATTTAAAGCAATGTTTATAGCTGGCTGGTAATGGATCTGGGTTTGGGTGCCCGAATCATTTTTCTGGGTGATGCACTCCCAATTTAGTCTACTACATTTGTCGCTCAAAAATGTGATCCCCTTCACATGAGAGAAATAAAACTCTGAGTGAGTCGCCACTTCACAAAACACTTCCATACAACCCTCAAGAATGGCCTCGAACTTCCATCCATTTTAATTTTCTGATCGTTCTCACTTTGACCTCTACTTTCACCTTATATAGTAGATCATAAAACCACAAGATACAGGAGCAGAATTAGGCCATTGAGTCAGCTCCACTATTCAGTCATGGTTGATTTATTTTTCCCATCAACCACATCCTCCTGCCTTCTCCCTGTAACTCTTAGCATCCAATTAAGAATCTATTAACCTCCACATAAGTATACCAATGACTTGACCTCCACAGCCATCTGTGACAACAAATTCCGCAGATTCACTGCCCTCTGGCTAAAGAAATTCCTCCTGATCTCTGTTCTAAAGGGCTGTCCTATTCTCAGGCTGAACCATCTTGTTCTTGGCTCTCCCACAGAAACATCCTGGCCTTGTCCATTTTGTCTAGGCCTTTCAATATTCGGTAGCGTGTTGTGTATTTAACATTTCAGTAATATTTGACTAATATTGTAGGTATATCATTTGATTAAAACTTCTTTGGTTAAATAATTCATTATGGTTTTTTTGTAAAAGTACATGAATAGCATATGTCGTAACACATAAGTGCGCACTTTGCTTGCAGTAAAAACGAAACTAAGACACCCACCTCCCAGCTCTGTGTTTTTCTTTCTATTAGTTTTATATTTAAAAGTTACAAAGCAGCAGTTAAAAATGATTTTTAAATAAAATCAGAGCACATAATCTTTGGAAGGGTAGAGACGGCCGAGTTTTTAAAAAAAAGTAGAAAATGAACGAAATTCACAGGTTCATAAACAGTGAGTATTGGGTGATAATAATAATGACAAATAGCAGAAATGGCTGGCTACATTGGAATGATGTATATATATATTCAATTGCATAACAGATAACCCGTTGATGTATACTGAGCAAATTGAACAGTATTCTGAAGCAAATGAAATAGCCAATGAAAAGTGAGTGCCAGTTTTGCCAAGTGCATTGGATGGAAAGCATGCAGCTTACTTGGGAGTTTGACTGTTCCAATCAAATCAGCTGAAATGAGCTTTGCAGATAATATAAAAGTAACACAGAAACATTTAGATGAAAGCATTTTTGATTGCAAAATGCTTTAGGTTTCATAAGCAGAAGCAAAAGGAAAGGGAGCCAATTTAAGCGTACATGGCTGAATTGAAGCAGTTGTCTGAGTATTCTCAGTTCAGTGATGGGCGTAATGATGCACTGAGAGATCATTTAGTTTGTGGAATTCAAAAACAGCTCCCGACTGAGGCACAACTCACATTTAAAAGAGCAGTTGAAATCGCTGTGTCAATGGAAACACAACTGAGTGGCAGTCAGGAATGAAATTGAGCATGAACAAAATTGCAACATCTAACCACCTGGCTGGACAAATTGGGTTACCATTGTGGCAGGGGTTCACATACACCAGACCAAGACAGGTTTAAAGGTGAAACTTACAGAAAATGTAACAAATTAAGACATGTACAAAGAGCTTGTTGGACAGACAAAAATAAATGGACTGCACAGGGAAGAGATGAAAATAAAAAGTTAGGTTGCAGTTTCAGAAAGACCTAATTTGCATGCTGTTGATGAAAAATCTGCTAACGATGAGTGACGCAGGTCTGGGTACCATTGAGATTTACAGTGTGAAAACTAACAATAGATAAGTAACATGGCTTACACTAGAAGTGAATGGCAAAGTAATTAAAATGGAATTGGGCACTGGCTCAGCTGTTCCAGTTATTGCACAAGAATGGCATTTCAAAGATACTGAACTGTAGCCTGCAGATACCCAACTGAGAATGTATACTGGAGAAAAGTTAACTCACGTAGAAATAACATTCATAACAGTGAAATACTACAGCAAACAAGCCACACTGGGCTTATATGTGGTAAAAACAGGAGGGCCAGTATTGTGCAGTTGTGATTATTTGGAACAACTACAACTTGATTGGAGATTTATCTACAAATCACGTGCCACATCCTCTGCAGTACAGTCAATTTAAGATTCAAGATTCAAGATTCAAAAACTTTATTGTCATTCTAACCGTACATCAGCTCTGCAGGGCAGAATGAGACAGCGTTTCCCAGGAGCAGTGCAATCATAACATAACAAACACAACACTAAATAATAAACATAACAATAAATAGTAAAACACAACAGCCACATGTCAGTTAAAAACAAGTTATAAATGTCCAGTGCAAGTTAAAAGTGTCCAAAGCAGAGTCAGGTAGAGCAGCTATTTAGCAGTCTGACTGCCTGTGGGAGGAAGCTGTTTAGTAGCCTTGTGGTTTTAGTTTTGATGCTCCTGTAACGTTTACCTGATGGCAGAAGAACAAACAGTTCATGGAGAGGGTGTGAGGGGTCTTTAATGATGTACTGTGTCTTCTGGAGGCATCGACTCTGAAAGAGGTCTTGGACAGAAGGTAGGGAGACCCCAATAACCTTCTCTGCTCCCCTAACCACCCTCTGCAAGGCTTTTTTGTCAGCAGCACTGCAGCTGGAGTACCAGGTTGTGATGCAAAAGGTCAGCACACTCTCAACCACGCCTCTGTAGAATGGAGTTAAGATGTTAGTGGGGAGTGATGCTTGTTTAAGCTTCCTCAGAAAGTGCAATCTCTGCTGGGCTCGTTTCACAATCCCAGTGGTGTTCCTGGACCAGGTGAGATTGTCCGAGATCTGCACCCCAAGGAACTTGATGTTTTCCACTCTCTCCACTGTGGAGCCACTGATGCTGAGGGGTGTGTGCTCAGGCTGAGACTGTCTGAAATCGACGATCATCGCCTTGGTTTTGGTGACATTAAGCATCAAGTTGTTGTCACTGCACCAGCTCTCTAGGTGTTTAACCTCCTCCCTGTACATTGTTTCATCATTTTTGCTGATGAGCCCCACCACTGTGGTATCATCAGCAAATTTAATGATCAGGTTCCTCTTGAATCTGGCTGCACAGTCATGTGTTAGCAGTGTAAACAGCAATGGGCTAAGCACACAGCCTTGTGGGGATCCAGTGCTCAGTGTGATGGAGTCAGAGATGTTCCTGCCAACACGGACTCACTGTGGTCTCTCTGTCAAGAAATCCAGCATCCAGCGACACATGGCAGTGTTAAGGCCAAGCAGCAACAGTTTCTCCACTAGTCTCTGCGGGATGATGGTATTGAACACTGAGCTGAAATCAATGTACAGGATTCTGGCATAAGTGTCTTTGTTGTCCAAGTGAGAGAGAACTGTGTGCAGTGTGGTGGATATTGCGTCCTCCGTAGAGCGATTTGGATGATAAGCAAACTGTAGAGGATCCAGCAATGAGGGGAGGCTGGCTGTGATATGAGGCTTGACAAGCCGTTCAAAACATTTCATCACTATGGGGGTCAGGGCAACGGGACGGTAATCATTCAGACAGGCTACAACTGATTTCTTTGCTACAGGGATGATTGTGGAGATTTTGAAGCATCTGGGGACAATGGCTTGACTAAGGGAGATGTTGAAAATGTCTGTCAGGACATTTGCTAATACATCAGCACATTCCTTGAGCACACGTCCAGGAATGTTGTCGGGACCTCCCGCTTTTCGTGGGTTGACTCTGGCAAGGGTCATCCGTGTTTGCTCTGAATCAATGATTGGAGCCGGCTGGTCAGATGGTAAGAAGGGACTGGCTCTCCCCCTTGCTGTAGTGTTTGATGCTTCGAAGCGTGCAAAGAAATTGTTGAGCCTGTCTGGAAGAGAGGCGTCGCTGTCATCAGTTTTCTGCCTGATCTTGTAGTCTGTCAGAGCTTTAATTCCCTGCCACATCCATCTGGTGTCACCTGTGTCATAGAAGTGTCCATGTATTTTGCCCACGTAGGCCCTTTTCGCTTTCCTGATCCCTAGTGAAAGCGCAGTCCTGGCTGAGCGAAGCGCACTCCTGTCCCCGATCTGTAGGCTGTGTCACGGGCCTTCAGTAGTGAATGTACCTCTGTTGTCATCCATGGCTTTTTATAACCACGTGCGGTGAAGGTTTTCACCACAGTGACATCCTCCATGCATTTGGCTGTGTAGCTGATTACTGCCTCCGCATACTCCTCAATGTCTGTATGGTCATCATAGGAGGCTGCTGTTTTGAATATGTCCCACCCAGTCTGTGTGCAAAAAACAGTCTTGTAGTGCTGAGGCTGCTCCTTTTGGCCAGACCCTTACCTGTATTTTCTCTGATCTCACACGTTTAAGCAGTGGTTTATATGCTGCTGTTAACATGACAGATATGTGGTCAGAGTGGCCAAGATGGGGGCGGGGGGCTGCTTTGTATGCCTGTGGGGTGTTTGTATAAACCAAGTCCAGTGTGTTGTCTCCCCTGGTTTTGAAATCCACATATTGTGGGAATTTGGGGAACACAGTCTGTAAGGTGGTGTGGTTAGAGTCCCCAGCAGTCACCACAAAGCTGTCAGGATGTGTAGTCAGTAGCTCACTGATGGCTTCATGTAGGCCTCCCAGTGCTTCGTTAGCATTAGACTCAGCATTGGCACTGGGAGCTACGTAAACAGTTGCCACAAGCACGATGGTGAATTCCCTCGGCAGACAGAACGGCCGGCATTTCACAATGAGAAATTCAGCCAGCGGTGAGCAGTGTTTAGCAGCTACTGTAGCGTTCACACACCAGTCTTTGTTTATATAAATACACAGACCTCCTCCTCGGCTCTTACCAGAGCTAGCTGCCTCTCTGTCCGCACGAAACGATGTCATTCCCTCTAGCTGTATCGCCGCGTCCGGTATGTTGTCGCAGAGCCAGGATTTCGTGAAAACATACACACAGCAGTCTTTAAATTCCCTGCGTGTTTCTCTCAGCAGATGCAGCTCATCCAGCTTGTCGATGGAGCGGGCATTTGAGAGCGGGGGGATGGTACCGCTGGCCTGGTGGGGTTAGCTTTTAGCCTAGCATGGATGCCAGCCCTCTTACCCCTCCTCTGTCTTCTCTTACCCATCCTCTGTCTTCTCTTACCCCTCCTCTGTCTTCTGTCATAGCGCTTTCGCTTCCTCCTCCCTCGGGAAGTAACCGGCTTGGTAGCGGATAGTAATCCGTAGCGGTGTAAACTGTCCATGTCACACCAGAACTCGTCAGTTTTTCCGACATAGTATGCCCTGATGTTAACGAGCATATTCCGACTGTATGTTATGCGTCTAGGACAAACAGAACAAACACTAGATACACTTATCGCTCCATGAGGGGCCGCTGCGTCCATGCGCGCCGCCACCTTTAACGGAATTTTAAGCAAATGAAGACAGATACTGGATGATGCCATGTTCGAGGATGGTATTAGAAGACTCAAACATATCAAGGGTAAAATATTGTTAAATGAAAATGCCACACCCAAGTTTTCCAAAGCCCATCTGGTTTCTTATACTATCCGTGATAAAGGGATGAGTGAGCTGGACCACATGGAGGCTGAAGGAATTCTTTGCAAGGTTGAGTGTAGCTAAGAAGAATGGGTCTCTCAAGATCTGTGGTGATTTTAAGGTCACCATCAACACAGTACTGAAAGTAGATCTATACCTAAGATAGAGGATATCGTTGCAAACCTATCTGTTGGGAAACACTTCAGCAAAGTGGACTGAGCTGAGGCCTACCTACAGATGAAGATTGGAAGAAGAGTCCAATGTGTTTCTCACCATAAACACTTACAAAGGGAAAGGACTTTATCACTGTTGTAACATGAACAAAGTCACCAGAGAGACACTGAAGCCAATGGATACAGAAGGGGTTTATTCAACAGAAGTGAGCAGCAGGCATCATATTGAGGCCCTCACAGTGGAAGCGGCCTGTTCGACCCAACATTTTATAGGTTAAAGGTCAAAGGAAATTCTACATTTACAGTGTATCTACAATGCTTCCTTTGAATTACTTATAATTTTCACACTTTCTTCTTTATACTTCTGTACACAGTCAGCCCTCCTTATCCACGTGGATTGGTTCCAGGACATCCCGTGGATACCAAAAAAATGCAGATGCTCAAGTCCCTTATATAAAATGATGTGGTGGGTGGTGGGTGGCGGGTTATCAAACTACGCAGCTGCTTTGAGCGTCCTATGGACTCGGACCCCAAAACCCCTCTGATCCTCCACACTGCCAAGAGTCTTACCATTAATACTATATTCTGCCATCATATTTGACCTACCAAAATGAACCACTTCACACTTATCTGGGTTAAACTCCATCTGCCCCTTCTCATCCCAGTTTTGCATCCTATCAATGTCCCACTGCCTCTCAGGATCTTCTCCATCAACTTACCAACCACTGAGGTAAGACTCACTGGTCTATAATTTCTACTCCCTTTCTTGAATATAGGAACAACATCCACAACCCTCCAATCCTCTGGAACCTCTCTAGTCCCCATTGATGATGCAAAGATCATCACCAGAGGCTCAGCAATCTCCTCCTTCATCTCCCACAGTAGCCTGGGGTATATCTCATCAGGTCCCACCAACTTTTCCAACTTGATGCTTTCCAAAAGCTCCTGCACATTCTCTTTCTTAATATTTACATGCTCAAGCTTTTCAGTCTGCTATAAGTCATCCCTACAATGGCCAAGATCCTTTTCCATAGTGAATACTGAAGCAAAGTACTCATTAAGTACCTCTGCTCTCTCTTCTGGTTCCATACACACTTTTCCACTGTCACACTTGATTGGTCCTATTCTTTCACATCTTATCCTCTTGCCCTTCACATACTTGTAGAATGCCTTGGGGTTTTCCTTAATCTTGTCTGCCAAGGCCTTCTCATGGCCCCTTCTGGCTCTCCTAATTTCTTCCTTAAGCTCCCTCCTGCTAGCCTTATAATCTTCTAGACCTCCATCACTACCTAGGTTTTTGAACCTTTCATCAGCTCTTCTTCTTGACTAAATTTACAACAGCCTTTGTACACACGGTTCCTGTACTCTACCATCCTTTATCTGTCTCATTGGAACGTACCTATGCAGAACCCCCCTGCAAATATCCCCTGAACATTTGCCACATTTGGTCCGTACATTTCCCTGAGAACATCTGTACCCAATTTATGCTTCTAAGTTCCTGCCTGATAGCCTCATATTTTCCTTTATTCCAATTAAACGTTTCCCTAACTTGTCTGTTCCTATCCCTCTGCAATACTCTGGTAAAGGAGATAGAATTGTGATCACTATCTCCAAAATGTTCTCCCACTGAGAGACCTCACACCTGACCAGGTTCATTTCCCAATACCAGATCAAGTACATCCTCTCCTCTTGTAGGCCTATCTACATATTGTGTCAAGAAACCTTCCTGAACACACCTAACAAATTCCACCCCATTTAAACCCCTTGCTCTAGGGGGATGCCAGTCGATATTTGGGAAATTAAAATCTCCCATCACGACAACTCTGTTAATATTACACCTTTCCAGGATCTGTTTCCCCATCTGCTCCTTGATATCCCTGTTACTACTGAGTGGCCTATAAAAAACACCCAGTAAAGTTATTGACCCCTTCCTGTTCCTAATCTCCACCCTCAAAGATTCAGTAGACAATCCCTCCATGGCGTCCACCTTTTCTGTAGCCGTGACACTATCTCTGACATGCCCCTACCTCCTTTGCCTCCCTTCCTGTCCTTTCTGAAACATCTGAAACCTGGCACTTGAAGTAACCATTCCTGTCCCTGAGCCATCCGAGTCTCTGTAATGGCCACCACATCATATCTCCAAGTACTGATCCACACTCTAAGCTCATCTGCTTTGTTCACAACACTCCTTGCATTAAAATAGACAAATCTCAAACCTTCGGACTGAGCGCATCCCTTCTCTATCACCTGCCTATCCTCCCTCTTGCACTGTCTCCAAGCTTTCTCTATTTGTGAGCCAACCTCCTCTTCCCCAGTCTCTTCAGTTCGGTTCCCACCCCCCAACAATTCTAGTTTAAACTCTCCCCAGTAGCCTTAGCAAACCTCCCCACCAGGATATTGGTCCCCCTGGGATTCAAGTGCAATCCGTCCTTTTTGTACAGGTCACACCTGCCCCAAAAGAGGTCCCAGTGATCCAGAAATCTGAATCCCTGCCCCCTGCTACAATCCTTCAGCCACGCATTTATCCTCCACCTCATCCTATTCTTATCTTTACTGTCGCGTGGCACAGGCAGTAATCCCGAGATTACTACCTTTGCGGTCCTGCTTCTCAACTTTCTAACTCCCTGTAGTCTTTTTTCAGGACCTCTTCCCTTTTCCTACCTATGTCATTGGTACCAATATGTACCACAACCTCTGGCTGTTCTCCCTCCCACTGCAGGATATCTTGGACGCAATCTGAAACATCCTAGACCCTGGCACCTGGGAGACAAACTACCATCCGAGATTCTTTCCTGCATCCACAGAATCACCTGTCTGATCCCCTGACTATAGAGTCCCCTATCACTGCTGCCTTCCTCTTCCCTTCCCTACCCTTCTGAGCCACAGGGCCAGACTCTGTGCCAGAGGCATGGCCACTGTTGCTTACCCCAGGAAGGCTGTACCCCCACCCCACCTGTACTCAAACAGGAGTACTAATGTCAAGGGATACAGCCACTGGGGTACTCATTAGTACCTGACTCTTCCCTTTCCCACTTGTCTGTCTCCCATGGTCTGTCCTGGTGTGACCACATGCCTAAAACTCCTTTCTGTGACCTCCTCGCTCTCCCTGACAGGCGAAGGTCATCGAGCTGCATCTCCGGTTCCCTAACTCGATCCCTTAGGAGCTGCAGCTCGACACACCTAGTGCAGATATGGCCGTCCGGGAGACTGGGAGACTCCAGGACCTCCCACGTCTGACACCGAACACAGAAAACTAGCCTCACACACATACTTCCTCCTTTCCACAAATAACACAGGTAAACCTACCTCGCCTTGTCCTGTTACCGCCTAAGCCCGTTGAGCCAAAGTCTGTCACTCTGCTGCCTGCTGGGTATGGCGGTCTTTTTAAACCTTTCGCGCTCTACTGGCTGACGTCACACACCTGTGCAGTCTCACCTCTCTTTTACCCCGAGTAGTAAAGCTGCCTTTGCTCCAGAAATCAGCCGTTCACTGAAGACCTCTGCAGGGCACCATTGAGAGCAACCTGACTGGTACGGGAACTGCACCAACCTTGATCAATGGGCACTGCAGAGAGTGGTACAGACATCCCAGCACATCTGGATGTGAACTTCCCTCCATTGAGGACATTTACAGCAGCAGGTGTGTAAAGAAGGTCTGGAAGATCATCAGGGACACCAGTCACCCCAACCATAAACTGCTTCCGGCTGGGAAATGGTACTGTGGCATGAACACCCGGACCAACAGGCTATGGGACAGTTTCTGTCTGCATGCCATTAGACTTATAACTCACAGGTCTGTACATTGCGACAGAGTCATAATGTAAACATTTTTACTCCCTCACTTCATGGGATGGATGTAAGATTTAAATAAATTCAATTTAATATCTATGCCTCTCATAATCTTATAAGTCGCTATCAGATATTTGGAGCTCAGCCTATGCCGGTCCAGAGAAAACAACCATCGTTTGTCCAACCTCTCCTTATAGCACATGCCCTCTAACCCTGGTAGCATCTTGGTAAACCTTTCCTACATCCTTTCTAAACATTTGACATACTTCCTTTAATGGGTGACCAGAACTGAATTCAGCACTCCAGATGGGGTCTAACTAAAGTTTTATAAGACCGCAAGCTGTCTTCCCGACTCCTGAACTCAGTTCCTTGACTTCTGAAGGCAAGCATGCCTTTGGCCTCTTATCTACCCTATTAACCTGCGTAGCCACTTGCAGGGAGCTACGGACTTGGATTGGAAGATCCCACTGTACATCAGTATTAATAAGGGTCTTGCCATTTACAGAATACTCCCCCTTTACATTTAAAGCTTTACTTTTGGCCGGGTTAAATCCCATTTGTCATTTCTCCACTCGTAACTGAACTATATCTGGCTGTATACTTTGAACTATTCACAACAGCACCAATCTTTGTATCATCTGCAAACCAATCTCTGTTTATGAGACAAATAGCTGAAGTCCCATTATAGATCCCTGAGGAACACCACTAGTCTGAGGCCTCACACCTGAATAAGTCACTCTCTGATTTCAAGTCAAGTCAAGTGACTTTCATTGTCAATGGGCAAACTAATTCAGCATGGATCCCATGAATCTTAATCTTCTTGATGAGTCTCCCATGAGTTACCTTGTCAAATGCTTTGCTAAAATTCATGTGGACAGCATCTACAGCTTTACCTTTATCATTCACCGTCATCATGTCCTTGAAAAAACTCATGATTTGCTCCCTCAAAATCATGCTGTCTGTCTCAAATTAGGCTATGGTTTTCCAATTGTTCATAAATCCTATTCCTAGGAATCCTCTCCAATAGCTTTCCTATTACTGATGTAAGGCTCATTGGTCTACAGTTTCCAGGATTATCCTGAACTCTGTTTTTGAATAATAGAGCAGCATTAATTACTTGCCAGTCCACCCAGAGCTTCGTCTATGGCTGGAGAGGTCACAAAGATATTGCTCAAGGCCATAGCAATCTCACCTCTTCCTCTCGAAATAACTTGGTGTATATGCCATCGGGCCCTTGGCATTTAATCACCTTAATGTTCTTGAAGAGATTCAGTGCTTCCTCCTTCTTTATCTTGATTTGCCTGATCAAATTAGTATGGTGCGCACTGATCTCCCTACCCTCCATGTCTTTCTCCTTGATAAATACTGATGCAAAGTACTCATTTAAGACCTCACCCATTTCTTTTGCCTCCGTGCACATTCCCCCTGCCCCTTTATTGTTTTAGTAGTCTTACCCTCTCTGGAGTAATAATAGGCCTCCATTAGTCTCGCCTTGGATTTGCACCTTAGAAAGTTTCCAGGGCACATGCCTGGGTAGGGTTGTATGGGAGACTGATATTTTTGGGCAACATTTTGACCTGTAAGTTATCCAAGACTGACACAGCGTAGCACCTTCAGATTTCTGAGGCTGCTTGGTGGAGGAAATGAAGAGGAGGGGATTCCAGTAAGCATATGGGCCAACGGGGTCAAAGGTCTTACACAGAGCCTGCTTTGCATGGAGTCTGGGAAGCCGTCCTTTCCACTGTGACATTGCCAATGCCTTCTGTTATCTATGAGACCAGCTACCATCCAGGTAACTTCCCACTGTGGTGCTGAGCACTCCAAACCTTGCTGCACTTCTAGTTAAACTGTTCTAACATAGTTATAATGAGATCTAAGGTGAAAAATAGTTGGAGTACCCCCTGTTCACAAAAAACATTGTGGCTACTTGCTGCTCATTGAGTCCGTGGTCAATCATCAGTAAAGTGATGGAAACTTGTCATCCACAATGATACCTAGCAGCAGTTTTTCACCAATAACCTCCTCATGAATTCCCCATTTGAACTTTGCCAGAATCACTAAACTCCAGATGACCATAGCTTTGGTAGAAGCATTACCAAAGAGTTCAATTCCAGAGGCAAGGTGAGAATGAGGGCCTCTGATATCATTTGATTAATTTTGGCAACAAGGCGATAAAATTCAGCTCAATGACTGTCATAGAGAAAACACTCCAGTTGTGTAAAAGATGATTATTTGAGGTGAATCATTCCCGCTCTAAGCTCCTTGGAGTAATGCCCTTGGCCCAACCATTTTCAGTGGAGCCTATTTCATCACTCCCCCCAGAACTGTTATCTTTTAAATGGTTGTCTAGGAGTGTCAGCTATTGAGGCAGTTGCCACAGGACACCCAGCGTTTGTAGAAGAAATACTTAGGTGATTGGTCCTGTCATATTTCTGGGCAGTGTTGATCCCCCAAGATGTTGAAAGTGATGGACCTGGTGATGCTAATACTGTTGAATGTCAGGGATAAATTACTGGGCTCTCCTTTGTTGGAGATGATCATTAATTTATTGATCAGTTCGGGCTGCTGCTAGTTTAGTTTTCCCAATCAACCACTCTAATTCCACTCATTCCCACTTCCCACTTCCATCTTCATGGGTGCAAACTAGTTGTTCTATATGGATGAACATACAGTCTTCATTGGTTATGTGAGTATCAGATGAAAATCACACCAGCGGAAAGGTTCAGACACTGACATCGCCTGTCCTGGTTGTTCGCAGTGACCCTATTCTGTACGAGCTGTTTTTTCCCTTGTAGCTTTTGCTTTAATATGTAAATAAAATAATTGACCCAAGCTGTGACTTTCCTACTTGTTGGGTTGCTTGGCCTGACTGTACAATGCCGGCATCAAGGAATGATGGAGGATGGTTCCATGGGCTTCACCACAGCAGTAAGTTAGCTGGCCTTGTAAATAAAAATGATCATTTAACCATTCAGCATCTCGCCCAAGTTTCTGATTTTGCAATGTGCTCTCAAGCTTATTGGGTGGTGGAAGGGGGGCTTTGATGTTGCTATCATTCATTCTTTGGGGTTTCGTGGATGTCTGTGAAGAATAAGACTTTCAAGTTGTATATTGTATACGTTCTCTGACATTAAATGAACCTAAATGAAATGAATAAATGGTAGCGTAGCAATTAGCATAACTGCTATAGTGGCAGAAGCCTGTCACTTCCTGCCATTGTCTGTAAGGAGGAAATTGACTGCACGGATTTCCTCGGGTGCTCTGGTTTTCTCTCACATTCCAAAGACACACGTATCAGTAGCTTAATTGGTCACGTGGCTATAATTGGGCTTGTCGGGCCTGAAGTGCCTATTACTGTACGGTACCTTTGAAAAATAAATTCATTTGAAATGCTGTTGCCGTATTAATGTGGGACACATTGCAGCAAAGTTGTGCAAATAGGTTGTGTTCATCAGGTAATCAGTTTTATTCATGACATTAACTGAGGGATAAATAGCAGCCAGACTCAAATGTCCTTTGGTAAATGGGATTTTTTATGTCTACCTGGGAGGGGCCTTTGACCAAATATCTCATGGGACAACCCAGACCTCTGGTATGGAATGGAAAAGTCTACTAGAAGCGGTGGATGCAGCCGAGTCAATCACAGGCAAAGCTTTCCGTGCCACTGAGCACAAGCTGCCATCAGGAAGGAGGTACAGGAGCCTCAGGTCCCACACCACCAGGTTCAGGAACAGTTATTACCCCCTCAACCGTCAGGAAGGAGGTACAAGAGCCTCAGGTCCCACACCACCAGGTTCAGGAACAGTTATTACTCCTCAACCGTCAGGAAGGAGGTACAAGAGCCTCAGGTCCCACACCACCAGGTTCAGGAACAGTTATTACTCCTCAACCATCAGGAAGGAGGTACAAGAGCCTCAGGTCCCACACCACCAGGTTCAGGAACAGTTATTACCCCCTCAACTGTCAGGAAGGAGGTACAGGAGCCTCAGGTCCCACACCACCAGGTTCAGGAAAAGTTATTACTCCTCAACCGTCAGGAAGGAGGTACAAGAGCCTCAGGTCCCACACCACCAGGTTTAGGAACAGTTATTACTCCTCAACCATCAGGAAGGAGGTACAGGAGCCTCAGGTCCCACACCACCAGGTTCAGGAACAGTTATTACTCCTCAACCGTCAGGAAGGAGGTACAGGAGCCTCAGGTCCCACACCACCAGGTTCAGGAACAGTTATTACTCCTCAACCGTCAGGAAGGAGGTACAGGAGCCTCAGGTCCCACACCACCAGGTTCAGGAACAGTTATTACTCCTCAACCGTCAGGAAGGAGGTACAGGAGCCTCAGGTCCCACACCACCAGGTTCAGGAACAGTTATTACTCCTCAACCGTCAGGAAGGAGGTACAGGAGCCTCAGGTCCCACACCACCAGGTTCAGGAACAGGTCTTGCCCTTCAATCATCAGGCTCCCGAACCAACATGGATAACTTCACTCACCTCAATACCGAACTGACTCTGCAATCTATAGTCTATCTACCAAGGACAATATAACTCATGATCTCAGTATTATTTGCCTATCTATTTGCTCGCTTGTTATTATTTCATTTTACTTGCACGGTTTGTCTTGTATGTTGGTTGTTTATCAGTCTTTGAGTATAGTTTTTCATTGATTCTTTTGTATTTCTTTGTTCTACTGTGAATATCTGCAAGAAAATGAATCTCGAAGTAATATATAGTGGCATAAATGTAGTTAATAAATTTACTCTGAACTCTGAAGAAGTTTAGGCATTGATTATGTCTCTGCAGTGGGACTTGACTTGACAATCTTCTGACTGAAAGTTAAGGTTGCCAGCAGCTGATGCATGGCTGATACTGCAAGAAATTGGGCAACAGTTGGTTTTGAGGAGGTGGGGCAAACAGTTGTATTAAAAGATTTGTTAGATTTCTGAAGTTCTAAATGCATGTTGTATGCTTCCTTTACAGTCTAATGAACTGCAAACTAAAAGAGCAGCATGTACAATCTCTCTGCCAAATCTTGCAGCACTCTCCTCAACTGGCATGTCTCGAGTAAGTTGAACATCTTCTTTGTAATGCATTGAAACAGAAAGCACTCTTGCACTCAAAGATTTAAAACAATTTGACCAATGTAAGCACCAGGCCAGATTGGAAAGGTCAAGTACAGGCTGAATCGAGGCAGTGGGTCCTAGACCCAAGAGCCCAGGACCCACTCTTTGGCTGATTTAAGCATCAGGTCAGATTTAAAAGCACAGGGTGTTGGGGCCAGAGGAGAGGGACAGTCCAGTGTTCATCTCACTGCTCATGAGGTTTACTCATATCTGCACTGAACTGAGGCTGTGGCCTGCAATTAATGGGCTCCTTGTTCGGCTGTGACTGGCTTTGTGTCTGTAAACTCACTTTTGTGAAGTTAATTCTGAATGTTATTTACTTACCTCTATCGCTTGCAGTTTGCTTTTTTCTGCACATTGGGTGTTTGACGGTCTTTGTTTTTATGGTTTCTATTGAGTTTCTTTTTTTGGGGCTGCTTGTAAGGAGACAAATCTCAAGCTTGTGCATGATATACATACTTTGATAATAAATGTACTTTGCACTTTTGAACTTACTGCCAGTGATTTGTGCAGACAAGAGCAGATTCAGATCAAAGTTCATTTCTATCTCTCAACAGATCTACTGTTGAAACTTCCTTTTGAAACATTTGCAAATTTGATTCACAATACAGCCAATATTTCTTTTGAATTATGTAAAGAAATACATGTAACTATCTGGCACTTTTCATATCCTGCTTAGAAAATGATAAGGGTGTTTTAAAAGCAAAGAAATAATTTTGAAATGAGCCACATTTGCAACTTGGCAGCGGAATTTACACGTAGAATGCTCCCACAGAGAGCAATGGGTAAATAATGATCTGTTTTGGAAAAGTTAACGAGGAATAAGGATCAAGCATGACACTAAGGGCCTGGGCAAAGCTGTGCACTGGGATCTTTTGTGTTCACCTAAGATGGGTCCTCACTCCAGGCACATTGATATTACTACAGCTTGGATAATTCATATAGGGCTCAGTCATTTGTGGGCAGATCTGTAGGAATGGCTTTAATTGTTGCTGCCAGTTGACTAACATAACTAGAATCCGTGGTTACTTGGGTGAATGTGAAGAATTCAGGGACTTTATCAATGGGGATTTCCAGGACCTTGGAGTTGAATTGACCACAGGAATTCTCACTCAGTCTCAACAGCTTTAAGAGCAAAAGCCATGGAAGCTCTGAAGAATGATGAAGGAGAGAAACTCCACAAAAACTCATGCGAACCCTGCTATTTATTTCTATCTCATTTCATTTTGAAATTGATTTATTGTTGTCACGTGTACTGAGGTACAGTGAGAATCTGTAGTTTGGATGCCATCCATCCTAATCATTACAGCAGTACTTGGTTGATATTGGTAACTAAGGAGATGAAGCAGAAGTAGGCCTTTCAGCCCCTTGGGCCTGCTGTGACATTGTCACTGATCTTTTACGTGAGAGATAGCTTTGTATTCCCTTAATATTCCAAAAATCTCTCCCTCCACAGTTCTCTTCAGTAAAGAATTCCAAAGATTCATTATCCGCTGACGTCCAACTCTCATTTTCAGCTCTGCCCTGTTTGTGCCACTTCATGTTTAAGGGTTGTGCTTTCAGTGTTGGCATCGACCGTCCTGGTCACGTCCCCCCGTGATCAGTAGCAGGCGCCTTTGGTTGCTTAGTCTTGGTTCCCCACTCTGGCCAGTTCTCCTTGACATTTCAAGGCCAAGATCCATAAAAGAGGAACTTTTTACCCTCGGTCAGCTGATTTCTTGTTGATATGAGGAGCAGTTTGAGAGTTGCAGCTTCTGATTCAGGGCTAGATGATTCATTAGGCAAGCTTTGAGGTTTCTCCACAGCACAGAGTCACAGAAACCGTCCTTTCAACCTATTGAACTGCGATGGGCATCATGATCTGGTTTAGCTTTACCCTACACTAAGCCAGCTTTATTCTCCCCACATTGCCATTGATTCTGTCGAGTACTATGCTTATTTTCCAAGTGTGATCCCAGATTCAATTTTCTGACTGGACACTGACCGCTTCTTTATTGAAAGGGTTCTGTTGAGAGCAAATGCCCAGTTCTGTCCCTGAATGGCCTTGACAATGAAGCCGTCCCTCCAGGCTGATCAGCTGTTGGTGTCAAGTGGCCTGCAGATTGGGAATGGATTCAAGCAGAGTAACTGAATCCCAAATGAAAGAAAATGTTGAAACACCCAGCGTGTTGACTAGTATCTGTAGAATGGGAAGCAGACTTAATGCTTCAGGTGAAAGATCCTTTGCCAGAAGTTAATTTCCTCTGTCCATAGATGCTGCTTGACCTGCTGGTTAATGCTTACGATCACTGTTCAGATTCACAGAATCTACAGGTTTTTGGATTTCAAATGGATCTCTAAATGGAATTTACATGAGGAGCTTTTGAGAAAATGTTCGCAAGTAGCCACATGTAGAATTAATCACAAACAGGAGAAAATCTGCAGATGCTGGAAATCCAAGTTAACACACACAAAATGCCGAAGGAACTCTGCATCTATAGAGATGAATAAACAGTCAACGTTTCAGGCCCGGACCCTTTTCAGATCTTCTGATGACGGGTCTTGGCCCAAAATGTTGACTGTTCACTTTTTTCCACAGATGCTGCCTGGCCTGCTGAGTTCCTCCAGCATTTTGTGGGTGTTGCATGTGGAGTTGATGTCCCTTTCTTAGCTGCTGGTTGTCTTCTAAAAGCCAGTATATGAAACTTATCATAAAAAGGGAGTGCAACACGAGACTATCACTGAATATAATTGTGATTGCTTGGTGTCCATTTCCAGTTCCAAGCTGTAAGAACGATACTGTCAAGTTAGACTGTGAAATAACCAAGTTCCCTAATGTCACTTCATTGTATCCTTGGATACAGAGAATACACTCATTTTGATTTGGGGTTTCCACATCAAGTAAAATAATTCCTCTCTAGATCTATAGTTATTCAAATCCTTTTAACCCTTCAACGGTCTTTTTAAGCCATTCTTTGTAAGCCCGGGCTCTGCAAATCAATTTAGAATTTAACCGTATTAAGTCAGCACAAGCTCTGTAGACAAGTCAAGGGGTGGCATAGTGGCAATGATAGAGGTGCTGTCTCACAATTCCAGTGACCTGGGTTCAACCCTGACGTCTGGTGCTGTCAGTGTGAAATTAATGATTATCCAGGATCAACTTCATTTGCCATATACATTTACCTGTATCAGGGACTTGCTAAGGAGAGCTGGCCAGGGCGCCACGTGCAATGAGAAACCACATTCAACAATTATAAAAATAAAGATTTATATTAAAAAAGTCAAGTTAGAGGTTAAAGGACGGAAATGGAATAAAATGTTCATAAACACATAAATACCAACATGTGTTTACAATGTAAACAGCATGATAAAAAGTGGTTTAATTGTTAACAGTGCTGTGAAGTGATGGAAGTAATAGATAGAGAAATATATTTATATATATCGTATTAATATTATTTGGATATATGGGTTTCCCCACATACAGTACTTTGGTTTCCTGTCACATCTGAAAGAAGTAGGTCAATCAGATGCTGTAAGTTGCCTCCAATGTATGGATGAGTGGTCGGAACAGGGAGGGTTTGTGGGGAAATGTGTGCTTGCATAGGATTGATGGACTGAATGGTTTCATTCAATGTTGTATGGGAATAAGGAAAACAAAATGTTTTGTGAATTGAGTAACTGCTGAGCTAAGTTCAACCATGCAGCTTATGAGAACAATGAGCTTCCTCTGGTCTGTGCCCCGACCCTCCCCTGTCTCTCGCTATTGCTACTCTCTGCGTTCACCAGTGGACCATGGGCTGCCAGGGTTGTTGGATGTGGCGGGTCTTTGGCTGCCACAGAACAGGAACACTGACGTCAGACGACTGTGGGGAGTGCAACATTACAGCACGCCCTGCTTGGGAGAGCACTGATAGTGACGGTCGGCCCTGTGGTTCAGGCTGGTATACAGGCAGTTCTTCCGAGCAGAACCAATAGGTGCTGGCAGTTGCTCCTAGCCTGGCTTTAGAAGATCCTCTGTGATATCTGGCTTCAGCTCAGTCACGTGTAAAGTAATACAAAGAGCAAGGGCAGCAGCTCCCTTCTGAACCAAGAGAAAAGAAATAAGAAAGAAGAAAAAAGGGAAATCATCCATTGCACAGGGTCCTGGTGGGACCACACTTGTAACTAACGGGGTCTTTGTCTAAGCACATCTGTAATGATGTGAGGTCTTGGTGATACCACACCTGGAAATTACATTGCATCTTGTTGAGGCTGCAGCTGTAAGTTTCTCAGAAATATTAACTTTGAATGTCTTTCTTTAGTTTGTCCGGCAATGAATTAGAAGATCACGGTTTGAGAAGACTTGTCAAGTTCCTTCCAGAATTTCATATTTCCAAATCAATTAAGTAAGTCTGTAAATCATTTGCGATTATTTCTTTTATATGCAATTCACAGTATAATTTGAATAACAGAGGTAGCTGAGACAGTTTGCAGGCACAATATCAGCACGCATATTGAAATTTTGACCTGTATATTAATGGATAGTTAAATAGGCTAATTTTTTTCACCTTTTTCAAATAGAACGACTGATGTCATATGGCACTGAGATCAATAAATGGTCCCTGCAGCAGGTCATTGTACGAGTAACATTCCTAATAATTGCAGTAGAAGAGAGATACTCTGAGGAAAGTGTGTTCATTTGGGTACAAGGATGTAATTTCCATAAAATCAAGGAGGTTCAGGTGCCGCACCTACATTAGTGAAGCTAAATTGTGACCACCAATCACTGTGTAAGATGATCTTTGGTCAACAATGTTTGGAGAAGTAAAATGTGCCCGTTTTCAACCTTCTTTTAAAATTCCTTTCCATCTTAGCCTCAGCGACAATGGCTTCTCTGGATCGGGTGTTCTCTGCTTGGTAACAGTCATGAAGGAATGCCCCGAGGTGTTGGAAATGGAAGTGAGGTAAACAAGAGCATTTTACTACTGCAGGCTTAGTGACATGCAGTGTGTAGAGCACATTGGACGGAAGAGTTACTGGAGCCTGTTGAAAGGAAGATCAGATTGGGTGTGGGGAGGAGAATTAAAATGCTGATACTTAGTTAAAACTTACCACTTTAGATTTTACATTTCCAGTGAAAGGTAGTGAGTCTGTAAAGTTTCTCCCACCTCACAAGCTGCCTGATCTGTTATTTCACATTCTCTGTTATTTAAGATTTCAAGCATTCATAATATTTTGCTTCTTAATCCGAAGTTTAGAGGTGTGAGTTCAAATCCCAACATATTGATTGAATTTATTAATTTTAAACATTGCAAATCAGAATCAGGTTTATTATCACTGACATATAGAAGCATAGAAACATAGAAAACACAATACAGGCCCTTCGGCCCACAATGCTGTGCCGAACATGTACTTACTTTAGAAATTACCTCGGGTTACCCATAGCCCGCTATTTTTCTAAATTATTTTTCTTATGTCTTTGGTGACATACCAATTCGCCTCAAACACCTAATTAAATAGAGCTGCTGTTGTGCCTTCTTTGTAATTGCATCAATATGTTGGGCCCAGAATAGATCTTCAGAGCTGTTGACACCCAGGAACTTGAAAGTACACACTCTTTCTACTGCTGATCCCTTGATAAGGACTGTTGTATGTCGCCTGGGCTTTCCCTTTCTGAAGTCAACAATCAATTCCTTGGTCTTACTAACATTGAGTGCAAGATTGTTGCTGTGACACTGCTCAACCAGCTGACCTGTAGCCCCCCTCGTCACTGTCTGAAATTCTAGATATGTCATCAGCCACACAGTCTACACCCTAGTACACTCTCTTCATCATTGTGGCCATACGGGCAGATTTCTGTTGGGAGGCTTGGTAAGCTCATGGCATTACAGGGTCTCGTCCAGTGAAAGTGGCTTTGCACGATGAGAGTCTGCTTATAAATTGCCAAGTATGACATTTAAGTCGAATTAAAATACAAAATGCTAGAAATATGCAGAAAATCACATGGTATTTGTGGAGAAAGAAACAGCATTTCAGGTCAATGACATAAAACCATAAGCTCAGAAGACAGGAGTAGAGTTAGGCCATTTGGCCCATGGAGTCATTCTATCATGGCTAATCGATTATCCCTCTCAACCCCATTCTCCTCCCTTCTCCTTGCAATGTTTGACAACCTTACTAATCAAGAATCAATTCAAGCTCTGCTTTAGATATACCCAATGACTATATGTTGTGGAATTTGTGGGTTTGAGGCAACAGTACAGTACAGTACACAAGAAACTATGGAAAAGAGCTATCAGGACCATCACAGAGGCTTCTGAGTGAGCCTCCGGATGGCTATGCCCATGGCCGTGGACCATTGCTGTTGGGACACAAGCCAGGGCCTGATCAACCCCGGCTGGGTCGCCTGGGCGAGAGTGTCTGACATTGACAGACCTGAAAAACCTGATAACCCCAGGTTATGTCACTGATGATGAGTCTGAGCACATCCAGAGAAGGAAGTCCAACGTCTTTGCCCAATCCAGCCTACGCATGACTCCCACCCTATCTGAAATGTTAGATTCTAACAATGAATAAGAGGCTGGCTGAAGAGACACAGTAGTCTTCTTATTCAGATCAACCCACTGCAAATTGGCAATCAAGTATAAGCATTATTGTCCCTGTCCATAAATATCTACGAATCTTTATCTTAAGAAGGGTTTTGATTACTGCAGGAACCTAGCAGCCTAAATGTCGGATTGATCTGATTCCGATATTGATGACAGAAAAAAACTCGAGCCTGTTGCTGTAACAATATTCTTGGTGTCCTGACTTTGCTGGCTAACGTCTGGGATGAAATGGAAGATAAGGAGCAATGAAGAAAGATCTACATTCTTTGGATTTTAGAGGATCAAGGGTGCCCTTATTGAAGTGTACAAGGTACTAAGGGCCTTAACGGGGTAGGTGCTTAAATGTTGCCACTCCTGGGAGAATCTCCAGCGAGGGAACGTAATGACTAACATCAGAGAGCAACCATTTGAAACTGAGTGCACAGGAACTTCCCGCAGATGGTGGGGAATCCAGGATGGATTTGAACGTATTATGATCACTTGCCCCTAAAGGTTCTTTTACCTTAAGCTCTCTAATCAATTCTGGTTTGTTGTAAAACACCAAATCCAAAATAGCTGATCCCCTAGTTGTCTCAACCACGAGCTGCTCTAAAAAGCCATCTCATACGTAGGCATTCCAGAAATTCCCCTTCTTGGAATCCAGCACCAACCTGATTTTCCCAATCCACCTGCGTATTGAAATCCCCTTAACTATTGTAACTTTGCCCTTTTGACATGCATTTTCTATCTCTCGTTGTAGACCACATCCTTACTACTGTTTGGGGGTCTGTGTACAACTCCCATCAGGGTCTTTTTTACCCCTGCAGTTCCTTAATTCTATCCACAATGATTCAACACCTTCAGACCCTATGTCACCTTTTCCTAATGATTTGACTTCATTTTTCACCTACAGAGCAACTCCACCCCCTCTGCCTCCTGCCTGTCCTTTTGATGCATTGTGTATCCTTGGACATTAAGCTCCCAACTGTAATCTTCTTTCAGCCATGATTCAGTGATCATACCTGCCAGCTGGCAATTGTGCTTAAGTTCATCTCCATGTACTGCACGCATTTAAATACAACACCTTCAGTCCTGTATGCACCCTTTTCGATTTTGTCCACCTTTTATGTTGCAACTCATCCTGTTGACTGCAATTTTGCCCTACCAACAGCCTCTCCTCACTTCACATTGCCTCAGTTTGTAAACCAGCTACCTCATCCTCAGCAATATGATCCACTTTTCCTACGGTAATTCTTGCATTGAAATACAGGCAGCTCCGGACCCTACTCGCACCATGCTCAACCTTCTGATTCCCGACCTTTTCTGAGCTCTTACCAACATCTACATCCACAACCTCTCCACTAACTGTTCTGGCACTCTGGTTCCCATCCCCCCTGCAATTCTAATGTAAATCCCACCATGCAGCATTAACAGACCTTCCCACTAGGATGTTTGTCCCCCGCCAGTTGAGGTGCAAACTGTCCCTTCTGTACGGGTCCTACCTCACCTGGAAGAGAGCCCAATGATACCAAAATCTTATGCGCTTTCTCCCACACCAACTCCTTAGCTGCGTGTTAAACTGGATAATCTTCCTAGTTCTGGCCTCACTAGCATATGGCACGGGTAGCAATCTGAGATCACAACCCTGGCGGTCCTGCCATTTAACTTAGCACCTAACTCCCTGAACTCCCCGAGCAGATCTTTGTCACTGGTCCTACCCATGTCATTGGTACGTACATGGACCGCGACCTCTGACTGTTTACCCTCCTAACTAAGAATGCTGAGGACTCAATCTGAGGTGTCCCAGGCCCTGGCACCCAGAAGGAAACATACCATCTGGAAATCTCATTTTCACCCACCAAACATCCTGCCCATTCCTCTAACTAACGAATCACCTATCACCACAGCATGCCTCTTCTTCCCCGTTCCCTTCTGAGTCACAAAGGCAGACTTAAGTGCCAGAGACCCCAGCATTGTGACTTTCCTCTGCTCAGTCAATCCCTCCAACAGTATTCAAAGTGAGATACCTGTTGTTGAGGGGGACAGCCACAGGGGTACTCTGCACTAGCTCCTTAACCCCTTTCCATTTCCTGACTGTCATCCAGTTTCCTGTGTCCTGCACCTTGGGTGTAACTACCTTTCTATATGTCTTATCTATCACCCCTTCAAACTCCAGTATGACCTGGAGTTCATCCAGTTCCAGCTCCAACTCCTTAACGTGGATCGTTAGAATCTGCAGCTGGATGCACTTCTCGCAGTTGTAGTTGTCTCCCTGCCTTCACGCATTCCGCAAGAGGAGCATTCCACTATCCTGCCTGGCATCTCTACCGTCCTCACTGAGCAGACGTAAACAAGGGAAGGAAAGAGAACTTAACCTAGAGCTTTTCTTTCTCTTCACTGAAGCCTCGAAGAGCTAAAGCCTCAAGATCACCACTCTGACTCTGTCACTCAGACGATGGCCGCTGCACTTGCCCTGCCTTCCTTTTATTTGCTCTTGCTAGTTAATCCGGAACTCAGACTGGGCGCTGGTCGAAGCTCTGTTACACTGACGTGACCTGCTGCTCCCTTTCACAAACGAGAAAATCTGCAGATGCTGAAAATCCAAGCAGCACACACCCTGCAGTCGACGTTTCAGGCCGAGACCCTTCAGCAGCCTGATACATCGACTGTACTCTTTTCCATAGATGCTGGCTGGCCTGCTGAGTGCCTCCTGCACTGTGTGTGTGCTGTCTGCTGCTCCCTTTTCTACTCGGGCAGTGGACCTGAGTGAAATCCCCTCCTCTCAAAACTTGCGATGTCCGGATTGGTCGCTGATCAAAGCTTTATATCCCTTAGAATTCTCCACCTTAGTGAGTTGTGGACGCTGGATCTTAAGACCATACGACCATAAGATAGAGAAGCAGAAGTAGGCCATTTGGCCCATCACATCTGCTCTGCCATTCAATCATGGGCTGATCCAATTCTTCCAATCAACCTCACTCCCCTGCCTTCACCACACACACTTTGATGCCCTGGCTAATCAAGAACCTATCTATCGCTGCCTTGAGTACACCCAATGACTTGGCCTCCACAGCCGCTCGTGGCAACAAATTCCACAGATTTACTCCATTCTGACTAAAGTAATTTCTCTGCAATTCAGTTCTAAAAGGATGTCCTTCAATCCTGAAGTCATGCCCTCTTGTCCTAGAATCCCCTACCCTAGAAAATAACTTTGCTATATCTAATCTGATCAGGCCTTTTAACATTGGGAATGTTTCTGTGAGATCCCCCCTCATTGTCCTGAACTCCAGGGAATACAGCCCAAGAGTTGCCAGATGTTCCTCATACAGTAACCCATTCATTCCTGGAATCATTCTCCTGAATCTTCTCTGAAACCTCTCCAATGTCATTTGGGAGTATTTAAAAATGAAGTGCATATATGTTTTTCAAAGTTCAAGGAATTGAAGGCTTTGGGAACTGAAACAAAAGAGGAGATAGGTCATGGTCACACTGAAAGACAGGAGAGTCACACAAGTCCAAGTAGCCTACCCCTGCACATATTTTATTGTATTTGTTAAGCTCTTACCCTTTATTTTTTATTTTTCTTTCCCTATCTCATCTCCATTAGTTGTGGTTATCCATGAAGGTTCCACCTCTGTAGCCAACAGCAACAGCTGCCTTAACCAACAAGCCTATTCTCTCCAATGAACTGAGGCAGGTCAACCATTCTCTTTTCTCTACTTCACATCATTAATTGTGGTTATTCACTCAGAATGCAATACCACAAACACCAGCAATAACAGGTGCCTTTTCCAACAAGCTGCTCTTTATAATGAGCTGAGGGAGTACTTTCATCTCACAAGCAAGATCAGCTACTTTTGCTAAAAAAGGGTCTAGTGTTTTCCCTGCATATATGATGAATAAACTCTTCTGAGGCATCCAGCTGGGTACAGGTATCAATTATAACCAATGCTTGGATGACTACCTTTGCCATCTTCTTCAGAGTTGATGCCTGGGCATGTCCAGTTTGGTGGTATTTATACCCCCAGAGTCTGTCCCTCCCGATTGGCTAGTCCTCATCCAATCAGGATTCCATTCTTCCACCTTGTTTACAATTGAGTTCCAGCGCTTACTTAGAGTGAAACCTTTGTCTTCGTTAAAATTCTTTTCCTCTAGTTTTATTTCAGTGGCTTCCTTTACCAGGTGGTCCCAAAAGCCATTGGTGTAGCCCAATAGTTTTGTGCTGCCAAAGTCAATCTTATGGCCATTGTGAATTCAGTGTTCTTCTACCACTGATTTCTCCGGGTAACCCAAATGGATACACTTCCTGTGCTCCTTGATGCGGGTTTCTGATAGTCGTCATGTCCAGGGCTACCATCTGGTGTGCATCGTAATAGAACGTCCAGGAATGAGAGGCAACCATTCTTCTCCATCTCTATTGTAACTTAAATGTTTGGATGTATACCGTTCAGATGGTCATGGAGTTCATGAGGCCCCACTATGAGGGTATCAATTTACAAAGGAGATGGAGCAGAATGGTTGCCTCCCGTTCCGGGACATCCTAATACAAAGGAAGCTGGGACATGGCGTCTATCGGAAACCCACTCACAGAGACTTACACCTCAACAATGACAGCCACCATCACGCCTCCCAGTGTAGAGTGGTCCTTTCTACTTTGATTAACCGCGCAAATACTATTTCAGACCCAGGGAGTCTCCCCGAGGAAGTAAGACAATTACACCCGACCTCCCTTCAGAACGACTACAAGGTGAAGGGAATCAATCAGGCCCTAAAAAGGGCTGACGGAAAAACAAGGAAACCTAACAAACAGTAGGAATCCGTCGCCACCACCTGTCTCCCCTATATTTCCACGATTTCTGGAAGGATCACCAGGATCCTAATGAAATACCGGATTAATACCATCCCCAAACCTGTAAGGAAACTAGTTACAAATTATCCGGGTCAAAGATGACCTGGATTCCCTGTGAATGCGGAGCTGCGTGTATCAGCCAGATGGGACACACAGTGGAAACTCATATCAAGGAGCACAGGAGGTGTATCCATTTGGGTTACCTGGAGAAATCAGTGGTAGAACACCTCATTCACAATGGATTGACTTAGACTGCACAGAAGTACTGTGCTGAGCCAGTGGCTTTTGGGACTGCCTCGTAAAGGAAGCCACTGAAGTAAAACTAGAGGAAAAGATTCTTAACGAAGACAAAGGTGACGATCTAAGTAAGAATTTGTTTGTAAACAAGGTGGGAGATTGGAAATGAGAAAATCTGCAGATGCTGGAAGTCCAAGTAACACACACAAAATGCTGGAGAAATTCAGAAGTTCAGGCGGCATCTATGGAAAAAAGTACAGTTGATGTTTCAGGCTGAAGCCCTTCAGCAGGAGGGGGTTTCTGGGAGAGCAGAAACCTGATTGGATGATGATTAACCGGTCAGTAGGGATGGTATAGATACCACTGGACTGGACATGCCCAGGGATCATCCCTGAAGAAGACAGCAGTTTGTCATTGAAACGTCAGTTATAATTGATACCCGGTTGGAAGCCTGAGAAGAGTTTAAGCTTCTTTTGCTATTTTTGTGACACGTCTGCCTTGTGGTATTGGTTTGATGGCCACATCCTGAGGGCTAGGGAAGAGGTGGTGATTACTCTTGCCGGCATTGTCACGAGGTATGTGCCCTTTGAGGTATTGGCTATTTTAGGTCGACTACAAGCTATTTTGTTAATACTCGTGACATTTCCAAGATGCATTAGAAATGATTCTTAGTGTCTGAAATACTGTCTTGCTGCTCCAGGCTTTGTGACAGAGGGTAAGGGTGTTGAGGTATGGTCACAATGGGAATAAACTCCAGCTCAGGCTTGTTAGGCCTTTCAGCCCGTTTCCATCCTGTGACTTCCATACACGGCAGGCATTTGGAGCCAAGCACACACAGCAGTACGTTCTCTGGGAGCTGGCAGTAACTTGCAGGCTGAATGGAGTGTGCAAGGTGAATGGAGTGTGCAAGGCTCTGACTTCACCGCAGCATGTGACGAGCCAGCAGCCAGTCCACATTGCTGCATTGCAGCTATCTCTTGGGCACGAGGAGCCGGTTTTCTCGTGATCAGAATCAGCTTTATTGTCACTGACCTGCACTCACTGGCCACTTTATTAGGTGCAGGAGTGGAAGCCATTGTGGTCTTCGGCGTTCGACATACTGAGCATTCAGAGATGCCCCTCTGCTCACCGTTGTTGTAAGGCCTGATTATATGAGTTACTGTCATCTTCCTGTCAGCTCAAACCAGTCTGGCCATTCTCCTCTGACAGCTCTCATTAACAAGGCGTTTTCACTCACAGAACTGCTGCTAACTGGGTGGTTTTTTTTGTTGTTGTTTGGTTTTCACGCCATTCTTTGTAAACTCCTAGAGGCTGCTGTGTGTGAAAATCCCGGGAGATCAGCAGTTTCTGAAATACTTAAACCACCTTATCTGGCACCAACAATCATTGCACGAGCAGTCACTTAGATCACCTTTCTTCCTCATTCTAACGTTTGGTCGGGACAACAGTGAGCCTCTTGTCTGCACGCTTTTATGCATCAAGTTGCTGCCACATGATGGGCTGATTAGATACTTGCATTAACAAACAGGTGCATCGGTGCTCCTGGTAAAGTGTATGTTGTGAAATTTGTTGTTTTGTGGCAACAGTGCATATCTGTGAAAGATAAGTTACAACATATATAGATAGATAGATGTAGTGCGAAGAGAGAACAGAAAGTGAGCTAGTGTTCAAGGTCCTTTCAGAAATCTGACGGCAGGGTAGAAGAAGCTGTTCCTAAAATGTTAACATTTTACAACAACCCTTGTAGCTCTGGTCAGTCCTTCCAGCATTCACAAATAACCATGCGCGGTTTCTGGTATCACTATCACTATAAGGAAGGGGAACCATTGCTGATTGCACCCCTCTCTTCCTCCTTCACCCACATTACGTTGGTGGCAGTGTAGAATAGATGTTTCACACTTATTAATGTTCTTAAGGTTTAACTAGATTTGATAGCAACGTCAATGACAAATTATTTTTGCATGCTCTAACACTGGTGTATAATTTGTGTTGTTAGGTGCTGGGGGTTTGTGTGGGGTACGGTGGGGTGAGGATTAAATTGAAAAGAATAATGATGTATCAGTATTTTATTGAGAATAAAAAAGAAATGCCAGAGTCTTCCTTGGGAGATAACCAAAGCTCTTTGTACTGGAACATTGTCTTATTCCTTGATGTAGTCGCAGTCAGCATTCCTTCTATTTTTTCACAGCTGCACAGACCAATCATTGCTGTGGGCAGTAAATTTTTACACGGCTTGAAAACTGTGCAGCAACAACGGCTATGTGCACAGGAGCTTTTCAGTTACCGTGCAGCCTTGTACCCGCGTAACTTAGTGGGAACAGTGGTCACAGTCCCTTTATTAGAAACGTGGCCCTGTGTAGGAGGTTCGTACTGTGAACTTCAAGTTAAATGAGCAGTCACTTAGACCAGCACTCTTTGATAACTTGCTGGGACCAGGTAATCAATTTTGTAGACCTCAATCACTAAAGGTTGAGCAATGTGCATTAATTTTTTTATGTAACTTACCTTCCACAGCCTAAAATCTCGTCAGATTGTTTTAATTAAGTTTGCAGAACACTGTGAAGGTACAGACCACAGGTAAGAACTTCCGAGGGGAAGGGATTCATTTAAATTAAACTTCAAACATGGGACCACTCCAGTGTTGTATCCTGGCTGGCAAACTCTTTCACATAGTCCCGTCTCTGTATCGGGAACACTACATATGTTGACGGTGTAAATAATTTTCCAACCACGTTACTTTTGTCAGCATAATGAAACTTGCATTCTACTCCTGTGAGTTTGTACTTGAAGAATTTCTTAGTGTGAATGACTAAATAAAATTAAAGTTTTATTACAGTGGATAATGGAATTGCTTCAGTGTTTCCCGGGTTTAAGATTCCCTGATTCAGTCCACTTTTTTCAGTGAAAATCCCAAATTAAAACTTGTCAGTTGTCTTTTCAAATAAATGTTCATAGAGTTGTGGAACACTACAGCTCAAAGGTAGGCCATTTGGCCCAATAGTCCGTGCTGAACTATTAATCTGCCTCATCCCATCAACCTGCCCCCCTCACAATAGCCCTCCATACCCCTCCCATCCATGTAGTTATCCAAATTTCTCTTCAATGTTAATATCAAAACCGCATCCACCATTTCCGCTGGCAGCTCATTCCACACTCACCACCCTCATGAAGTGAAGAAGGTCCCCAGTTTCACCTGTGACCCTTAACCCATGAACTCATTACAGGGACGGCTGCAGTGCTTGAAAAGCCTCAGCTGTACGTCATCTATCACAGCTCAGCCCTTCAAGTTGAAGCTAGTCCAAATTCCAGAAAAAGATGAAACAAAGATAGCAATCACAATTTTTGAATTTAATTGAACATTTAAACAGCTTATATGAGCCTTGAAGATGAGAAAAATAAAAAATCTCTCTTGATTTGCCATTTAAACATCTTTCAGTTCAAAGCAGAGGTACAGTCGGGAGTCAGAAATCCATGGAATAAGAAGAGCAGCCTTTGCCCAAAATATCCATTCCAATCAACTCTATACTAAACCCTTTTACTAGTACTTAGTCCACAACATTCTGCGCCTTTGCAATTTGAGTTCTTGTCTAGATATTTCTTAAATATTTTGAGTCATCACCATTATTATATGCTGTTTCATATGGCATGGCTGATCATGACCATAATTGTTCTTGGCAAACTTTTCTACAGACGTGGTTTGCCATTGCCTTCTTCTGGGCAGTGTCTTTACAAGATGGGTGACACCAGCCGTTATTAATACTGTTCAGAGATTGTCCGCCTGGCATCAGTGGTCACATAACCCAAGACTTGTGATACGCACCAGCTGCTCATATGACCATCCACCACTTGTCACATGGGTTCATGTGACCCTGATTTGGGGGGAGTGGGCTAAGCAGGTGCTACATCTTCCCCAAGGGTGACTTGCAGGTTAGCGGAGGGGAAGAGCACCTTGCACCTCCTTTGGTAGAGATGTATCTCCACCCTGTCACCCATTTTGAGAGTACCTGCTTCTATCACCCACGCAGAGTGTTCCAGATTCCACCTACCTTTTAAGCAGACCACTCTAAAACTCTGAGCCTGTGCTCTCTAGTAAAGATGCCTCTTATGGGAAAAGTGCTTCCTATTATCTACCATGTCTATGCCTCTCATTAACGCAAGAGATTCTGCAGATGAAGGAAATCTAGAATAATGCAAACAAAATGCTGGAGGAATTCATCAGGTCAGGCAACATCTGTGGAGAGGCATAAACAGTTGACTCTTTGGGCTGAGACCCATCATCAAGAAATCGGGTAGATGTGGCCTGACCTGCCTTTTGTTCCACCAGCATTTTGTGTGTGTTTCTATGCCTGTCATAATTATATTTAGGAAATGGGTTTCAGTGCATATCGCATCCTCTCATCACGTCTTTGACATCCTATCAGATGTTGAGTTGTCATATTTGATTCTGTTGTATTCTTTACTAATAAATAATGGTTCAGAACTGGCTTTTCCTTTATTGTCCAATCTGTTTCCATTGCACAGAGATGAACTCAATCGCCAGCTGATGCATTTAAGACCGAGTACCATTGGCAATTCAGAGATCAAGCCAACACCACTGAGGAAGCTAAGGTAAGTTGGTCTGAAGAAGCTGAGGAATTTTAGATAAATGACACACGAAAGGACTTGCCTTATGAATTATTTTGTTGACAACTGTGGTTATCCAAGAACTTTTACTGCATGATCTAACCCAAGTACAAATGATTCCATTAAAATGGTTAATCATAAATAAGCCCACATCAGAATAAGGCCCTGAAGCAGGCATGCAGTGGGCATTAAAAAAACCATCCTTGCCATCTGAACAGACAGGCACTATGAGTGATACTGGCTGTGGGCTTAGCTTTCATTAGGCTGGTGAGTTATGGATGCCAAATGCTTATGCAGCAAAAATGTTTGTTTACTGTAAACAGGGAAAGGCTGTGAACACCCAACAGGCCTAACAACAGATATGGGGAGTGAAACATGCCTGAGACTTGTGGGCTGTTGGGGAACATGGGTTTTCCTTATTTTGTTTTGGGAGCACAGCTGATGTCTGACCTGCTGATTACTTGCTATAGTATATTTATTTCAGGTTTTCACCATCTACGGTGTTTTATTGTCTTTACCAAACATGATGACCAAAGGCCACGATTTAAGAATAAGGGATAGGCCATTTAGAATGGAGTTGAGGAAAAACTTTTTCACCCAGAGAGTTGTGTATCTATGGAATGCTCTGCCTCAGAAGGCAGTGGAGGCCAATTCTCTGGATGCTTTCAAGAAAGAGTTAGATAGAGCTCTTAAAAATAGTGGAGTCAAGGGATATGGGGAGAAAGCAGGAACAAGGTACTGATTGTGGATGATCAGCCATGATCACAGTGAATGGCAGTGCTGGCTCGAAGGGTCGAATGGCCTACTTCTGCACCTATTGTCTATTGTCTATTTAGTTGATTTCTAAAGTCTTTGAACTATTTATTAACTAATTACTTTCCTTAAACATTGCTTTTAAGCTGTTTAATTCACTAGCTGTGTAATTCAAATGGTGTTTTTTCTCTGTTATTACAGGGTAGAAAATACTTCTCAGCTATAATGGATCTAATCAATAGTAACAATGGTAGTTAGAGTTTAGGAGGGAAAATAAATGACCTCCAATCAAATGGAGTCAAATCCCAAATTTGTCTTTGGTGGTAGCATAGAATGAGGATCTTACACTGGCCTCCTGTTAAATAGCAGGTCTCATTGTCAAAGTCAAGCAATGGATAATTGCTGTTTATGTGCTTTCATTCAAGGCAAATATACCCCTGCTATAACAGTGCAGGAAGGAGAGTAATCCACTTTAAAGATTAAAACCGTAAGCGACATGGCACTGTAGTGTTTTATAGTCTGCCCCCTGTAAGATTGGGGTTTTATTCCTGCCACTGTCTATAAGAGATTTGTACATTCTCCCTGTGACTGCATGGGATTCTTTGGGATGTTCCAGCTTCTCCCCTCATTCTAAAGATGTCCAAGTTAGGATGAGTAGGTTGTGGGCATGCTACGTTGACTCTGGAAGCATAGCAATACTTGTGGGCTGCCTGGCACAATCCTCACTGATTTGACACTCAACCGTTCAATGTTTTGCGACATATAAAGCTAATCTGATGTAATCTAATCTAAAACTTGTCTTTATGATTGAAGATTCTGTATTCAATTTTTTGATGGTTGTGATTTCAAAATCAAAATGTGTTAGGGGAATCTTACGTCAATTGTATAATGACACTTTGATGTAGGCTCACAGAAAACAAGTGTGGCTTAAGTGAGAACAAATTATAGCAAACAGAGACACCAGCTCAAACTTGGACCATTGCAGTTTGCATCATCTAATCTTTCTTCCTGTTCCATTTGAGCTGCTGTAGCATTGCCTCCATGAGTGAGGTCCTTTGAGTTGTTTGAGCCGTTTTATTGGTGCTGACTGAGCTCCCTGAGTACAAACATCCACTTAATCTCTTCATGCTCTCCTTCGCAGTCTGACCAACTGTAGCTTCCAACCGGAACAACTGGAGGAATTGAGCTCCACACTTGAGCATTGCAGTGATCTGGCAGAGTTAGAGTAAGTGTTTTCTCCACTGTCTCATTTTAGCATTTCTCTCTTCTTTCCATTAACAACTTTCATTTTAATTTCATATATATTTATCATTAGAAATTATAAAATAGAATTACATATTTAGCTGTTTATTAATTACAATAAATGCTCCAATTTCTCAGCAGCTTAACTACCTGAAAACAAATCAGTTTCCACATGTTGCATAGAAGTAGTGACACAGGGAACTTTTCAAATGGGGATGACTCAGATTCCATCTTTTAGAGTTTACTGCATAGGCCTACCACACGCATAGTCACCTTTATCCAAAATGACCCAGGAGCAAAGGCTCTTTCCTCCTATCTCAGATGTCAGGATTCTGGTTAAAACTTTCCCTTAGACTGCCAACTGCTGCACAAAACCTTTGTCCCTTTGTTTGCCGGCTGCCCATTATGTTATAACGGTTATAAGGTTGAATTTCCCCATGGGGATGAATAAAGTATCTATCTATCTATCTATCTATCTATCTATCTATAACTGCTGGGCAGGGCTCTTGCTTTTCCCCAAGTTGATTGACATTCACAAGCTCCTTTTTCTGCATCTGACTTTTTTACCCCACAAATGTACCAGAGAAAGCAGAAATTCCAACCTCCTTTCTCTCTTTCCACCCCCACCCCCAACACACACTTCATATCAGAGAGCAGTCATTCTCCACCTCAAAGATTCAGCTTTGAATGTCTCTGATCAGTAACACTGTCAGTTCAAGGCAAACTCCCCCAGAAGATCAAAATGTTCCACACAAGGTAATGGGACTTTGCATCATAACATTAAGGACAAATGCCTGAGCTTCTAACAATTCTCACCTGCCTGTGCTGGCATCTTTGACCTCCATCTATTTAATTACTTATTTCTCATAATAATATAGTTCCTTAATTTCAATGTTAATTAATTGAAGATCTGCTTTCATTTGAAATTAATTAGTATTCAGTTGTTATATATTTTACACAGCAAATAATTAATGTAAGTGGGATCATTTGAATGGATTCATATGTTTAGCCTAATTTGTCTCATTAGTTTTAGTTACTCTTTTACACCTATGTACTGAAGAATGACAATAAATAATTGAATGTTGAGCTTCTTGGATCTGTATGTTGATTCAAAGGGCAATGTTGCTGTCAATATGTAGATAATTAATAGAAATTAATTTATCACTGAATATGACAAAATCATTGCTTACTGAACACTGGCTCAAGAACTTTCACTTCGTTGGGCTGTGACAGATTAGATTTCACTAGGTGGGAAGGGCGGGCAGTAGTGATTGGGACAATGTAGAGAGGTTGGGTCAAACGATATAACCCTCCTATTGGCAGACATTTCTGACACTCTGGTGAGGTAGGAATAACTGCTGTGGGTCTTCCTGTGCCGGGTTCATACTGAGGCAATGGAGAAATCTGCCTTGATGCTGCAGGCATGGCAAGGATGTTTCTTAAAAGGGAGGAATGAACAGTGCACGGAGTGAGTCCATGTAGGCCTTGACCAGAGTCCTGCAGACTCTAGATGCTGACACAATCTGTGCCTGAGTGACACCTCCCCCTGAGCCTTATGGTTCGTCAATGGACCAAACCAAGAGGCTCACCGTCACAGGAATTTAAATTTTAACCCTTTTGAACTGGGCCCATGCCTCTGCCTCTAGCAAAGTGGAAGAAAAAGAAATGCTTGAAATACTCAGCAGATCAGGCAGCGTTTGAGGAGAAACAGAGATAATGTTTCACATCAATATACCAGATCTTGGGTAGCTGTTCCATAAGAGGGACGATGGTGAGAAGGGACAAAAGAAGTGGAACCCAGTCTCTGAGCGCCACCCATTTGCCCTTAACTGTTACTACTAGAAATGAGGCCTCTCTCTAGCTGGAGCAGTGGTCTTTGCCAGGGCCCTCAGCTACTTCTTATTCTTAAATGTTTGTAGAGATGCAGCACAAGAACAGGACATTCCAGCCCAATGAGCCTGGGCTGCCCAATTACACCCTTGTGACCAATTAACCTGCTAAACTGTACGTCTTCTGGAGTGTGGGAGGAAACCAGAGCACCTGGAGGAAACCTGTGTGGTCACAGGGGGAACGTACAGACTCCTTATAGACAGTAGTGGGAATTGAACCCAGGCCACTGGCTCCGTAATAGTGTGACGGTAATCACGATGCTACAACATCAGAGCAGTCATAGCAGACTGCTTCTGCTTCTGTGGATAATACTGAGTGTATGTCACATTGAAAAAGGAGGGGGAAAGTTTCCAGTTTCACCAGAAGTTTGCATACAGGTATTTGTAGAGAACCACATGACGTTATTCTTTGCACAACCATGACATATTGGCTATTAAGTCACTGGTCTTCATAAGAACATGGGTATAAATTGACAGGCAAAGTTAACCGACGTCATGAGGAAAGAAATATTTTTAGGCAGCAAATAGTCAGGATTTGGACTGGATGCCTATCAGAGTGGGGGAAAATAATTTGATTAAAACTTTCAAGAAGGAAACATTGGCAGAGGTGTGGTGTCAGGTGATGAAGACAGGCCAGTGATTGCTTTTCAGACAAGATGGAACTGGTGAGACATAGCAACACTTCCCAGCAAGCAAAACTACTAACTATTCTATTAATTGCGCTTTTTTCTGGACTACGGACACTGCAATCCACAGCCTGGAATTTCTCTTTGGGAGCTGTGTTTTTGAACTGTCTGTATGTACTTGGGGCTAGACTGAAACTTCAGGCCGGATCGAAGCAGTGGGGCCTGAGCCCAAGAGTGAAAGACAAACCGGACGTTTGCCAGATTAGGAGGATCAGGATGTCAAGGCTGAGGGTGAAGGAAGAACTAGGGTTCAGCTCACCACTCCACGAGGTTTACTTGCTTCAGCAATGAGCACCTGCCTCGGTGCTGAACTGGCTCCGTGGCTGGGGCCTGCAGCTTCAGGCTCCTGACCAGCTGCAATGCTGAACTGACCCCATAGTTGTGGTTCATGTTTTACATGCTATTTATTTACTTTTTGATTGTTTGCTGAATTATTTCTTTTTATTTTGCACATTGGATGCTTGACAGTCCTTGTGTAGGTTTTGTAAAAAAATATTTTGTACAGTCGACCCTCCTTATCCGCGGGGGATTGGTTCCGGGACCCCTCGTGGATACCAAAATTGGCGGATGCTCAAGTCCCTTAGTCAATCTGTCTCAATGCGGTGGACCTTAAGACCCAGCGGAACTCCAGACCTTATTTAACCTGTCTCAGTGCGCTGGACATTAGGACCCGGCGGCAGAGCTCTGAATGCGTAGTGTTTCTGTTCACGAAAATAATCACGGTCATGGTTGAAAATGAAGTGGCAATAATAAAGTGATTGGAGAGAGGTGAAACACCATCGGTCATTGGAAAAGCGTTAGGCTACGTCGGTCAACGATCAGAACAATTTTAAAGGATAAAGTGAGAAAGGCCCTGCCCCGATGAAAGCTACAATTATTACCAAGCAACGCAGTGGTTTAATTATTGGGTTTTTGATCCTCCACATCAACCTGGCATGGTGGAGAGGGCGCTGGGGAGCGGTCTGTCACTGGCTCACACTCAGAAACTTCCGTTCCTGAGCCTGGTGCTGAAACATATGTTCTTAAAGGCAAAATATATACTATATACTAAGACAAACGTTTGACTGACGCTAAATAATACCGGATGTACCTGGTCCAACTTACTTAGTAAGAGAACTTCTGATTTTTTCTGATCCCAATCCACGATAACCTATGCACATCCTCCCGTATACTTTAAATCATCTCTAGATTACTTATAATACCTAATACAATGTAAGTGCTATGTAAAATAGTTGTTATACTTTATTGTTTAGGGAATAATGACAAGAGAAAAACAGTCTGCACGTGCTCGAACAATAAGTGCTGGAAGAGCACTTCCGGGTTTTCGCAATTTGCGGTTGGTTGAATTCGCACATGTGGAATTCGCAGATAAGGAGGGCCGACTGTATTGTGTTTCTTTGTTTGTGGCTGCCTGCAAAAAGATGAATCTCTAGGTTATATATAATATACCCTCTTGGTTAGTGCAGGTACTTTGAGCTGTGAAGTTGTGTGAGGTGTGCAGCCTATGCTCGGGGTGCAAACAATTCTGTCTACATTTCTCATTTCTCGTTGCAGCTTATCTGATAATGCACTTGGGGACGGAGGATTCAGCAAGTTAGTTGAGTTGCTACCAAAGCTGCATGTTGGAAGACTCATAAAGTAAGTAATTATGGAAATCCAACTGAGTCACCATCAGATAAAATGGAAAGTTTTCTTTTATTTGGTGATGTTTTATTTACTTCAAAGGGTAAGTGGATTGAATGGAAGTCTATTAATTGGGCCTGATATTCTGAAAAAATGTTGGCTCATGTTTGAAGATTTGGTTGTGATGGCCATCTTGTGCTGCTAAATCTTTGCTTTTTGATGATACTTACTGTGGAAGAGTGGAAGAGCTTTTATCCTGGCGTAGATATGGGGCAGGAAATAGCAGGAGACCCAATGCCTACCATGGGTTAATGTGTCATGCATGGTTGTTTTGTTGCTGAAGTATTTGATAATATGATATGAATCCCTTATTAGCAACAGTCTATGAAGAATGTCATTTATCTCCACATTGCTTTGTATCAGAGAAGGAAAGGTTTCATTTCCATTCACTCTGAATGCAAATGCAATAATAAGAACTATCAGGGTAGATAAAAAGGAACCAATAGACGTGATATATTTGGAATTCCATAAGCATTTGGTATGGTGCCTCTTGTCGGGTTAATGCATGAGGTAAGAGCTCTTAACACTGGGGAAATTTATTTGCATGAATAGTGTTTTTGCTAACTAACAGAAAATAAAGAGTTGAAATAAATGGAGTTATTTTCATGTTGACAGGGTTAAATAGTAAGATAGGGAAGCATAATTAGGCCATTCAACCTATTAAATCTGCTCCACCCTTTTGTAGGTGCTACAAGAATCAGTACAGGGGCTTGACTATTTATAAACTATGTTAATCTTCTTTCAAGCAATGCACACAAGCTGCTGGAGTAACTCAGCAGGCCAGGCAGCATCAATGGAAAAGAGTAAACAGTTGACATTTCAGGCCAAGACCCTTCATCAAGACTTCTTTATTCTTCTTTCATGTGACTTTAGGACTAGAGACTATTAGCACAGCTCAAGTCCTCTAACCAGTACACCACCCCCACAGTGGATGAAGTGACCAAGTGTGTTGTAGCTATACTTGCTAATGATACAACGGTAGGTTGGAAAGACATGAAGAGATATAGAGACTGCAGACCGATATTGACATGGCCATAAATGAGGCAGATGGAGTGCGATGTGGGAGATGGAAGAATAGAAAAGCAGAATTTGTTAAAATGGAGAGGGACTACCAATTGCTGCTGGAGAAGGGTACCTGGGCACTCTTGTACAGGAAATGCAAGTCAGCACTTCAGACACAGCTGGAAATTAGAAAGGCAGATGGATTCTAGCCATTTAGTGCAAAGGAAAATGCAGTTTAAAGTAGGGAAATTGTACTGCAATTGGGCAGGGTATTGGTAACTCCAGACTGGAAGAACAGTAGCTTTGGTCTCTTGAGATAAGGAAGGACAATTCTGTATTGGATGTAGTTCAGAAAAGGTTTACTAAGCAAATTCCTGGTTAATACATTGTCTTATGAGGAACAGTTAAACCAAATCAGCCTAAAATTGAAGGAATTTAGAAGAATGAGAGGTGATATTGAAATTTATAAGGAGATTGGCCGGGTTAGTATTGAGAAGACATTTCACATTGTAGGTGGGATCCAGGGTGAAGAGACATTATTGTAGAATAATCTGTCATTTATTTAAAAGGTATTGAGTTTGGGAGTTCTCTACTGCAAGTTATTGAAAATATTGAAGGCTTAAGTGGCACATTGTTTGACTCTGGGGGGTCAGGAAGACAGAAAATTGGAATTGAGGCCAAGATCAGACCAACCGTGATGATAGTATCTAATATTATTTGCTGTTACCAGCATTCTTATTCTGTGTGGAAAATTCCAGAGCTGATAGCCCTGATAGCAGTTGAAGGAATACCTCCCCATGGACGCAAGCAAGAGCTCACTCAAGAAGCAAGAATTTAACAGGTTCAAGTATTGGTAAACATAGTGCTATGGAAGGAAGACTCCAAGAAATTATTTGAAAGGAAAGATATGAATAACGTGTCCTTAAGTGAAAACTCTAGCACATCACTTCATAAAAGAACACTGAGGGAATACACCATTTGTTCCCATTCTTGTGTGCAGACTGCTCGACTCTAGACTTGACCTTAATCATTTAGCCCCCGAAAAAGAGTCCTGAATTTCTTATGATATTTCTAAGATCTCAGCAGCTTGTCTGATGTGACTTTGTGATTCCCTATATTTGGGTTGACGGGGATCCTTACTCGTTCTGATCCAGAAGTCAGGCAAGATTTGAGAGCGGCTGAGGTGAGACAGTTCCTGGTGTAGCCTTGGTACATGTGGAAGGAGACACAGTACTTTCAGTTGAAGCTGATGAGTAAGGATATGTAAAAGAGATGTATAATTTCAAGAATGGAACCTTAGGAAAGAACCAGAGGCAATGCTGTGGGAGCAGGAAGAGAAATATTGCAGTTGATTCTTGGTCTAAGGTTGGACTGGTCTGAATGGGTCCAGGTAATTTGAGAGCAGTTTATAGCAGTGAGTGCTAGACTGGAAGTAGGAAGGTGATGATTATCCTTCAGATCCATATGGTGGTTTCTGTTTAGTCTAAATGTCATTGGACTTTTGTACTCGATACAAAATAATGGAGTGTGCTAAGCAGAACTTCTAGCTTGACCAGCTTTGAAGCTCTAGTTTTCTTTCTGCATTGTCTGGACAGTGGAAGGTCAAATCTTTAATTAACAAGCAAGTATTCTGACTCAGCTTCTAACATACTGTATAAAGAATGCATAATGCAAACTAATCTCATCATCTGATGACTGCCTCAAAACAAGCTAATCCTCGGAGACCTTTGATTAAGAAAAGGAGCCAAGAACTGAAGATATCATTTGGAAATTATTAAAGATGTTAATACAAAATTTTGAACACCTTGGGATGAATTGCAGTTAGTGTTTGGAAGAATGCTGCTAGACTGAACTTCTGCCTCAGCAAGGACCTGGACCCATTGCAATTTGCCTATCACCACAAATAGGTCAATGGCAGACACAATCTTAATGGCTTTTCACACATCTTTAAACCACCTAGACAACACAAATACCTATGTCAGGATGCTGTTCATTGACTATCGCTCAGCATTTAATACTATCATTCCCACAATCCTAATTGAGAAGTTGCAGAACCTGGGCCTCTGTAACTCCCTCTGCAATTGGATCCTCGACTTCCTAACCCGAAGACCACAATCTGTGTGGATTGGTGATAACATAATCTTCCTCGCTGAAAATCAACACTGGCATACCTCAGACATGTGTGCATAGCCCACTGCTCTACTCTCTGTATACAAATGACTGTGTGGCTAGGCATAGCTCAAATACCATCTATAAATTTGCTGATGATATAACAATTGTTGGTAGAGTCTCAGGTGGTGACGAGAGGACGTACAGGAGTGAGATATGCCAATTAGTGGAGTGATGCCAGGCAACAACCTGGCAGTAAGACGAAAAAGTGATTGTGGACTTCAGGAAGGATAAGATGAAGGAACATATACCAATCCTCATAGAGCGATCAGAAATGGAGAGAGTGAGCAGCTTCAAGTTCCTGGGTGTCAAGATCTCTGAGAATCCAACCTGGTCCCAACATATTAATGTAGTTACTGTATAAAGAAGGCAAGACAGCGGCTGTACTTTATTAGGAGTTTGAAGAGATTTGCTATGTCAAAAAATACACTCAAAAGCTTCTATAGTTGTACCGTGGAGAGCATTCTGACAGGCTGCATCACTGTCTGATATGGAGGGGCTACTGCACAGGACCGAAAGAAGCTGCAGAAGGTTGTAAATCTAGTCGGCTCCATCTTGGGCACTAGCCTACGAAGTACCCAGGACATCTCTAGGGACCGGTGTCTCAGAAATGCAGCGTCCATTATCAAGGACCCCAGCACCCAGGGCATGCCCTTTTCTCACTGTTACCATCAGGTAGGAGGTACAGAAGCCTGAAGGCACATACTCAGCGATTCAGGAACAGCTTCTTCCCCTCTGCCATCCGATTCCTAAATGGATATTGAAGCTTTGAACACTAATTCACTTTTTTAATATACAGTATTTCTGTTTTTGCATGTTTTTAAATATATTCAGAATATGTAATTGATTTACTTGTTTATTTATTTTTATTATTTTTATTTTATTTATTATTTTTTCTTCTATATTATGTATTGCATTGAACTGCTGCTGCTAAGTTAACAAATTTCACGACACATGCTGGTGATAATAAACCTGATTCTGATTCTGATTCTGAGTTTGTGAGGGAGGTTTTAATACTAATAATTGTTTGATAGTAGTAGCAGCTGCCCTCATAAAGCCATGAACATAGATACAGTATCTGAAAGAACTTTCTGTCCTCTCTACAGTGTCAGCAATAACGCCATCACCACAGTAGGAGTCTTTTGCTTGCTTAAGTGCATGAACGAGATCAAAAACATAAGGGAGGTGGCAGTCAGGTAAGGTGAAAACGCAAAGAGGATTGTAAATAGTAATGTATGTTATAAATTTCACTTCAAGGAGAAGTACTGATGTCCCAGTTGAAAACTTGTGTCAGTTACGTTTATCTCACTGTAAAATTGTTAATGTTGGAACCTCTGTTTGAGAACAACATGTCCTTCAGTGTAAACTCCAGTACAACATTTCATTAAAGAACACTGAGGATGTACGCCATTTGTTCCAGTTCTCGTGTGCAGACTGCTCAATCCTTGGCTTGATCGTAACCAGAAATCTCAGCAGCTTGTGGTCCCTTTTGTTTAGCGCAGTGCTTAATCTGAATTTGACCTTTTAATTCAGTTTCATAATGGGGAGAGCTTACAATGCAGTGCTGACCATTATGTAATACTTACAACTAGCTAATTAAAGAGTTATGCTCTGCAGAAAAACCCTCTTCCATTTGTAAGCCCATTCTTCAGCTTTCTGAATGACACCCGCAGAATGTCCACTGCTCCTTGATGCAAATTATCTACATTGTTCTCTTACTGAGTACAACTTTATTGTTATAACAGGAGGCCATTTTACCTGTTGAATCCATGCCGATTCTTCTGGGAGAAATTCCATTACTGCAATTTCCCTTCTTCTCTTTCCCCTTTCATGACATACCAGCTTCCACATGCCCATCAATTCCCCTTTGACTCTGATTTATTTATCTAGTGATACAGCAGGAACTTCTGGTCCACAAACATACACTGCCTAATTACACCCATGTGACCAATTAGCCTACTAACCCATACGGACTTGGAATGTGGGAGGAAACCAGAGCACCCGGAGGAAACCCACACAGAGTCAACTCAGTTCAATTCAGGTTCGATTGTCATTTCAACCATGCGTGAATACTCATGAATACAGCCAAATGAAATCGCGCAATACAGGGTCAAGATGCAAAACACAGCACAGTCGCATACACCACAAAGCACACATTAAATACACAAAAAAACTATCACAATCAACAGTAAAAGAGCCAAAAGAACTTGCACCATTAGCCCACAGTCGACTACAATGGAGCCCGACTCCTCCAGCCTGGATGCCGCGTCCTACTGTCCCTACCACCCCAACCCCCCACCCAGCACCACGGCTTGAGGTCCAGTCCATGCACATAACAGGCCCATATAAAATGTTGGGAAAAAAGATACAATCACACAAAATGCCTGTCGAAAATGTCAGTTGACCTCAATGCCCCGGGGAGAACTTATAAACTCCTCACAGACAGCGGCAGGAATTGAACCCAGCTCTCTGGCGCTGGAATAGCATTATGCTAATCAGTATTCTACCGTGCCGTTCCGAACATTTCCAGCAGCCTGTGGAAACCAGAGAACCTGCGAAAACCCAGTGTAGATACAGGGTGAGCCTGCAAGTCCGTGTAATCCGTGCCCAAAGTCAGAATCAAAGTTACTGAACTAACTGCTGCTTGACAATGCTGCTTCATTCAGAGCTTAGTAGAAAGCTAATATTATATTTCAAAACTATTGTCTCATTTTATTTTATTGGTATGAAAGAACTCTTCTGATTGACTGAATTTGGAATTAAATGTTCCTTGAGTTGAGCAACAGATTTCCTTGGGTGTGCCAGTGGGGTGGTTGGGTGGGTCATAGTGGGGTGGTTGGGTGTGCCAGTGGGGTGGTTGGGTGGGTCATAGTGGGGTGGTTGGGTGTGCCAGTGGGGTGATTGGGTGTGCCAATGGGGTGGTTGGGTGGGTCATAGTAGTAAGACGGTCAGGGAAGCTGGCCCTGATCAGCTGCTATGATTCTGCAAACCACAGAAAAACTGATTCTCTGCAATCAGTTGAAAGATCTCTCCTTATTTGGAGGTGGCCCAACATGCTGTATACTGTAAATAGCAGCTGTTTACCATTCATCAAGCCGTCTGTATTGAGCCATCAGAACGAATGCAGATTATTGTTGCATTTACACAGTGAAAGGAGTTTCAAAAGACAATTCTCACAAATCGGGGGGAGCTCGAGGCAGTTTCAACCTGCAGTGTCTGTATGATTTAACAGCATAGACCACGCACGTGCTAATAACTTAGTGAAGTTCAGAGGTTACTTTCCACTAAAAGGGGAATGGCCTGTGGCCTTATTTCTTTTACAAAAATATCCTTTTTGCAAATTATATTCTACAATTCTGCAAAAAACTACAGCAAACACATAGACAATAACAGTGACTGACACAATTGCTAACACAAGCTAAATTAAATTAAATGCTCCCATCTCTGTCAGTGATGGTTTTAATCCCCTGCGGTACCCAAGGGTCTCGGAACCCCTCCATGGTACCTGTGGACACTGCATGTTCCATCTCCATGGTTACCTGGGCTTGGACATACCCCCAGAACATCTCTAGGGAGTTCAGCCCTGTGGTACCTGTGGTGTCATGGTCAGTTGAGTGGGCTGCTTCATGCCTCTGGTCAGGGGGGCAGCACTGGAGTGTAAAGGTATTGCCTTTTTCAAGATTCAAGATTGTTTAATGTCCTTTCTTGTACATAATTGTAAGGAGAATTAAATAATTGTTACTCCAGATCTGATACAGCACAAAAAAACATACACAAAAGATAAAGAATACAAAAAGCCCAAGAGGTTCATTTTAAAACCCAAGAGTGCCAATCACAAACCAAACACAAGCAGCGTGTGAATTGTATTAAATTGACTTTATTTCTTACATCTGTTACATACATGAGGAGTAAAAATCTTTACGTTACATCTCTGTCTAAATGTGCAATGTGCAATCATGGTAATTTATAATAATTTATAATCAATAGAACAGTCAATGCAACATAGAAATACACTCAAGTCAGAATGAGTTCATCAGTCTGATGGCCTGGTGGAAGAAGCTGTCCCAGAGCCTGTTGATCCAGGCTTTTATGCTGCGATACCGTTTCCCGGATGGTAGCAGCTAGAATAGACCGTGGTTGTGGTGACTTGGGTCCCCAATGATCCTTTGGGCCCTTTTCACACACCTGTCTTTGTAAATGTACTGAATCATGGGAAGTTCACAACTACAGATGCACTGGGCTGTCCGCACCACTCTCTGCAGAGTCCTGCAATTGAGGGAAGTACAGTTCCCAAACCAGTCAGGATTCTCTCAGTTGTGCCCCTGTAGAAAGTTTTTAGGATTTAGGGGCCCATACCAAACTTCCTCAACTGTCTGAGGTGAAAGAGGTGCTGTTGTGCCCTTTTCACAGCACAGCCGTTGCTGTGTTGCTGTTTCCAATACTTTTTTTGTTTACTCTCAGTTTGTGAGCTACACTGGCAAAGGCAGCAGCTGTTTCCTGCCCTGTTTCCTCCTGAGGAGGGAGAGGTGAACTGCCTTGAACCCTTGGAGGCCAGGTTTTGGATTTGTATTTTAAAGAGGGTTCCTGCTCCTGGCCTGGCATGGCCTCACTTGCCTGAGTGCTGGCCCAACTCCACACCTGTGGCCTCACTTGCCTGAGTGCTGGCCCAACTCCACACCTGCGGCCTCACTTGCCTGAGTGCTGGCCCAACTCCACACCTGTGGCCTCACTTGCCTGAGTGCTGGCCCAACTCCACAACTGCGGCCTCACTTGCCTGAGTGCTGGCCCAACTCCACACCTGCAGCCTCACTTGCCTGAGTGCTGGCCCAACTCCACACCAGCGGACTCACTTGCCTGAGTGCTGGCCTAACTCCACACCTGTGGCCTCACTTGCCTGAGTGCTGGCCCAACTCCACACCTGCGGACTCACTTGCCTGAGTGCTGGCCCAACTCCACAACTGCGGCCTCACTTGCCTGAGTGCTGGCCCAACTCCACACCTGCGGCCTCACTTGCCTGAGTGCTGGCCCAACTCCACACCTGCGGCCTCACTTGCCTGAGTGCTGGCCCAACTCCACACCTGTGGCCTCACTTGCCTGAGTGCTGGCCCAACTCCACACCTGCGGCCTCACTTGCCTGAGTGCTGGCCCAACTCCACACCTGCGGCCTCACTTGCCTGAGTGCTGGCCCAACTCCACACCTGCGGCCTCACTTGCCTGAGTGCTGGCCCAACTCCACAACTGAGGACTCACTTGCCTGAGTGCTGGCCCAACTCCACACCTGTGGCCTCACTTGCCTGAGTGCTGGCCCAACTCCACACCTGTGGCCTCACTTGCCTGAGTGCTGGCCCAACTCCACACCTGTGGCCTCACTTGCCTGAGTGCTGGCCCAACTCCACACCTGCGGACTCACTTGCCTGAGTGCTGGCCCAACTCCACACCTGCGGACTCACTTGCCTGAGTGCTGGCCCAACTCCACACCTGTGGCCTCACTTGCCTGAGTGCTGGCCCAACTCCACACCTGCGGACTCACTTGCCTGAGTGCTGGCCCAACTCCACACCTGTGGCCTCACTTGCCTGAGTGCTGGCCCAACTCCACAGCTGCGGACTCACTTGCCTGAGTGCTGGCCCAACTCCACACCTGTGGCCTCACTTGCCTGAGTGCTGGCCCAACTCCACAACTGCGGCCTCACTTGCCTGAGTGCTGGCCCAACTCCACACCTGTGGCCTCACTTGCCTGAGTGCTGGCCCAACTCCACACCTGTGGCCTCACTTGCCTGAGTGCTGGCCCAACTCCACAGCTGCGGACTCACTTGCCTGAGTGCTGGCCCAACTCCACACCTGTGGCCTCACTTGCCTGAGTGCTGGCCCAACTCCACACCTGTGGCCTCACTTGCCTGAGTGCTGGCCCAACTCCACAGCTGCGGACTCACTTGCCTGAGTGCTGGCCCAACTCCACAACTGCGGACTCACTTGCCTGAGTGCTGGCCCAACTCCACAACTGCGGACTCACTTGCCTGAGTGCTGGCCCAACTCCACACCTGCGGCCTCACTTGCCTGAGTGCTGGCCCAACTCCACACCTGCGGACTCACTTGCCTGAGTGCTGGCCCAACTCCACACCTGTGGCCTCACTTGCCTGAGTGCTGGCCCAACTCCACACCTGCGGACTCACTTGCCTGAGTGCTGGCCCAACTCCACACCTGTGGCCTCACTTGCCTGAGTGCTGGCCCAACTCCACACCTGCAGCCTCACTTGCCTGAGTGCTGGCCCAACTCCACACCTGCGGCCTCACTTGCCTGAGTGCTGGCCCAACTCCACAGCTGCGGACTCACTTGCCTGAGTGCTGGCCCAACTCCACACCTGCGGCCTCACTTGCCTGAGTGCTGGCCCAACTCCACACCTGCGGACTCACTTGCCTGAGTGCTGGCCCAACTCCACAACTGCGGCCTCACTTGCCTGAGTGCTGGCCCAACTCCACACCTGCGGACTCACTTGCCTGAGTGCTGGCCCAACTCCACAACTGCGGACTCACTTGCCTGAGTGCTGGCCCAACTCCACAACTGCGGACTCACTTGCCTGAGTGCTGGCCCAACTCCACACCTGTGGCCTCACTTGCCTGAGTGCTGGCCCAACTCCACACCTGCGGACTCACTTGCCTGAGTGCTGGCCCAACTCCACTCCTGTGGCCTCACTTGCCTGAGTGCTGGCCCAACTCCACAACTGCGGACTCACTCCTGGGGAGTCTGCAGCTCACGTTCTCAGTATTACTTGCGACTTTTTGTATGATTTGTCTTTTGCACATTAGGTGTTAGTTTTTTTGATGTGTGACTTTCTCATGGATTCAATTGTAATCTTTTATTTTCCCGTGGGTGCCTGCAGGAAAATAAATCTCAAGGTTGTATATGGTATACATACAATGAAAATAGACGTACTTTGAACTTCTGAAATAGAAAAATGTGAAATTGCATGCTTTACAAGTTATCCTGATGTTCAATGAACTTCACCCCACACTTTCATTTCTATTTTAGTACGGGGAAGACTGGAAAAGCATTAATCGAGTTCCAAGGGGATCACAGGTAATCCTATTCTTAGAGTTATTGAGGATTTTAAAGAGATATTTATTTTGGGTCTTTTGCAATACGTACACTTTGCATTAGTAGCTTACTAAGTGCAGGAATCGTGAGCAAAGTGACTATAGCCATCTACTTTGCAAGTTCTGATGAAACCACTGTTTATAGAATGTGCTCCAATGGGTCGTAGATGTAGGAGCAGAACGAGGCCATTCACCCACTGAGTCTGATCCACCTATCGATAATTCTCCTGCCTTCTCTCCATTACCTTTGACAGCTTTAGTAATTAGATGCCTTACAAACATCTGCTTCATCTTGGGTTTAAATGCAAAGAAATCTTCTAACCAAAAGAGGAAGTGCATTCGAGAAATTGGTGTTATCAGTCTTCAAGATGCAATGTAATTTCTCGTACACAAGTCTAAAGGAGAACAAAATAATTGTTACTCTGGATCTGCAGCACAAAAAAAGCACCATAAGATATAGAAAACAAAAAAACACACAATAAAGATAAATATGGAAGAGAGCTTATCTGCACTGATTGATTGATATGTCCATAAAGTGACACGAGGCACTGACGAAGGGTCTCGGCCCAAAACATCGACAGTGCTTCTCCTTATAGATGCTGCCTGGCCTGCTGTGTTCCACCAGCATTTTGTGTGTGTTCTTGTTTGAATTTCCAACATCTGCAGATTTCCTCGTGTTTGAACATCCTGGTAAATCTCCTCTGTACCCTCTCCATAGCTTCCACATCCTTCCTATAATGAGGTGATCAGAATGGAACACACTACTCTTAAGTGCGGCCTCACCAGAGATTTGTAGAGTTGCAACATGACCTCTCTACTCTTGAACTCAATCCCTCTATTAATGAAGCCTCACGTCCCATAGGCCTTCTTAACTACCCTATCAACCTGCGCAGCGACTTTGAGGGATGTATGGATTTGAACCCCAAGGTCCCTCTGTTCATCCACACTCTTAAGTAACTGACCATTAATCATGTACTCAGTCTTCTGGTTTGTCCTTCCAAAATGCATCACCTCACATTTATCTGGATTGAACTCCATCTGCCATTTTTCTGCCCAACTCTGCAGCCTGTCTTTATCCTCTTGTAACCTTCGACAACCTACAGCTCCATCCACAACTCCTCCAATCTTCGTGTCATCCGCAAACTTACTCACCCATCCTTCCGCCTCTACATCTAGGTCAATTATAAAAATCACAAATAGCAGGGGTCCCAGGACAGATCCCTGCAGCACTCCACTAGTCACCGACCTCCAGGCAGAATACTTTCCTTCCACAACTACCCTCTGCTTTCTTCCTGTAAGCCAATTTTTTATCCAACATCCAAGGTTCCACTGATCCCATGCCCCATGACTTTCTGGATGAGTCTCTCATGGGGGACCTTGTCAAATGCCTTGCTAAAATCCATGTAGACCACATACATCTACCACCCTACCCTCATCAATTATTTTTGCTACCTCTTCAAAAAACTCAGTTAGGCTCGTGAGGCACAGCCTTCCCTTCACAAAGCCACGTTGACTATCCATGAGTAGACTGTACTTCTCCAAATGCTCGTAGATCCTATCCTTAAGAATCCTTTCCAATAGTTTGCAGACCACCGACGTAAGACTCACCGGTATAGTTCCCAGGATTCTCCCTATTACCTTTTTTAAACAAGGGAACTACATTTGCTATTCTCCAATCCTCCAGCACCTCCCCTGCAGCCAAAGAGGATTCAAAGATCATAGCTACTGCTCCAGCGATCTCTTCTCTCACTTCCCACAACAACTTGAGATATATCACATCCGGCCCTGGGGACTTATCAATATTGATGTTTTTAAGAAGATCCAACACTTCTTCCTTAATCTCCACATTGTCCAGCACACAGGCCTGTTCTATTTCGACCTCACCCTGATCAAGGTCCTTTTCACTTGTGAATACTGAAGGAAAGTATTCATTTAGGACCTGCCCAACCTCCTCCACCTCCAGGCAAATGTTGCCTTCTTTATCCTTTTGCGGCCCCACCTTCATTCTTGTCATCCTCCTATTCTTCACATACACATAGAATGCTTGGGGTTCTCCTTAATCCTACATGCCAAGGCCTTCTCATGCTCCCTTCGAGCTCTCCTAAGTCCTTTCTTAAACTCCTTCCTGGCTACCCTATATTTCCCTTTTCCTACCATTTTTTCCTTGTCTCAGTGGGACAAACCTATCCTGAACCCAGCACAAGTGGCCCCTTAACTTCCTCCACATTACTTCTGTGAACATATCCTTTGAACATCTGTTTCCAATTTACTCTCGCTAGTTTCTGCCTCATCCCTTCAAAGTTAGCCCTTCCCCAGTTAAGCACTTTCCCATTTTGTCTGGTTTTATCCTTTTCCATAGCTAAAGAAGTTGTGGTCACTCTCACCAAAATGCTCCCCCACCAAGAGGTCTGCCACCTGACCAGGTTCATTACCCAGAACTAGATCCAGTATAGCCTCTCCTCTCGTCGGCCGGTCCACATACTGTGTCAGGAATCCTTCTTAAACACACCTGACAAATTCAGCCCCATCTATCCCCCTTGCACTCAGGAGGTGCCAGTCAGTATGAGGGAAGTTGAAATCACCCATAACTACAACCCTGTATTTCCTGCACCATTCTAAAATCTGCCTGCCTATCTGCTCCTCGGTGTCCCGAGGGCTATTTGGAGGCCTGTAGACTACTCCCAGCACAGTGATTGATCCCTTCCTATTTCTGATTTCCACCCAGACCGACTCAGTGGACACTTTCTCTGCAGCATCCTCCCTTTCTATAGGCTGTTTCTTTGTTGTAAGTTGGTTTGCCCAGAAATTCATTCCTGGTCAGTGTCACTAAGTTCACTTTGTTGTAGCCTTCACTTTGTGTTCTCATTTCAATGCTTCCATCAGGGAGGAGGTACAGGAGCCTGAAGACGTACACTCAATGTTTTAAGAAAGCTTCTTCCCCTTCACCATCAGATTTTTGAACAGACAATGAACCCATGAACACTACCTCACTAGTTTTGCACTAATATAGGTATTTATTTAATTTATAGTATATTCAATATGCTGCTAACAAAAAATCTCTTGACATATATCAGTGATAATAAACTTGATTCTGATTCTGCCTCTGAAATCCAGTTCTTTCAAAAATAAGTCTTATTACATTTTTCTCACCCATAACCCAGGTATTACCCTTCATTCTTAATTAAATGTCTCAGTCCACAACATGGACAGTTCTTTTCCCTCCATAGGTGCTGCCTGACCTGCCGAGTTCCTCTGGCATTTTGTGTGTGTTGATCCAGATATGGTTATGTCTGGTTTTATTCCACTGTACACACACATGTAAATACACAGTTTGTTGTCAGCTGATTTCTTTTAACTACTCTAGGTTTCACAAGAAAAGAGAAACACAAGAAATCTTGTTCAAAGATATATATGGAAAACAATGTTTACATCTTCCAAAGAAAATAAGGTGAGAATTTATCACAGGATACTTTATAAGATATTTCAATAAACTGGAAATTATTGACTTAAGTAGAATATACAAGAAGTTATTTTTAGAGTCCAGATGATCCGACTAAGTACATAAGAAATAGAAACAGGACTAGGCTGTTCAGCGCTTGAGTCTATTTCAATAGTATTAAAGCTTATCTTTTGTTAAGTGCCACTTCCCTGCAGTAAGCCCACATTCCTCAAGTTTATCAGCTTGCAAAGCACTGTCAATCTTGGGTTGAATATACTTAGTATCTGAGTCTCCTCAGCTCTCTTGGATGGAGAATTCCAAAGATTCATCACACTATGGGTGAAAATATTTCATGTCTCTGTCATGAATGGCTAACACCTTATAGAACAGTATAACACAATACAGGCCCTTTGGTCCATGGTGATGTGTCGACCTTGCAACCCACTCTAAGATCAATCTAACCCTTCCTTCCCCAGAACCCTCCATTTTTCTTTCATCCATGCGACTAAGAGTCTTAATTGTCATTAATGTATCTGCCTCTATCACGCCCCCTCCAGCAGTGCATTTCAAGCTCACACACTTTCTGTGTAAAAAAAAACAAACAAAAAAAAACATTAGCTCTGACATAGCCCTATACCTCCAATCTCCTTAAAATTATGCCCCGTTTTAGCCACTTCTGGCCTGTGGAAGATCTTTGGCTGTCCACTCTATCCATGATTTTGAACACCTCTATTAAGTCACCTCTCATCCTCCTTTATTATAAAGAGAATAGCCCTAGCTTGCTCAGCCTGTCCTTGTAAGACATTCTCTGTAATCCATTTAACATCCTGGTAAATCTACTCCGCACCCGGTCTCGCTTCCATATTCTTCCTAACTGAAGACACCAATCCAAGTGTGATATAACCAGAGTTTTATAGAGCTGCAACATTACCTTATGGCTCTTGAACTCAATCCCCTATTAATGAAGGCCAACACACCATTTATCTTCTTAAGGGCAGCACGGTAGCGTAGTGGTTAGCACAACGCTTCACGCTACCAGCGACTGGGGTTCAATTCCCACTGCTGCCTGTAAGGAGTTTGTCCCTGTGACTGTGTGTGTTTCCTCTGGGTGCTCTGGTTTCCTCCCACAGTCCGAGGACATACCGATTAGTAGGTTGATTGGTCATTGTAAATTATCCTGTGACTGGGCTAGGATTGAATTGGTGGGTTGCTGGGCAGCATGGCTCGATGGGCTGGAAGGGCCTGTTCTGCTCTGTATCTGAATAAATAAATTAAGTAAATTAACCACCTTACCAAATTGTGCAGCAGCTTCGAAGGATCTATCGACATGGACTCCCAGGATCCCTTTGTTTCTCCAATTCGCTAAGAATCCTTGTGCACTGCCTTCAATTTCAACCTTGCACAGTGTAATGCCTCACGCTTTTCCAGACTGAACTCTGCTTCTCAGCCCAGCTCTCATCCTGTCAGTCCTGTTTGTAACCTATGACAAATTTCTACCTTATCCATAATACCACCAACCTCATCTACAAAATTAGTAGACCACTTTTTCATTTCATCATCCAAGTCATAAGTAAAAATCTCAAAGACAATGGTTCCCAAAACAGGTCACTGCAGAACACTGCTGGTCACAGACCTCCAGGCAAAATAAGCTCCATCTACTACAACCCTCTTTTGCTGTGGACAAGCCACTTCTGAATCCACTCAGCCAGGTTTCCCTGGATCCCATGTCTCCTGGCCTTTTGAAGGAGCCTCCAGTGAGAAATTTTTTCAAATGCCTTACTAAAATCCATGTACACCACATTCAAAGATCGACCTTCATCAATTTGTTTTGTCACTCCCTCAAAGAATTCAGTCAGGCTTGTGCGGCATGACCTGCCCCTCACAAAACTTTGCTGACTAACCCAAGTCAGACTATACTTTTCTAAATGCTTGTAAATTCTGTCTCTAAGGATCCTTTCCAATAGTTTTCCCACCAATGATGTAAGACTCACTGATCTATAATTCCCAGGATTATCCCTGTTACTTTTCTTGAACAAAGGAATAACACTTGCCGCCCTCCAGTCTTCTGAGACTACTCCTGTGGCCAATGAGGACACAAAGATCATCACGAAAGGTGCAGCAATCTTTTGCTTCATTTCTCATAGTAACGAGGTATGCCCTGACTGACCTATCCTAATGTACTTTGAAAGTGCTTTCATAACATCAACATGTTCCAGCATGTTAGCCTGTGCTACGCTGTCCTTATATTTGTTAAGATCCTTCTCAAAGTATTCATTGAGGGCCTCCTCTTCTCCTCAGGCTCCAGGCACATATTTCCTCTTTTATCCCTGTTTGGTCCTACCCACTGTCTAGTCACCCTCCTGATCTTCACATATGTGTAGAATGCCTTGGAGATTTCCTTAATCCTATTCTCCAAAGCCTTCTGATGTCGCCTTCTGGCTCTCCTGAGTCTATTATTAAGCTTCTTATCTTGAGATTTGACTCCTGCTCTTCGGCTTCTTACCAGGGGAATACCCATCTAGATCAGTAACAATTTTATTATTCTAGTGATCTCATCTCCCCATAAAGATAATAGGCATCTATGTAATTGGAGTCTTTTGTAGCTCTTCAGCATTCATCTTGTGCTTTGTGTTGTAGCCTGGAAGAATGTGAACTGGATGGTGAGGCCATGAGAAACCTCTGCTTGATCCTTAAAATGTGTCCTGCACTTACGGAACTTGAGTAAGTACTAGATGGTAATAGAAAATGGGCTATAGGGAGACCGTGGGTAAAGAAACCAAAGGTCAGGCTCAGTGGCTTTAATCAGCCTGGCACTAGTAGTTGGGAGGGGCCCCTGCTCATTGAATATTTTATTGAGGAAAAGCAGATGAGTAATCTGCGTTCAAGTAGAGTGCACTGACAAAGGCACATCAGAAGCTGAATTAAAATCCACATGCCAAAATGCGTGGAATTGGCGACGCTTGCTGGCATCAAGGGCTTCTGCACTGTCGGTAATGTTGATAACATTGTGCGCATGGGGCCACTCACTCCCCTGTTAAACAGCTTGTGCTACAATACTGAAGTTTCTATGACGTTTGGAAACTTTCCTTTAGAACATAAAATTGACAGGAGTAAAGTACATTTAGATGATGCACAAGAAGACTGCACTTCACCCTGGCAGGCTCCGTTACCAAACAAGCATGTGTGCGCTCACTCATAAACACGTACAAGTAAGCACACGAGGGCTTTGCTTTTTGGAGCAATGGAGGATGAGAGGTGACTTGGTAGAGGTGTACAAGCTGGTAGAGGCTTAGATCAAGTGGATAGCCAGAGACATTTTCCCTGGGTGGAAATGGCTAATTCAAAAGGGCATAATTTTGAGGTGTTGGGAGGAAAATATAGGGGGATGTCAGGGGTATAATTTTTACACAGAGTGCTGGGTGTATGGAATGCCCTGCCATTGGTGATGGTACATCAGATACATTAAGGACTCTTAGATAAGCACGTGGATGATAGAAAAATTGAGGGCTATGTGCGAGGGAAAGGTTAGATTGATTTTAGAGGTTGAAAGGTTGGTACAACATCATGGGCTGAAGGGCCTGTACTGTCTTGTAATGATCTATGTTCTGCATCTACTGTACACACACACACACACACACACACATACACACACGCACGCACGCACACACACACACACACACACACACACACACACACACACACACACACACACACACACACACATACACACACGCACGCACGCACACACACGCGCGCACACGCACGCACATGCACGCACACACACACACACACACCACACACACACACACACACACACACACACACACATACACACACGCACGCACACACCCACACACCACACATACACACACACACACACACACACACACACACACACACACACACACATACACATACACACACACACACACACACACACATACACATACACACACGCACGCACGCACACACACGCGCGCACACGCACGCACATGCATGCACGCACACACACACACACACACACACATACACATACACACACGCACGCACACACCCACACACCACACACATACACACACACACACACACACACACACACACACACACACACACACACACACACATACACATACACACACACACACACACACACACACACACACACACACACACACACTTCAAATGACACATTTGGAAAAACTCAGGAAAAAGAAGACAATTGAACAGGACCTATGTAGTCCCTTAGACTAGGATATTGTGTCTGGAATCAATTGATATACATGAAGTGAAATCTTCATTTGTACTAGGGCTGTGTATCCCATTTGTACTGGGTGAATGGAAACCAAGAGTTCTGGGACTTCATAAGGACAGTGGATAATCTTTTAAGTGCCCAGACTACATAGCCTGGATTTGTACCATCAAAATTTCAGAAAATACTGGCTTTGGTGAGAAGCTCTTTCCATGTATTGAATATCCAGGCAAAGGATCAAACACCACTTGCTGACAGCACACCTTCATGCTACTGAACGTCGACCGTACACTGCTCTTACTTGTGCAAGTTTATCAGCAGCTTAAGTAGCGATCCATGTGTGCCAGGAGTACAGTGAAACTCCAGTAACCTGTCACCTGATTGCTTGGGAATCCAGCTCATTCACCAGGGATCCTGAGTGAGCTGGAGCCAGGATCTGGACTATGAGCAGGGTGAGTGGCCAGAGCTAGGGTTGGGTCAGGAACACCAAAGGACAGGAACATTGCTATTGGTTTATTATTGTCGCATGTACCAAAACACAATGAGAAGGTTTTCTTGCACGCTCTTCATACAGATCAGGTCATTATACGGTGCATTGAGGTACAATAAGGTAAAACTATAACTGCAGAGTAAAGTGTAAGAGCTGTGAAGAAAATGCAGGGCAGATAAACAATTATGTGCAAGATCATAAGGTAGATTGCGAGGTCAAGAGTACGTTTTATCATGCAAGAGATCCATGTTATCTCTTTTTATCATGTTTTATCATGCAAGTCTCTAATACAGCTGGATAGAAGTTGTCCTTGAGTTTGGTTGTACACACTTTCAGTCTTTTGTTATCTTCTGCCCAATGTTGGAGATGGGTGGGGTCTTTGATTATGCTGGCTGATTTACTGAGGCTGTGAGAAGTCTATAGAGGAGGGGCTGGTTCCTGTGAAATGCTGAGCTGTGTCCACAACTGCATTTTCTTGCAGTGGCTACCAGGCGGGATGCTTTCTACCTTAAAAGTTGACAAGGACATGGCAAATTTCTTGTGCCTGCGGAGGAACTAGAGGCATTGGTGAGATTTCTTGGTTTTGACATCGATGTGATTAGATCAGGACGCGCTCTTGGTGATGTTCACACCAAAGAAGTTGAAGCTCTGAACTTCCACACCATTGATCTAGACAGGAGCATGTGCACTGCTCCCCTTTCTGGTCAGCTCCTTTGATTTCTGGACTTTGAGGGAGATGGTGTTGTCATGACACTATGTCATTAAGCTCCCTATCTCCTTCCTTTACTCTGACAATTATTGTTTGAGGTGCAGCCCACTTCAGTCTTGGCATCTGCAAACATGTAGATGGAGTTAGACCACCATCTGTCTCAGTCCTGAGAGTACAGGAGTAGAATAGGATGCTGAGGACACGGTCTTGTTGAGCACCAGTGTTTGGAATAACCGTGGTGCAGATGTTGCTGCCTATCCTTAATGATTGTGGCTTGTTAGGCAAGTGCATATTCACTGGAATATTCATTATGTAACTGCAGAACATGTAAAACTGTAAAGTGAAAGTGTGTTGGGGTAATAAAGGGAGTAGTATCCAATAGTCCAGAAAACCTTCTAGTCCAGCGCCATCAAAGTCCTGAAGATACCAGATTATCAGAGTTTACTATAACTGTGTTACATATGGAGGCACTTCTCATAACAGTTCTCCAGATTTAATAGATGAACTTTGTTACAAAATTGCCAAAACAATTGGATGCAAGGAAAATGGCCCCTGCTGCTAATTCTCAATGGTTTCCATAAGACCGTAAGACTCAGGAGGAGAACCAGGCCATTCAGCCCATCGAGTCTGTCATTCCATCTCGGCTGATAGATTATCCTAACAGCATTCTTCTGCCTTCTCCTTGTAACTATTGATGCTCTGGCTAATCAGGAACCGTTCAGCTTCTGCTTTAAATATTCTCAGGGACTTGGCCTCCACAGATGTCTGTGGCAACCTCATATGGACTCTTTCCAATATCAGCATATCTTTTCCTAAATGAGAGGCCTAAACTGCTCGCAATACTCCATGTAATCTGATCAATGTCTTATAAAGCCTCAGCATTACATCGTTGTTTTTATATTCCAGTCTTCTCAGAATGAATGCCTACATTAGATAGGCCTTCTTCAGACCTAACCTTCAGGTTAACCACTAGGGAGTCTTGCACAAAGACTCCCAGATCTCTTTGCATCTCTAATTGCTGTCCTTTCTCCCTACTTAAAAAATAGTCTATGTTTTAATTCCTTTTACTGAAATACATGACGGATTCTGTATTCCATCTGCCACTTCTTTGTCCATTCTCCTAATCTGTCTATATCCTTCCATAGCCTCAACACTACCTGCCCCTCCACTTACCTTCATACCATCCACAAACTTGGCCACAAAGGCATCAATTCTGTCATTCAAATCATTGACATATAATGGGAAAAGAAGTGATCCCAACACTGACCCCTGCGGAACAAGGCTAGTCACTGGCAACCGACCAGAAAAGGACCCCTTTAGTCCCACTCTTTGCCTCATGCCAGTCAGCCAATCCATGCTAGTATCTTGCTTGTAGTACCATGGACACTTAACTTGTTACACAATCTTACATACAGCACCTTGTCAAAGGCTTCTAAAAATCCAAATAAATAACATCCACTGACTCTCCATTGTCTGTCTTGCCTGTTGTTTCCTCAAAGAATTCCAATAGATTTCTCGGGCAAGATTTCCCCTTGAGGAAACCATGCTGACTTTGGCCTATTTTCTCAAGTGTCTCCAAATACCTGGAAAACTCGTTCTTAATACTGGACTCCAACATCTTCCCAACCACTGAGTCAGACAAACTGGCTTATAATTTCCTTTCTTCTGCCTGCCGTCCTTCTTAGAGTGTCCTCTGAAACCATTCTTGAATCTAATGGTTCTTGAAAGATCATCACAATCACTTCAACTAACTCCTTCAGAATCCTGGAGTGTAGTCCATCTGATCCAGGTGATTTATCTACCTTCAGAACTTTCATATTCCCAAGGAGCTTCTCTTTAATAATAGCAACTACACTCACTTCCATCCCTTGACACTCTCTAACTTCTGGCTCACTGTTACTGTCTTGCACAGTGAAGACTGATGCAAAATACTTACTAAGTTTGTCTACCATTTCCCTGTCCCTATTACTACCTCTCCAGCATCATTTTCCAGCGGTCTCACCTATGGAAACTCTATCCTATGCAGACTCTCATATCCAGTCTCACCTCTCTTTTATTCTTAATAAATCTGAAAAAAAGTTTTGGTATTCACTTTTATTTTAATGGCAAGCTTTCCTTCATATTTCATCTTTTCTTATGGCTTTTGTAGTTGCCTTCTGTTGTTTTTTAAAAGCTTCCCAATCCACTAAATTCCTACTAATTTTTGCTACATTATATGTCCTCTCTTTTGTTTTTATGTTGCCTTTGACTACCCTTGTCAGCCATGGTTTCCTCACCCACCTTTGGGATGTATCTCTCCTGTGCCTTTGGAATTGCTTGTGGAAACTCTAGCCATTGTTGTCCCCTTCCAATCAACTTTGGTCAGCTCCTTTCTCATACCTCTGTAATTCCCCTTACTCCAGTGCAACACTGATACATCTGACTTTATCTTCTCCCTCTCAAACTACAGGGTGAATTCTATCATATTTTGATCAATGACTCCACAGAGTTCCTTTACCTTAAGTTCCCTAATCAAATTCGATCATTACACAACACACATTCCAGGATTGCCTTTCCCCTAATGGGTTCAACCACAAGCTGCTTTAAAAAGTGACCTTGTAGGCATTCTACAATTTTTTTCTCTCAGGATCCAGCACCAACTTGATTTTCCCAGTCTACCTGCATATTGAAATCCCCCATAACTGTCGTAACATTGTCCTTTAGACAAGCCTTCTCTATCTCCCATTGTAATTTGTAGTCTATATACTGGCTGCTGTTTGGAGGCCTGAATATACCCCCCATCAGAGTCTTTTTACCCTTGGATTCCAGTGTAATCTGTCATTTTTGTGCATGTCATACCTTCCTCAGAAGAAATCCCAATGCTGCAGAAATCTGAAACCTGCCCCCTACACCAATTCCTCAGCCATACATTTATCTGCCAAATCTCCTTATTCTTATCCTGACTGGCACATGGCATAGGCAGCAATCTGGAGATTACTACCCTGGAGATCCTGTTTTTCAGGTTTCTACTTAACTATCAATATTCACTCCTCAGTCCCGCCTCCTTTTTCCTACCTATGTACCTTGGTACTGATATGTGCCACGACTTCTGGCTACTCACTTTCCTCTTTTAAATGCTCTGGACCTGATCCAAGACATCCCTGATCCTGACACCTGGGAGGCAAAATGCCATCTGTTGACTCTTACACAATGCACAGAGTCTGCTCCTCTGTTTGTAGGAGCCACGCATCTGATTTCTGTCTGCATTGTATTTGGTGCTGAGCATTTATTATGGTGTCTAATCACGTGGCTGGGGGCGGGGTAAAATAATTATGTACTTGTGCTTTACTCTCAGGAATTAGAGTTGGGCATCGTCGGGTATCATGTCTTTTGTTAAAAACTTATTTACTCTCGACTTCGATTAAGTCCACTTCAATCCACTTAATATCGCTAGTTTTAGCTTCTTAAGTTTCATCACTTCAGGATTGTTTGTTTTGCTAGTTGCTAATAAAAGATCAGATAGACTTCTTTGACTTTTTGGAACATTATTATTGGATTGATCAGAAGGCGTAACACACAAGGATAACAAACCGTGGGGGTCACCAGCAGTGGCACCGAATAGCTGCTACACTATGGAATCCCCTGTCACTAACGCAGTCCTCTTCTGCACACCTTCTCTTCTAACCGCTCAGTTAATTTCCACTGAAGTCAACTCCTCTGGTCATATTTCTATTCCTTGAGAAACAGAAACTTAAATTTATTAAGTGATGCGTTGAGATGCACTTTTCATAGCTTGCTGCGCGCGTTGTTTTTTGCAGAATATCCAATAATGCACTGAGTAACGAAGCTATTGGGGAGTTGCTGCATCACCTACCATATCTAGAGGACTTGGAGACGTTGAAGTAAGTCATCTGATGTGAATTATTGCCATTGTTGGGAGTAGATTGCTGAGATTAAAGAGTACTGTGCTCCTTACACTTTATATATTTCCTGACTCTAAGTTTGAGAAAGACTATTAAAAAACACTTTATTACAGGAGAATTCATTGGACAGTTATTTTGAGGGCCTCTGTGATAAACTGTGCTAGAGTTGTTCCACTTGTTGAGTTTAGGAGTTAGCCGAAGTTTAGATCTTAAAATGTGACAAAGGCTCCAGTTAAAGAATGCAGAACCGGCTCTGATATCAGATACAGGTCTGTGTAATTTGTCACAGGTGTTCTTCAGATAACTTTTTTTTAGTATGTTGGCAGAGTGAGATTTCAACTTATAAAGAGACTGCAATATTATCAGAAGGTAAAAGTTGGAGGTTATCTCTCAGTCAGATGAACACGGGTAGCTCGCCTCTTGTGAAACTACAGTCATATCAGAAATACTTGAACTTTGTTTTTGCTTTTTCTGTATTTTTGCCTCTTCTTCACCTCAGTATCAGCAATAAGAGCATCCCTTCAGACACCGTTCTTCTGCTGGCCAAGTCTCTGAACATTTGTGAAAATGCTCAGCAAGTTGAAGTGAGGTAAGTGTGGAAATTGTTAACTGTACCAAGATACAGTGAAAAGCATTTGCTTGCATGCCATCCAGAAGTAAGCACTTGATGTAGTACGTAAGGACAACAATGATAGAATGCAGAATATAGTGATGCAGTTACAGGGAGAACACAGTGCAGATGCAATGGTTATGTTGAGGTAGAGTGGGAGATGGAGTTCATTGTACGTTGTACATTGTGCCTGGTGCACCTATTTTTAAGTTTTATCTTTTCACTGATGGAGTGGGGTGGGGGTGGAGAAGACTGAATGACCGGGGGAGGAGTCTTTGACTATGTTGGCAGGAGGTGTAGACAGAGTCAATGGAAGGGCGGTTTGTTGTTACTGTAGGCTCTGCAATATCTTGTCTTGGCTAAAGCAGCTACCATACCAATCTGGAAAGGATGTGGTGCATCTATATAAGTTCTATGAAATACAATCTTTGGAAAGCAAAGAAATATGTTTTGTTGGGATGTGTCTGGGCAAAGCAGCGGCATCCATGGGCTAAGTCTGTTGGGAGGTAGTGCCACCATGGAAAGTGTCATCTCCTAGGGGATGCATTGGAAATGGAACGGTTTTACCATTGAATCGGCACCTTTATTAAATCATGCTGAGAGTGATCTGTATCTTAATCTCGGCCATTCAGTGTTAACACCCTCAACCATCTGAAATGCATTGCTCTCACTTCTGAAGGTTGCAGATGACATTGGCATGGCTAGAGCAGAAAGTTGCAAACATCCATTAAAGAGCTCACCTGATTTCTCTTCGGTAGCTACGGGAGAGCACAGGCAGAAAATCCTGGCAACTGACCATCTCCTGGTCCTCTCATCCACTGGACATTACCTTTAATCATACTTAAACCAGTTTTGTGGAGGTTCTGATCAATCATCTGATTTACAGGCCAATTCCACCAGCTCTCTCGTACCAACTCTCGCTCCTGGAACTTCTTATTGAAAGTAACAGTGGGCATAGTTGAAAGAATGAGCTGAAATTCCATCTTTGTTGGTGGAACTAGAATTGTTTTGTTCATATACGAATGTGAGAAGTAGGAGTTGGAGTTGGAGTAGGCCTCTGGCTTGTCAAGCCTACCCCGCCATTCAGAAAGATCATGGCTGATCTGGCTGTGGTGACAACTCGAACTACCTATCTTTTTTTCCATTGTACTTAAATCCTTTCCGAAGCAAAACTCTATCTAACTGTGTCTTAGGTATATTTAGCTTTTATCTATTTCCAATTTTAACTGGTATCAGGAATCTTGATTGTTGGCAATCATGATTGCACAGTGAAATGGTGATGGGGTCATGAACTTGACATCCACCATATTAGGAGCTGTTAGGGTAGATGTGCAGAGAAAAGCAGAAGGGATTATGCAGTGTCTTCAAAGAGGAGGGAGGTGAAGTGGTTAATTTAACTTAATTTATTTATCTGCTTTGGATGAAGTAGCTCTAAACTCCAAGGAAATGATGAATTTTCAGATATGACTGACTATGACACAGCACCTCTGTTCCATTGTTACAGAATTTTTTAAAAATTAGGTCCTAAAATATTGTTTTGGCTTCCGTTATAGAGCAAATGGGAGAGTCTCAATAAGCTTCATGAAGAAGGGCTGCAGGTAAAGATTTTACTATTTCTCTAAATTTTACTCTTGGTTTGTATGATGTCATGTTGCATCTTTAGATAGGCTGCAGTTCTGCTTCTGTGGGATTGAGCATTTCCAATATTTCATATTTTTTGTATTGTTATTCACCAATAATGATAGAAGTAGCATTTCTCATTCTTCACCGTCTGGAGATCTTTGTATGTGGTACCCGGTGTGAGGATATTTCTAATAGCGAGGAACAGAGGCTGCCGACTCAGAATAGAAGAAGATCCCTTTAGAGCAGAGATGAGGAATTTCTTTAGCCAGAGGGTAGTGAATCTGTGAAATTCATTGCCACATACAGCTGTCGAGGCCAAGTCAAGTACTTGGGTATACTTAAAACTGACGTTGATTAGTCTTTGATTTATCAAGGCATCAAAGGTTACAGGGAGAATGGGGTTAAGAGGGAAAATAAATCAGCCATGATTTAATGTCGGAGTAAAGCTGATGGACCAAATAGCCTAATTCTGCTCCTGTGTCTTATGGTGTTATGAACATAGAAAGGAGCCATTTAGCCTTTCAGGGGTAGGTTGGCTCACAGACCAAGCCCATTCCGTCACTAATTTTCCCCGGAAGGTATTCAGGCAATACTTACATCAATTCTGCCAGCCACTTGCACTAGGAGCAATTCACGGTGACCAGCTAACATATCAGCATGCTTTTGGGATATGGGAGGAAAGGGGTACTCATGGTATCCCACGCAGTTACAGGGAGAAAGAGCAGATTCCATAAGGAGGGAAGTGCAGGTCAGGCTTGAGTCCAGGTTGCTGGTGCTGTGAGGTGGAAGCTCAACCTGCTGAACCAGTGTGTCTCCCATTGCTTTCGGAATTGTGCGAGTAGAGGAGCCGGTGTCTGACATTCGACCCCTCGCGTCTGCTCACCCGTTCAGTATGATCATGCCTGATCATGTTACGTCAATATCATACGTTCACTCTGTCCCCATTCCCCTTGATTCCTTTAATGCCCGAACATTTATTGAACTCCCACTTAAAAACATCAAGGGCCGAGACCTTTGCTGCCATGTGACAGTGAATAGCACGGGCTCATTAACACTTGCTTATTTAGAGTTATAGCATGGTAACAAATACTTCCAGCCCAATGAGACCTCGCCACCCAACAACACCCATGTGACCAATGAACCCACTATCCCGTTAGTCTTTGGAACGTGAGGGGAAACAGGAGCAAGTCCACATGTTGATGGGGAGAACGTAGAACTTGGGTCTCTGGCATTGTTACACTAACTGCTGCACTACTTTGCCACGCACTGTGAGAAGAAATTTTTCTCTTCTTCCAAAATGTCTGGCTCTGTAATCTCCCATTCCAGACAGCCCAGTCAGGGAAGCATCCTCCCCAAATCCAATTCTCCTCAATCTGTTACAATTTACAGTTTCAATTAGATCCTCACTCATTCTTTTAAGATCCCACAATTACAAACCTGGTCAATTTAAGCACTCCTCATGCAACACTTCCACAGTTCCAGGAATCAAGCTGGTAACCATTTGCTGAACGCCCACCATGGCAAGGTGGTTTTTGTTTCTGGCTGAGGAAAATGGACTGGCACACACTAATCCATCTGTGGTCTTACGCTACATAACTGAAGCTCTTGTCTTCAGAACTTGCTGCAATGAAAGCTAACACGGCCTTTGTCCGCGGCCATGCCGTGTTTGCTCTCAGTGAACTTTGTACAAGGACACAAGTCATTTTGTGCATCAATACCTCCCAAAGTAATGCCATCCTATGCAATCTGCCTCTCTGTTTTCACAGCTGAAGTGGATAAATTCAAATTTTCTCCATGGTGCACTCTCTCATTTCAATTTTACCCCATTGCTGAGTCTGGCCAAATTGCTCCTCCTACCCCCCCCCCCCCCCCCCCCACAAGCCTATTTACAACTTTCTCACAATTCACAAGCTTATCCAGTTTATTGTTATCGACTAACTTTGCAATATTACATTTGGTTCCCTCATCTGAATCATTTTGGGCATATGATGTAGTGTGGACTAATCAGCGTGTAACTAACCTGCTGATTCTTTATTCACAGTAACAGTGGAATTAGTACCCTTTTTAACAACAATGCCCTCTCAATTCATTCTTTGTTAGTGTTTTATTGGGTGAACTCACACAATTTCAGTATCAGGATGTTTGTGTGAACTACTTAGCTCTTGTTTTAATGGTTTCTATTTCCCACAGACCGGAAGGAAATGGGAAGAAAGCAGAGCCCCCAAGGATTCTCAGGTACTGTAATCTTTAGCCAGATCCAGTGAAGCAGGCACTTGAGTCTTGTTCTTCTAAAGTTCACACCCTGTCCTCTTTTTCAAAGCTTGAGGGAGTGTAATCTGCACAAAAAGAGCGTGGAACAGCTTTTCAAGATTCTTATATCCTGCAAGAACCTGGCAGAAGTGGAGTAAGTACACCCTTGAGAACCGTGTGTGGGGAGTTTTGCACATTCATCTTCGTTTCCTCTGGCGCCTTTGGTTTCCTCGCACTTCCTGAAGATGTACAGATTGGTTGTCACTGCAGATTGCCCCAGTGGTGGAATCTGTGTTGTGAGAGAGGCCATGGGGAACGTTCAAAGTTCAAATATATTTATTATCAAAGGATGTAGATGTCACCACATGAAATCTTGAGATTCATTTTCTTGCAAGCACTCACAGAGGAACAAAGAAATATAATAAAATCAATGAAAAACCACACAAACAAAGACTGACAAGCAAGCAGTCTGCAGAACTGCAAATCTGAGGAGAATAAACTGTTCTGATAGTATTCCTGTAAAGATAGGCACCTGGTGGTTGCCAAAGGTATGCTGAGTTCAAAGGCCCATGTCCCCATTGTAATCACTGTCACTATCCTTTTCATCCAGTTGATTTACACGTAGGTGCACGCAAGATAAGGCACATCTATCAGATTCATTACAAGCAAAAAGTGTCTTCTAGGTCAGGAGTACAAAACACAGCAATGAGCATTCCTTGCAGTTTCTAAAGGTTGTGTGCTCAGTTTAATTTTCCAATAAACTATAAGTTTGGAATGCCTATATGCCAAGGCAAATTGCCTCTATTGGACGCAAAAGTACGATTTTAACTTTCCTCTTGAAGTTTAAAGATGAGGATCTTAAAGAGTTGTTTTATTTGTCACGTGTACATTGAAACATGCAGTGAGTTGTGTTGTTTGTGTCGAGGGTTTTCTGGGCAGTCCAGAAGAGCTGCCACGCTTCCTAGGCCAATGTAGCAAGCCCACGACATGCTAATCCTAAACTGTACGGCTTTGGAATATGGGAGGAAACCAGAGCACCAGAAGGAAACTCGTGTAGTCATGGGGAGAAGGTACAACCTCTTTACAGACTCCTCAGTGAGAACTGAAACCTGATCTTATGGATTGTGCTAACCGCTACAAGATCGTACAGTAAACTGCTGGGAAATGATACTGCAGAGGCTGTAATGGGGGTCAAAGAAACAGCGGGCAAACGTAATCAGCATTTTGAGTCAGTCTTCGCTATGGAAGACTCTAGCGGTGTTGCAGAAATTCAAGAGTGTCAGGGCAGAAGTAAGTGCTGTTACAGTCCCTAAGGAGAAGGTGCTTGGGAAGCTGAAAGGTCTGAAGGTGGTAAGTCACCTGGACTAGATGGACTATACCCCAGGGTTCTGAAAGAGGTAGCTGGGGGGATTGTAATGATCTTCCTAGGAGCACTAGATTTTGGAATGGTTCCAAGGATTGCAAAATCGCAAATGTCACTCCACTCTTTAAGAAGTCAGCGAAACAGGGAAAAGGCAGTTATAGGCCAGTTAGCCTGACTCAGTAGGTGGAAAATGTTGGCGTCTGTAAGTAAGGATGTGGTCTTGGGTTACTTGGAGGCACAAGATAAAATAGGTCAAAGTCAGCATGGTTTCCTTAAGGGGGAATCTTGCCCTGACTGATCTGTTACTTTGAGGAAGTAACAGGCAAGATAGACAAAGGAGAGTCAATGGACGTTATTTACTTGGATTTTCAGAAGGGCTTTGGCAAAGTGCTGTGATGAGGCTGCTTAACAAGATAAAAACCCATGGTATTACGGGACAGATACTAGCATGGATCTTTTCTGGTTTGCTGCCAGTGAATGTGGTGGTGTTCTGAAGGGGTTGGTGTTGGGACTGCTTCTTTTCACGTTATCGGTCATCGATATAGATGATGGAATTGAAGGCTTTATGCCAAGTTTGCAGATGATATAAGGTGGCAGATGGAATATGGTGCAGGGAAGTGTATGGTCATGCACTTCGGGACAAGGAATAAAGGGATAGAATATTTTCTAAATGGGGAAACTATCAAAAATCAGAGGTGCAGAGGGATCAGGGAGCTCTTGTGTAGGATTCCCTATTGGTTGACTTGCAGGTTGAGTCAGTGGAAGGCAAATGAAATGTTAGGATTCATTTCAAAAGGACGAGAATAAAAGAAGGAGGAGGATGATGTTGAGGTTTTATAAGGTATTGATGAGGCTGCACTTGGAGAATTTTGAGTAGTTCCTAGCCCCTTATCTAAGAAAATATGTGCTAGCATTGGAGAGGGTCCAGAGGAGGTTTGTGTGAATGATTCCAGGAATGAAAGGGTTAACCAATGAGGAGCACTTGATGACTTTGAAATTTTGCAGAGTGTGGCGGGATCTCATTAAAACCTATTGAATGTTGGAGGGTCTGGATAGAATGGATGTGGGAAGTATGTTTCTCATTGTAGTGAGTCTAGAACCAGAGGGCACAGCCTCAGAATAGAGGGCTGTCCATTCAGAGCAGAGATGAGGAGGTTTCAACAGGTACATTTAATGTCAGAGAACTGTATAGAATATACATCCTGAAATTATTTTTCTTCGCAAACATCCACCAAAGGATGAGTCCCAGTTAAACGTTAGAACCCCAGATCTCCTCCCCCCAGCTCCCCTTCCAACGCACAAGCAGCAGCAAGGCAACGACCCCCCCCCCCCAGCAAAAAGTGTCAGCACCCTCCACCGAGCACTGGAGTATGCAGCAAGCATCCATAAAGACACAGACTTGCAGTACCCCAAAGACTACTGGTTCACCCGGTAATTTGACATATCACAGGCTCTCTCTCTCTCCCTAATAAGGGAAAAAGAGGAGTCCCCGTTTCACAGCAAGAGGGGAGACATAACAAACAACTCACTGATTTATGATGTTAAAAGTCTCTGGCGTCGTTTTTTCCCGAGTCGGTACCAGAAAGGCACAGCTCTTCGGACACACAACCCCCGGAAGCTAACCCGCTGCTCGCGATGTTCCGTGTTCTCCCACGGCGCCTCAGTCAGGGGCACCGGCCTAGAATCAGCATGTCTCCAGAGCTACAAAAATACAACACCCTGAAGGTGCACTGGTCTTCCAGGCCTCGTCTCTGGGATATCAAAAAGCAGCCAGTTGAGAGGCCCTGAGAGCGGGTCCCACTCCCACAAAGAACCAAAGTAACTCCAGCTCAGAGTTTTCAAAAGAACCTTGAAAAGGAAAAAAGAGATATCAAAGATGGAAACAGAGCTGTTTCCGCAGCTGCAAACAAAGGAATTGCTATTCAGTGCCATCAGGACTCCATTCCGCTCTTCTTCACTAAATTTTCTTTAGCCAGAGGTAGTGAATCTGTGGAATTCTTTGCCACAGACAGCTGCAGAGGCCAAGCCATTGAGTACATTTAAAATGGAGGTTGATAGGTTTTTGATTATTCAGGGTGTCAGAGATTCCAGGGGGAAGGCAGGAGAATGGGGATAATATATCAGCTATGATGGAATGGCAGAGCTGACTCAGTGTACTGAATGGCCTAACTCTGCTTCTATGTCTTATGCTTATGGTTTTAATCACCATAGAGTAAAGTAACTAAATTCTGATATTAATTATTTAAGTTTAATAATCATTCTTTAGCTTGTCCTGCAACTTACTTGAAGATGAAGGAGTACAGAGTCTGCGAGACTTCTTACCAAAGCTGCAGTTTTTGAAACTATTAGAGTAAGTATCTTTTCCATTCTGATTAAAACTGAAACCCTCAAAACAAAAGAACGATTGCCCAAAAGCTTCTTACACCATTTTCATTTCTAAACTTAATTTTCAATTTTAATTTCAGTTGAAATGTTTTTTTTAAAATTAGTTTACAGAATTTAACTCAGACGTTCAAAATTATAAGTTTTGGGAGGTTTGACCAGCCTGGGACATGCACAATGAATGGCAGGGTGCTGGAGGAGTTTTTGAAAAGAGAAACTAGGGCTACAAGTATGTTGTTCCTGAAAGTGCCGACGCAAGCTCACAGGGTGATGAAGGAGGCATATGACAAGTTTGCCTCCATTGTCTTTGGAACTTAGTCCCAGAGCTGGGAAATCGTCATTAGGCTGCAGTTGGAGTATTGTGTGTAGTTGTAGTCACCATGCTATAGGAATGGTGTGGTTAAACGGGAGAGGATGCGAAAAAGGATTCACAAATGAGTTGCTTTGACTGGAAAGCATGAGTTATAAGGAAGGATTGGATAGGCTGGGCCTGATTTTCCTGGAGCAAAAGAGGATGAGGGTAACCTTTTGGAGGTTTTCAAAGTTATGAAGGGCATGGATAAGCTATCTTGTTCCCAGAGTAGGGAAATCAAAAACTAGAGAGCAAAGGTTAAAGGTCATGGGGGAAGATTCGAAGGATACCAGAAGGGTAAATTTATCACACAGAGTGAGATGGGTATATGGAACAAATTGCCAGAGGACATGGTATCAGAAGGCACAGTTGATGATTTTTAAAAAAACAATTGGACAGATACATGGATAAGAAATGTTTAGAGGGCCAAATGCAAGTGGGATTATATTAGATTGGCATCTTGTTGAGCATGGACAAGTTCGGCTGAAGAGCCTGTCCAACTCTGTGGCTCTGTGAATAAGGAGTGTTAGGACAACGATCATGAGACAGCCCTTTCAGTTTCTGCCTGGTGCTGTACGGAAGAGCAGCCTCAGCAAAACGATCAAAACTAAAATCAGACTCACTTGTAGTATACGTGGCATGCACTGGTGAGGTGGCGTACGTGGGGTCATTGTCCATTAAGAAATCTGAAGCTGGAGAGGAAGAAGCTGTTCCTAAAATACTGAGTGTGTGTCTTCAGGCCCCTGTGCCTCTCAGTGATGGGAACGATGAGAAGAGGGTGTTTGCTTGGTGATGGGAGTCCCTCACAATGGATGAGGCACTGCCTTACGAAGGTGTCCTTTAAGCTGGACAGAATAGTGCCCATGGTGGAGCTGGCTGGGTTTACAGCCTCCTGCAGATTTTTCTGATTCTGTGCAGCAGCCCTTCCATACCAGATATACCAAGTCTCCTCAAACTCCTAATGAAATATGGCCACTGTCATACCTTCTCAACGCTCAGCAACTTGAAACAGCTCACCCTTTCCATGCTGATCTCTCGTGTGTTCCCTCGACTCCCCCTTCCTGAATCCACAGTCGGTTCCTTGCTGTTACTGATGTTAAGTGTAAGGCGGTTGTTGTGACACCACTCAACCAGCTGGTCTACCTCACCATCTCATCACCTGTCTCCTTTGCCTACTCATCACCATCTGAAACTCTGCCAGTGTTAGTTGTGTCATCAGCAAATTTATAGATGGCATTTGAGCTGTGCCATGTATGGGTGTAGAGAGAGTAGAGCAGTGGCCTAAGCACTGATAAAGTCTTGGTAAAATCCTACTGTTTTTCCAAGTTCAGATGTGCTTCTCCTAGGTCTCCTCAAATTTTTCATTAAAATACTTACCAGTTCAATATTACTCAGTGTCAGTATTCAATATTCAAAAGTACCCCAAATTCCCAAGCTTGGGAAATCTATCTGATTATCTGCAGTCCTTTTCACAGGGTACAGTTTTGTAAAACCAATATTTCATTCTGATCCCCTGCAGTGTCAGCAACAACAGAATCTCCCTGACTGGTGTTCTGTACCTGGTGGAATCCCTCAATATATGCAGGGATGTGGTGGAGGTTGAAGTGAGGTAAGCAGGCATGTCCGTTAAATTCACGTTGAAGCCTATGATACCCATCCTGGGATCTGGTAACCTGATTGCTCCATTCAGACATGCCACACACATCATTCATTGAAGATGAATGTGCCGTTGTATAGAACATGACCTCTGGGGTGGAGTGAAACGTGAGCTTGCGGTCATGAATGTGGTACTCAGAGACAAACTGGCCTGTTCTGGTTGTTAAATGCCAAATATCTAGAATTAGCTGGATGTGAAAATGGAGACCGGCGGAAAGAGGTGGATTACAATGTGGGTGAATGTTAGGTGATTGACTGACTTGTAAATGATATATAGTCATAGTGATAGTGTTATACAGCACAGAAACAGGTCCTTCAGCCTACCATTCTACACTGACCATCTGACACTTATCAATACTAATCCCATTTATCAGCACTTTGTCCACAGTCTTCGATGAGTGGGCGATTCAAGTGCTCGTTCAGATACTTTTTAGATGTTGCCTGGGTACCTGCCTCTTTTTCAGGTACGATTCAGCATCAGAGCTGCTCATAAGGAACTCAAAAGTATCATGACTTCAGCTGCCAATTTCTAGTGTTTGATAGACCCTGAGGGTTTGAGCTAAATCACTGGATGTGCATCCTGAACAACGGGTATCCTAAAGGTGTCCTGTGTTCTGCAGCAAAAAACATGCTCCACTCAGTAGTCTGATCAAACACGAGCATTTTCAAATCAAAATTCTCCACTGGCAAGAAGGAGGAAGAGATGGGAATGATTGTGAATCAGCTGATGTTGGTTTGAAGAGAGACACAAAGTAAACGCACAAAATGATGAAAAGGACTGGGCGAGGAGCAGGGAAGTAAGTCTGTTGAATTTAAACAATGAACATAAGACTATGAGATGCAATCTCCAGTTCTGCAGCAAGATTGGAATTAGTTTCACAACAGAAGCTGTAGGTTCAGATTGAGATTTATCTATCCATACACAGTGAAATGCATTATTTGCATTAACAACCAACGCAAACCAGGGATATGCGGAGGGCAGCCCGCAAGTGTCTCCACACATTCCTGCGCCAGCATAGCACGCCCACAGTACTCGGCAGCACACAGCGAAACAGACCATACCATAACAAACAACCAAACAATAACAGCAAAACAAGTTCCTTTACTCCCTCCTCTCCACCCACACACACAGACAGTCCTCCAACTCCAGGATGGGCCTCCAGCCTCTTGACTCCAGGCTTTGGCCATCGTGCTTCAACTTCCGGATTTCTAATTGACCTTCAGTCTCCAGTCTCTGTAATCGACCCCCTGATCAAGCAATGACTGATGTGGGGACCCCAAACTCCAGACAAATTCCAGGCTCAAACTCCGGGTGCACCAACTGGCCACTCCTGCTCACATCGCCTTCAAGCGCAGAGCAGATGCCCGGATTGCAGACGTCCTTAACATTCAACTCTGTGCAACAGATTTCTATGGAATGATGCTAATTCAAAGTTAGTTAGCATGTTAACGGAACTGGACTGATAACATGTTAAAAGGTATTGTAAACTATACACAACTTAATAGCATGGCTAATCTTCCTCAGAGAGTTAAGGTGGGGGAAAACAATTTGGTGTTCCCTAAAGTGAGGGAATTTACCTCAGAATCAAGTCTTGGATGATATAATCACATGTTGATAATAGATTCCGTAATTACAAAGATGTTCTGTGTTCTGATTCTCCGATGAATCTGTGTAACTATTTACCTGTGTCCCAGTTTTAGAAAGTTTGATCCCTTTAAATAATGTTTGACTTCTGCAGCAACAACCCCAGTGACCTTGTATGCCGAAAGGAAATTCTAACTCAAGTCCCTTCCCCTCCTCCCATCCTCCAGTATGGAGGAGGCATTCATAACGACTCCAACAGCTTACTTATGTATTGAGAAATCTTGAGAGTTTGTGGGGCTGGTTAGGGTCAGTAGCTTTTCTAGGTGAAGAACTGTCAGTAATTTTTATTCTTACACATTAAATTTCCCTGACAACGTTGGCTTTCTTTGGGATAAACAGAGCAAGCAGTCTGTTTTCTCTATGGAACTTACACTACATTAAATTAAGTAATTTTGAAAAAAATTAGAGAAGAAGGTTTTCAGCAAAACATGGAACAGCTTCGATGTTTGGAGCGAGGGAAAAGCTCCGTAGAGCAGGGAGGCAATCACCTCAGAACCAACTCGTTATATTAAAGAAACAACATTTCAGTCTCCGGCTGGAGAGCTCCCTTCTCAAGAGAGAGAAGAACAGTTTTGTTGACCACATCTCTGAATTAAATGAGCAAGTATTTTGATGTAGAATGCACTGTACATTGACTTTCCCATCATTTAAGTCTGCCTCATCACGTAAAATCCACCCAGCAAAAAAATGCACTGTTTTTTGTCTGCGATAAGAGGTGCAGCAGGATAGCATAGTGTCAGTGTAAATGATTACAGTACCGATCGGTCAGCCAGGTTCAATTCCACCTCTATCTGTAAATTCTCCCTCGGACCACATGGGTTTCTTCTGGGCCCTCCCACCATTCCAAAGCTGCCGATCTTTGTAACAGGTTAATTGGTCACTTGGGTGTAATCAGGCAGCTCAGCTTCATTGGGCTGGAAGGGCCTGTTATTGTGCTGTATCTCTTAAAAAAAACTTTTACTAATATTTGCTTCATTTAATTTTAATCTTCAGATGATCTTAAATCTATCTGGAAGGAATATAGATTAAGTTGATTAGTGACTTATCCACCTGGTCCTGAGGATCTCTCTAGCATTTTTTAGCTACATAAAGGAAAGTAGCCACATTCCCGACCCTGATTGGAGTCCACACCGATTTCTGTACCGAGCTTCATCACAGGCAGATATTACCAGAGATACGGATACAAGGAAGTGCTCGATGCATCTTTGAAAAAATGCAACCTCCTCACTCACTCAGGGAATCTCTGGTCTATAATCGCTCAAAATGGAGAAGGAGCATTCAGACTGGTACTGAGAGCATCATGCTATGCTTTAGGACCACAGAGAGGACATTATGTAAACGGGGAATGGAATGAACCATCACTCAACCATAACTACCCTCTCACTCCAGTGATGACCTCCTTCCCATCCGTGGGAGGGTGGGCTTCCCATATTGGCTGATTGGCCGCCTGAGAACCCAAAACGCTAGAGTGGAAGAAAGTCATTGTCAATCCTACGATGGGAAGTTTGACCATCACAAATTAAAATTGAAAGTTATGTAAATACAGCAGTTCGGTTAGTATTGGTCAGGAGAAAGGACAGATCATGTTCCTTTTTTTGAGAAGCTGATTTCTGAGGCCAAGCTTCCCTAGAAACTTACCTCTTACCAGAGATTGTGTCCTGTAATAAGATGGTTTTCCATTCATCACTTGTAAAATCTTAAAGGGCCAATCAAAATCTACCGATGCTTTTATTTCTTCTACATGTCAGTGAATCCTGAATTTTGTTAATTATAGTTCGTTTGCCATGAGGCATTAACTGAAATGAGAAGGTTTTGAAATCCTATTGATGATATACAAGAAATATTGGAGAACGTTTATTGTGTGAAACCATTGTACAGACTGCAGTGCATTGTGGCAATAAATTGATCATATAGCGATCCAGGCTTTACAAATCACAAAGCCAGCTGATACATTGTGGTAAAAAAGATTTGTGAAGGAGGAGAGAGTGAGGAAGGTGTTTTAATCCATTAATAGCCCACCCACCATCTGCAATTTGGTGTTACATAAACCAGTAACCAGTCCCCTAGTCAGATCAAGTTCTGTTGGAATCTTGGCTGCACCTATGTAAACTGAGTTTTTTTTTAAGTAACACGGTAAAGATTACCGATGTGAATGACATATGCTGTTTGTCTTCATTTTAATGTATAGTTTGGCATCAAATGGAAGATCGTTTCTAAAATTTGCAAAGCAAAGTGAGAAGAAGGCATGCAGGTGAGTGAATCAGTTGCTTTCGGAATATGACTAATAGTATTAACATCTGCTAGCTGGTGTATAACAAAGCCTGAAATTTCCAGTGAAACAGCGAGATCAACCATCAATTTGAGTTTCATTGTCAAAGACCCAATGAACTCATAGATCACTTATGTAGGCAGAGTGGTACACTTTTACAAAGGATGAGATGTATGCTATTTAATGATTTGAAACTGGGCGGGTTTCAATCACAGAATTACATGGCTGTAGATCATATGATTGTTTCCATCTTTCAAAACTTTTGGCTCCAAAATTTGCATCTTTTCCACTGTGAAAAACATACCCACAGAATCTTGTAAAAAATGTAATATATTTTGGTAGTACTTTACCCGGTTGCATTAAATTAAATTCATTTCATTCCAATTCACCTACTGATTATTATGTATTAATACAGGAAATGTTCCCCTTATTTAACACGAGTTCATAACCAAGAGCAATGTTTTTTAAAGTAATGAAAATATTAGCTTCACAAACACAAGGAAATCTGCAGATGCTGGAAATTCAAGCAACACACACAAAATGCTGGTGGAACACAGCAGGCCAGGGAGCATCTATAGGAAGAAGTACAGGTGACGTTTCGGGTCGAGTTCCATCGTCAAGGTCCTGACGAAGGGTTTTGACCTGAAATGTCGACTGTAAAATATTAGCTTCATCATTTTCACTGTATCCATCTGTGCTTGTTATTAATTTGGTCTACAGTACTTGAATTCTCAGTTCCCTGGTTTGCTTCTTACATTCTTTTGCCTGCCTTCCATTCATTCTTGTTGGCTCCTTCTTCCATTTGTTTATTCTGCTGAATTCCTTTTATAGCTTAGTTAGTATCCTGTAGTGTGAGTCCTATCCTGCAATCATTGGTAAAGTCTTACATTCACTGGAGGGAACAATGCATGTCAGACTCTTGCTGATAATCTTGATGTGAATTACTTCTCTTTATTCTGAGGACAAAGGATGCTGGAGCTACTCAGCAGGTCAGGCAACGTAAAGAGAAACAAAATCAGTATTTCAGATTGAAGCAAAGTTATTGATCTGTATTATTTTCTGTTGTTCCTTCTGCAGACACTGCATGACCGTCTGTGTGTTTACAGTACCTTCTGATTTGTTTCAGGTTCACAGCATCTGCAGTTTGTTGACTTTAATATTTTTTTCCTTGTTATTGGGTGTGTACAGGGTGAAGGAATGTCAACTGAAAAAGAAAGACCTGTTGAAGTTTTTCTCCATTGTTGGACGGAGCACATATTTGACAGAGCTAACGTGAGTTCTTGGTTCCCCTGAAATCTTACACTGTCTTATGGTTTAGAAACATATTTTTGTGTACGAATTCCCTTACACTCGAAGAGGACAGTCCCCACAAGGTAGAGAGCAGACCTTGATGGCAGATAAAGGTTTTTAATGACTGCTTATCCGTTGAACATTGTGATTCTAGATTTTGTTCAATGCCACTAAACTGGAGAAGATAAGAGAAGCAGGAGGGAGATCCTTCTCATCTCACCCCCAAAAGTCCATCAGCCCCAGCCTTGGAAAAGCAGCCACAGTCCTCAGAAGTAGAGAATTACAAAGATTATTTTCTTAAGAATTTGGTGCATGTTTTAGTGATCTTTGGTGCTACAGAGATTGAAAAGTAGTTGTCTAAGGTTTCTCACAAGCACCTCCTTGTATTTGACCACTTGCGATGCGTTGCTGGATTGATTGTTGCCGTAAGTCCTTGGTTCGTGCTGGTAGTTGCATGGCCATCGTTGGACCAGTTTTCTCAATAGTCTCTTGAAATGATACCGGCTCACATTTATTGTTCCTTAAATGTGGTTAAAAATGCTTCCTCATGCAGCCCACAGGAGATTTATTAGAAAATCTGCCCCAGAGAATAATCTGTATAAGTGACACATAAAGACCAGGGAATTTCACCAAAATCCAAATTACATGTACCTTTGTGTTCTAGTTCTGAGCTCTCCCAGCGAGGCTGATGGATGCATGTGGTAGCAGCAACTATTGTGAACATATGAAGTCACTTCCCATGAGGGGAAAAGAAAAGTGATCTGATCAAACAGTTATGATTAGCATGGGGCTCTCACACACTGAAACAATCCTTAACTTGAGTTTTGGTTAAAGGGGTTTCCCTCTGACCTGAGGGGACAGTCCAGAGAGTTCACTTTCTTCTATCCAACCACTTGCTGCTGATATTCTGAGGCCTTCCTATAGCCTCCCTGACCACCAGCCAGTCCCGGTAACCCTGGACAGGTGAGACCGGCCTAGAGGCATAGCCTGATCCATTCCTCTCCCATTAATCCGAGCTTGATCCTCTGTTCAGTCTCCTTCCTGCAAAGCATCCTGACCCTGGTCCAGCCCTCAATTCCCTCAGACCACACACTGTCAGGAATAGAATCTCAGCTGAAAACCAGAGGAGATGAGAGACATGGAAAGGTTTTCTCAACACCCTCTTGACAAATTATATTAAACTTTACCGTCCACTAATCTACCCACAATGTGAAATGTTTACACAAAATATTCTGCAGATACTGGAAATGCATTACCATAAGACATAGGAGCAGAATTAAGCCATTCAGCCCATCGAGTCTACTCCACCATTTCATCATGGCAGATCCCGGATCCCATCCAACCCCATATACCTGCCCTCTTACCATATCCTTTGATGCCCTAAGGAAACGATCAACTTCCGCCTTAAATATACCCATGGTCTGGCCTCCACCGCAGTCCGTAGCAGAGCATTCCACAGATTCACTACTCTCTGGCAAAAAAAAAGATTCCTCATCTCTGTTCTAAAAGGTCGCCCTTCAATTTTGAGGCTGTCCCTTCTAGTTGTGGATACCCTCAGCACAGGAAATGTTCTCTCCACAACCACCCTACCTAGTCCTTTCAACATTCAGTTTCAGAGAGATCCCACATATTTTTCTAAATTCCAATGAGTACAGGCTCAAAGCTGCCAAACACTCCTCATATTTTAACTCCCTTCATCCCCAGAATCATCCTCGTGAACCTCCTCTGGACTCTCTCCAATGACAACACATCCTCTCTGAGATAATGAACCTAAAACTGTTGACAAGACTCCAAGTGCAGCCTGACTGGTGTCTTATAAAGCTTCAGCATTATCTCCTTGTTTTTATATTCTATTCCTCTTCAAATAATTTCCAACTTTGCATTTGCCTTCTTTACCACAGACTCAACTTGTGAATTAACCTTCTGGGAGTCTTGCACGAGGACTCCTAAGTCCGTCTGCACTTCTGATGTTTGAACCTTCTCCCCATTTAGATAACAGTCCACTCTATCGTTCCTTTGCCCAAAATGTATTATCATACAGTGTGTTCCATTGGCCACTTTTTTGCCCATTCTTCCAATTTGTCTAAGTCCTGCAGAAACCATGCTGACTTTGACTTATTTTATCATTAGTCTCCAAGTACCCCGAAACCTCGTCCTTAATAATGGACTGCAACACTTTCCCAACCACTGAGATTAGACTAACTGGTCTATAGTTTCCTCTCTTTTGTCTTCCTCCCTTCTTAAAGAGTGGAGTGACATTTGCAATTTTCCAGTCTTCTGGGACCATACCAGAGTCAAGTGATTCTTGAAAGATCATGACTAATGCACCTGCTATCTCTTCAGCCACCTCTCTCAGGACTCTGGGGTGTAGTCCATCTGGTCCAGCTCAAGACCTTTTCCTTTGTAATAGCAATGTCACTCACTCCTGCTCCCTGACACTCATAGACCTCTGGCATACAGCTAGTGTTTTCCACAGTAAAGACAGCAGCAAAGTACTTATTAAATTCATCTTCCTTTTCTTTGTCCCCCATTGCTACTTCACCAGCATCATTTTCCAGTGGTCCAATATTGACTCTCACCTGTCTTTTATTCTTTATGTAACTAAAAACAATTTCGGTATCCTGCTTTATATTATTGGCTAGTTTGCCTTCATCTTTCATCTTTTCATTTCATACAGCTTTTTTTAGTTGCCTTTTGCTGGATTTTAAGAACTTCCCAATCATCTAACCTCCCACTCACTTTTGCTACCTGATGTGCCCTTTCCTTGGCCTTTATGTAATCCAGAGCTTTCGTTGTCAACCACGGTTGCCTGGCCCTGCCATTTGAGAACAACTTCTTATGTGTGACATATCTATCTTCCGCCTTGTGAACTATTCCCAAGAAACTTCAGTCACCTCTGTTCTACCATCATCCTGGCCAGTATCCCCTCTGCCACCTTCCAATCCACTAGGGCAAGCTCCTCTCTCATGCCTCTGTAATTCCCTTTATTCCATTGCAATACTGATACATGTGAGTTATGCTTCTCCCTCTCAAATTACAGTATGAATTCAATCATATTATGATCACTGCCTCCTAAGTTTTCCTTTATCTTAAGCTGACTAATAAAATCAAGGTTATTACACAACAGAGTAACACATATTTTCTTAACACATTCCTGTGTCACACTCAGTGTAGAATTGGTCTGGCTTAACCTGTTATCTTGCTGCCAGATCATTGCACAGCAAGGATTTGGAACTCAATGTCTTGTGAATCAAGTTCACATTCCATTACTTGGTGTGATTTGGTAAGTGTTAAAGGTCATTTTCATATAACTTGTACTGGTTTAGTCCTGGTTCTTTTATTTCACCTAGTCACTGTCTGAAGAGATAGCAGTAGCCAAGAGAATACGAACAAAGTGTCAAAACATTTGGATGTGGCCCAGGTATGGAAAGAGAGACACTGACGTGGGTCGACGGTTCACCAACCTTAATAAGAACTGCTGCAGAATTTAAAGGCTGAGGAAAACAATAAACTCTGTGCCATTAACAAAAACGGTTAAACTGACAGTTAACGCCAACATTGCAGCTGGAAACAATAACTAATTTCTAAATGAATCCCGCTTCTTGACAGCGTCAGTCAAAATGGCAGTCCTCTTTCCTGGACAAGGACAGGTCAGTAGGGAGCATTAATGTTGCTGTACTTTGGGTCAAGTCTTGACGAGGCCAGAACAAAAGGAAGCAAGTTAAGTACCATCACCATGAGACAGTGATTAGCTGGAATGTGTGTACTCACAAGCACAATTGCCCCTCCGTAGGTGCAGCTCCTGATGCACCGCAGACCTGTGGCCGCTGGGTCCTGGATGAGAGATTTGTCCAAGAGATCATTGGCTGGGATCCAAAAATGTTCCTCGGGGCCATCCCTCTCTCAATCCACGAGGTACTGGACCTTGCCCAGCATCCAGCGAGATGCTAGGAAGTGCTGAATGGTATAGACCAGGGAACCATCCACCAAGTAGGGAGGAGGGTGGGTTGGGGTGACTGGAGCCAGGCTGACCAGCCTGAGCTGAGAAATATGGAACACTGGGTGGATCTTAATTGATACTGGTAGGCACTATCTATATGAGACCTTGTTGATAGCCATTTCCACTATGAACAGTCTCACATAGTGTGGGGACAACTTGCGGCTCTTAAATTTGAGGGGAAGATCCCTTGATGCTAGCCAGGTCTTCTTTCCTGGCTTGAGAGACCTCACATGTTGGCGGAGGCGATCAGCCTTCTGGGTATGTTGTTTCAAGCATGTATGAAGGAAGTCCTGGCTCATCTCCATGTGAGCTTGTAGTGTTGGATCAACTGTTCAGCAGCAGGAATTCCCAGGTCATTCTCCTGCTCAGGGAAGAGTGGTGGTTGGAATTCCTTCTGGCATTCAAAGGGGGACATGGAGGTTATTTTGGGCAATCTCTGCCCAAACCAATTAGTAGCTCCAGGACACGGGGTTGGAAGAGGCAAGGCAGCTCAGGGTTGTCTCCAGCTCCTGGTTCACTCTCTCAGTCTGACAACTAGATTGGGGGTGGGTATCAGACAAGGAGCTGGCCATGGCTCCCACAAGAGAACAGAAAGCCTTCCAAAAACAGGATGTGAACAGTGGTCCTGGATCACACGTGATGTCCTGGGGGAAGCCTTGCAGCCTGATTACATGTGGGTGGCAGTCTCACAAGCTGACGGGAGCTTAGGGAGAGCAATGAAGTGGGCAGCCTTGGAGAATTGGTAGTGCTTCCATTGGACAGTGATGAAATCCACCAGGAGGTGGGACCAGGGGAGGTGAGGCATAGGCAGCAGACATAGCAGACCCTTGGAGCACTGGCTTGATGTCTTGTTCTCAGCACAAGTGGAACAGGCAGAGATAAAGTTGTGGGCATTCTGGGACATAGATGGCCACCAAGAATTTTCCCAGGTCCTTTGAATTCCCAGATGGCCAACCAGACAGGAGGGGTGGCCTCATCGCAGCACCACGGAGTGCATCATAGCCGGGACAAACAGTCTATCGGGAGGTCCCCCACTGGGGTCTGGATCCGACTGTTGGGTAGCCCTCACCTCTGCCTCTTCTCCCCAAATCACTGGAACAGCAAAGCACGAACAAGGAAGGTTGGTGTCTGGATCGGCATTGTCCTCAGACCTGCTGAACTGCTGGGAGAGAGCTTCAGCCTTGGTATCCTTGCTGCGGGGATGATAGGTGAGAGTGAAATCAACCGGGTGAAGAAGAGAGGTCAGCGGGCTGGGTGGGTGTTTGTGTCTCTTACCGTCCCAAACGTAGGAGAGGCTCGAGATCTGTCCAAGCCAAAAAGGAATGCTCTGCCCCCTCTGGCCAGTGTCGCCATTCCACCAGAGTCTCCTTGACAACCAGCAGTTCTCAGTTCCCAGCATCGTAGTTACTCTTGGCAGGAGGCAAGCGAAGGAGAAGAAAGGCGCGAGGGTGCAGCCGGCTATCCGGTGAAGCGCGCTGAGAAAGTACATCTCCAGTGCTGACATCGGGTGTGTCCACCTCGTCAGTGAATGGCCAGGATTGGCCTGGGTGCTGCAGCACTGGGAGTGGTGAAGCATCTCTTCAGTTCTGGGATTGTTTGGTTTGCTTTGTTTGTCCAGTGGAGTCCTGCAGAGGTCGTCCTGCTGAGTGCATTCATGTAGGCCACGACTGAGCCTAAATTTCAGGTGGAGCAACGATAAGTTTCACAAACCCCATGAAGCACTGCCCCTGTCTGACCATGGATGGTTTGGGCCTCTCTGTGACTGCCTGAACTTAACGTGGGTCCATTTGATCACTGGAAGAGGTGAGTATATAGCCCAAAAACAACACCTGGTCTTCATGGAACTTACACTTCTGAGGCTTGGCGTACAAGTTATTCTCAAGGAGCCTTCTGGACATGTTCCTAGCATGAGCAGAAATAGATCAGAATGTTGTCCAGATACACTAAAACGAACTGATTCAACATGTCCCTACGTACATCCTTGACTAGGGCTTGAAAAACAGCAGGGATGGTGCCCAGATGAAAGGCAAGGGACTCATAGTAGCCAGAGGAGGTGTTGACAGCTGTCTTCCACTCATCCCTGCTCTGATTTGGACAAGGTTATAAGCGTTGCACAGATCTATCTTCAAACGAAGAGGAAAGCGGGGGAAGATGGCAGCTGCTTCTCACGGTCATATTGTTCAGGGACCGATAATCAATGCGGGGACAGAGCTTGCCATCCTGCATGCACACTAAAATCGCCCCTCCTGGTGAAGTTGACGGGCGGATAAATCCCAAGGCTAATGCCTTCTGGGTGAACTCCATGGCCATCATTTCTGGGTGAGAGAGTGCAAAGAGCAAGCCCCAGGGAGGACTGGTACCGGGTGAGCGGTCAATGGCACAGCGAGGTGGCTTTCTTTTTACTGAAGACCTCAAGAAGATCAGTGTATTCAGCCGAGATGCCAGACAGGTCCACCTCAGTCGCTGACACAGGAGGTTTGCAGACCAGAGCTTGAACTGGACGCAGATGGGCATTAAACGTCCCCCCAGTCTTAGAGTGCTTTTAGTCTCTGGGTTATGTCAGGATGACCAGGAAAGGCCAAGCACCAGTGTCACTTCCGGCGAGTTAACCAGGTAGGAGGAGAGTTGTTCCCTATGGTTGCCCTCCAGCACAAGTTGGAGGGGTTCGGTGGAAAGGTCGATCTTCCCGGTGCCCAGAGGTCGACCATCCAGGGCTTTGTTGATCTTTTTTCTCAATTACTGAGTCAGAACTCTCCATCTTCGAGCCAGAGAGATGTCCAGGAGTTTCCTGGCTGCACTGGAGTTGCTAAGTGCCTTATGTTCATGAGTACGAGAGCACCACAGCAAGGAGGATGGGAACATAACACAATGAGGGAGGACTGACCGGTGTGGGCTCACCTCCCTCCTGATGGGCATCCTCTTTTATTGGACACCTAGAATGTAGCTGCCCGGGGATGTCCTGGATCACCGCAGTAGAGGCAGGAGCCCGTGTCCTGCACTGATCTGATTCCTCCTGAGGTCGGTGCTTGTGACCCCCACTTGCCCAGGCTCCTCCATGGACTGGGTGCTGTGTGATGAGGCTGAAGATAGATGGTGGTACAAAGTGTAGGAAGCTCAAGACATGCTTTTCCAGTGCCTGTCATTTACCTGATCGTCAACTCAGATAGCCAAATTAACCAGGTTGCCTAAATCATTCTGCTCAACACAGACAGTGATCTCATGTTGGAAGCTTACGTTCAGCCAGTGCTGGAAGGCAGTGATGAGGGATCTCTCATTCCATCCCGTCTCTACCGCAAGGGCGCGGAATTTAACTGCACGTTCCCTCACCGTCTCTCTACCTCGGTGCAAGTCCAGGAGTCTCCTGACCACTTAGCCAAATACTCTGCTTAACTCAGCAGCAGCGTGTCAAAGTGACTGGGCTGTGGAGGAAACCTTGCTCCCATAGAACGTTGAACAAGCTGGGTGGAGGTCCTTCCAGGAGTCTGCTCTGAGATGGATCTCATCTACGTGACGAGCAGGAGTGGCATTTGGACTGAGAACAGTGACTGCTTGCATGAACTTTCGTTCACCTGTATTAGGAAGTTTTCTGAGGTGTGTTGGTGTGACATGCACCCAAAAACAACAACATTCAATAATTATAAAGAATTATATAAAATAAAGTTTAGAAATTAAAGTATGGATATGGAATAACATATGTGTATATACATTAATAATAGCATGTATATACAGTACAATGTGCAGTGATGGGGGTAATAGAGAGGGGTTAAGGTGGGCTAATTAACAAAGCCTATTTCAGACATGAAAGAGTGTAAATGAATTAAATATAAGTAACAGGATTACAACAGTATGAAGTATATGAAAATGACTCTTAACATGTATACATAACCATAGTTAGTCATCATTAACAACAGAAGTCACAGATCAAGTGTTAGCTTTAAAGCTGCTATTTGCCATGTGATCTCCCTTGGTTACAATAGTCAATAAATCCCCCCCATTCAGGAGTTCATTGCATCTCATTTCTTTTTGCAGTCATTGGGATCAAGAGAGTTAATGTGATGGGCAAGATTCTGAATTTGCATTCATTCACCCCAGCACCTACCTCCCTCTGCTGTAAGATTTAACGCCTTATGTTCTTCAAACATCATCATCGCATCATTGCTTTCAAAGCTGAAAATCCCATGTTATCCTGCCTATGGGATTTATAAACTAGACAACAAAGCTTCACTGTATGCTGATTCCAAGAACTGAACACCGTTTTATAGTTTTGAATACACCTGTTGCAATCTAACCTGTGCTCTGTGCAAGAAGTCAACTTCCTGTGGTGTACACCACATGATTGTTCCAGTTATTTGCAGAGTTTGCACAGTTGCAGCAAAGGTATTGTTGAAGGTATTGTTTCTCCTACACTCTATCTTTGTCGCTGGTGAATGATGAAAGTTATGTCTTACAGAGAAAAAATTGTTTAAAAAGAGATGCTTAATTGTTGCTTTTTAATCGTAGGCTCACCAACAACATAATGGGGGATGAAGACATGGGAAATCTGGTGCAGGTCGTGGGTAATCTCAAACATCTGGAAGAACTCAAGTGAGTGGTCACACACAGTGCAACCCCTACAAGAACAACTTAAAACTTGACCCAGTTACATCAATATGAGCTAAGGAACTTTATAAAAAGTAAACACTTCAATAACCCACAACTTAAAATTAACCAGTCATTAGTGATTTAAATCTTTGGAAAATAATATTTTAAACTAATAACTCCCTTGTCCTGGTTTCTTAGAGCATGGAAACAGCACTTCAGCCCAGTTGGTTCATGCTGACCAAGGTTCCCATTTAAACTACCGGTAGTCCATTTGACCATGATTGGTTCATTCTTTTCTTTCCATGTACCGGTCCAAGAGCTTTTTAAACATTGTTTCAGTGTACCTGCCTCAACAACTTCCTCTGGCAGCTTGTTCAAAGTCAAAGTAAAATTTATTATCAGAGTACATGCATGTCAGCACATACAACCCTGAGTTTCCTTTCCTGTGGTCACACTTAACAAATCTATAGAACCGTAACAGTAAACTGCAAACAAACTATGCAAATGCAGATATAAATAAATGGCAATACATAATGAGCATGAAATAACAAGATTCAAGATTCAAAAACGTTATTGTCATTCTAACCGTACATCAGCTCTGCAGGGCAGAATGAGACAGCGTTTCCCAGGGGCAGTGCAATCATAACATAACAAACGCAACACTAAATAATAAACATAACAATAAATAGTAAAACACAACAGCCACATGTCAGTTAAAAACAAGTTATAAGTGTCCAGTGCAAGTTAAAAGTGTCCAAAGCAGAGTCAGGTAGAGCAGCTATTTAGCAGTCTGACTGCCTGTGGGAGGAAGCTGTTTAGTAGCCTTGTGGTTTCAGTTTTGATGCTCCTGTAACGTTTACCTGATGGCAGAAGAACAAACAGTTCATGGAGAGGGTGTGAGGGGTCTTTAATGATGTACCGTGTCTTCTGGAGGCAACGACTCTGAAAGAGGTCTTGGACAGAAGGTAGGGAGACCCCAATAACCTTCTCTGTTCCCCTAACCACCCTCTGCAAGGCTTTTTTGTCAGCAGCACTGCAGCTGGAGTACCAGGTTGTGATGCAAAAGGTCAGCACACTCTCAACCACGCCGCTGTAGAATGGAGTTAAGATGTTAGTGGGGAGTGATGCTTGTTTAAGCTTCCTCAGAAAGTGCAATCTCTACTGGGCTCGTTTCACAATCCCAGTGGTGTTCCTGGACCAGGTGAGATTGTCCAAGATCTGCACCCCAAGGAACTTGATGTTTTCCACTCTCTCCACTATGGAGCCGCTGATGCTGAGGGGTGTGTGCTCAGGCTGAGACCGTCATCGCCTCGGTTTTGGTGACATTAAGCATCAAGTTGTTGTCACTGCACCAGCTCTCTAGGTGTTTAACCTCCTCCCTGTACATTGTTTCATCATTTTTGCTGATGAGCCCCACCACTGTGATAACAAGATAAAAGAGTGAAGTTATCCCCTTTTGTTCAAGAGCCTGATGGTTGAGGGGTAGTAACTGTTGTTGAACCTGGTCCTGTGAGTCCTGAGGCTCCTGTACCAACCACCCTCTGAGTGAAAAAAATTGCCCCTCAGGTTCCTACTAAACACCTCTCCTCTCTCCTTAAACCTGTGCCTAACCCTGGGGAAAAGACGAGGTGGCAATTAGTGCAGACTCATGCTTAGTTCTTGAGCTGTTGCTTTTTAATTATGTGAATATTATTGTGTTAATATTATTTTGTGTGCTATATGAGGTATACATACTGTGTTTTGCACCCTGATCCCGGAGGATACATCTGTATGGTTCGATGACAATAAACTTGAACCTGATCTTAAACTTGCTGCCAAGTCCTTGACCACAACTTCTGGCTTTCTACACTTCACATTCAGGTTTATTTTTCACATGAACATGGACTCATACTGTCAGTTTCCCTGCCAGTTTCCTCCAACATCGGTGTATGTAAAGCAACAGATAAATCTTGATGGGATCAGTGTGCTAAACACTGAGATTACAATTTGTTGACGTTGAATCTTTGAGATTAATTTTAAAGTTGAAAAGTGAAAAACAGGTAGGTCATGCAATTCTGGTAACCAATCAATGTGTGTTCCTACTGCAATAATAAAAATCAAACTGCCAGAGATAGACAGCAGGTCAGGCAGCCCCTGTGGAGGAAGAAGCACGATGAATACTTTGGACTGATGATCTGGCAGTTGGTCCTAACTCTTCTGATGAAATGTAATTGACCTGAAATTTTAATTATTTCACTACAAATCCAGGCTGGCCTGCTGAGTATTTTCAGCACATTTACAGTACTGTGCAAAAGTCTAGGCACATATTTATAGCGAGGGTGCTTAAGAATTTTGGACAGTCCTGTATTTGTCAACATGGAGTGGAGAGCAAGTTTGTAAATCTGGTGGGAGAAAAGGATGTAAGGAATGGTGAGGGAGGAGTGCCGTGGGAAGATGGTAGAGAAGGAGTGCCCGGGGAAGGGGGTGGCATGGGTGCAGGCACACCCAGTCCTGAGACACCAGGCAAGGTCATTTGGTTACAAACAATTGGTTTATTGATCATTATAGAATGTTTCTCTGGTGCTTCCCTCTCCCTGCCCCTTGTCCCAACCATGACTCCCCTCTCCCAGACCCCTTCCCACTCCCAGTCCAAAAAAGAGGCCCATATCAGAATCAGGTTTATCATCACTCACATAGGCCATGAAATTAGGTTTTTTTTGTGACAGTGATGCACCATCAATAACTCACGCTGAGACTTAGGAAGCGAGATATCGGCTTTTATTGACTGGAAGAATAAACAACACTACATCCTGGGGAAAATGAGGGAGAGCAGCAACCCACAGTCGCCTTTATACAGGGGTCTGTGGGAGGAGCCACAGGAGCAGTCAGCAGGGGGTCTGTGGGAGGAGCCACAGGAGCAGTCAGCGGGGGGGTCTGTGGGAGGAGCCACAGGAGGAGTCAGCAGGGGTCTGTGGGAGGAGCCACAGGAGCAGTCAGCAGGGGGGGGGTCTGTGGGAGGAGCCACAGGAGCAGTCAGCAGGGGTCTGTGGGAGGAGCCACAGGAGCAGTCAGCAGGGGGGGGGTCTGTGGGAGGAGCCACAGGAGCAGTCAGCGGGGGGGGGGTCTGTGGGAGGAGCCACAGGAGCAGTCAGCAGGGGGTCTGTGGGAGGAGTCACAGGAGCAGTCAGCAGGGGTCTGTGGGAGGAGTCACAGGAGCAGTCAGCAGGGGTCTGTGGGAGGAGCCACAGGAGCAGTCAGCAGGGGTCTGTGGGAGGAGCCACAGGAGCAGTCAGTGGGGGGTCTGTGGGAGGAGCCACAGGAGCAGTCAGCGGGGGGTCTGTGGGAGGAGCCACAGGAGCAGTCAGCAGGGGGTCTGTGGGAGGAGCCACAGGAGCTGTCAGCAGGGGTCTGTGGGAGGGGCCACAGGAGCAGTCAGCAGGGGTCTGTGGGAGGAGCCACAGGAGCAGTCAGCAGGGGGTCTGTGGGAGGAGCCACAGGAGCAGTCAGCAGGGGTCTGTGGGAGGAGCCACAGGAGCAGTCGGCGGGGGTCTGTGGGAGGAGCCACAGGAGCAGTCAGCAGGGGGTCTGTGGGAGGAGCCACAGGAGCAGTCAGCAGGGGGTCTGTGGGAGGAGCCACAGGAGCAGTCAGCAGGGTCTGTGGGAGGAGCCACAGGAGCAGTCAGCAGGGGTCTGTGGGAGGAGCCACAGGAGCAGTCAGACAGGTATATCTAGTTCACCACAGACAGTTCTACAGTGCAATACATTAAATTACTACAGTACTGTGCAAGAGTCTTAGGCACATATACATATGGTAGGATGCCTAAGATTTTTGCACAGTACTCTACATTATCTGCAATTATTTGTTTTCAATTCCCACTACGACTCCATTCGGAAACCACAAGAATTTATGGGGACACAACGTCGTCCGACTATCCTCAGCTATTTACAGTATGCTTTCTGCTGGCTTCCTATTGAAGGGAATCAGATGCGATTTCAAAGCTGGTACAGTCTGTTTCAGATTTCATGATATGTTGCTATATATTTCCGAAAAAATATCATGATACCTGATAGTTCCGTGCGGGATGCAGAGATAAGCTGTGGGACAAGTCCTTACTGTCCCACTCATGTCAAATGCAGAATTTAAAATGTTATTGTTTTATTTTCCAGTCTACAGAAGAATGGGATTTCTCTTGCTGCTTTTGAAAACCTTTGTGCGACACTGAATTTTTATCCTAAAACATTAACAGTAAGGTATGTTTGTTACTGACTTGGGGCAAAGGAAGGGTGTTGCCAGTTATTTATTTTCACTTTATCTTTATCTGCACTGGCAGAGACACTCCAACACCCTTACACAGCAATCTTCTGGACTTCCTCTCTGCCTCTGTCTATGTCGGTTTGTCTGCCTCTCCCTCTATCTACGAGGCCTATAAAAAGTACTCGTCCCCTTTGGAAATTTTCATCTTTTATTGGTTTACAATATTGAATCACAGTGGATTTAATTTTGGCTTTTTTTTTGACACTGATCAATAGGAAAAGACACTTCTGTATCCAAGTGAAAACAGATCTCTACAAAGTGATCTAAATTAATTACAAATATAAAACAAAATAATTGATTGCATTAGTATTCACCCCTTTAATATGACACACCAAATCATCACTGGTGCAGCCAATTGATTTTAGAAATCACATAATTAGTTAACTGGAGATCACCGTGTGCGGTCAGGGTGTTTCAATTGATTGTAGTAAAAATACACCTGTATCTGGAAGGTTCAACTGCTGGTGAGTCAGTATCCTGGCAAAAACTACACCATGAAGACAAAAGAACAACTTCGTGAAAAGGGTATTGAAAAGCACAAGTCAGGAGATGGATACAAGTACATTTCCAAGTCACTGAATATCCCTTGGAGTACAGCTAAGTCGATCATCAGGAAATGGAAAGAATATGGCACAGCTGTAAATCTGCCTAGAGCAGGCCGTCCTCAAAAACGGAGTAACCGTGCAAGAAGGGGACTAGTGAGGGAGGCCACCAAGAGACCTATGACAACTCTGAAGGCGCTACAAGCTTCAGTGGCTGAGATGGGAAAGACTGCGCATACGACAACTGTTGCCCGGGTTCTTCACAGGTCGCAGCATTGTGGGAGAGTGGCAAAGAGAAAGCCACTGTTGAAAAAACCTATGTGAAACTTCAGCTAGAGTTTGCCAGAAGGAATGTGGGAAACTCGGAAGTCAGCTGGAAGATGGTTCTATGGTCTGATGAAAATGAAATTGAGCTTTTGGCTATCAGACTAAGCGCTGTGTTTGGCATAAGCCAAACACCACACATCGTCAGAAACATACCATCCCTCCCTGCCATGAAACTTGATGGTGGTTGCATCATGCTGTGGGGATGCTTCACTGCAGCAGGCCCTGGAAGGCTTGTGAAGGTAGAGGGTAAAAGGAATGCAGCAAAATACAGGGAAATCCTGGGGGAAAACCTGATGCAGTCTGCAAGAGAACTGCGACTTGGGAGAAGATTTGTTTTCCAGCAAGACAATGACCCCAAGCATAAAGCCAAAGCTATACAGGAATGGCTTAAAAACAACAAAGTTAAAGTCCTTGAGTGGCCAAGTCAGAGTCCATATCTCAATCCCATTGAGAATTTGCAGCTGGACTTGAAAAGGGCTGTTCACTCATAATCCCCATGCAATCTGACAGAGCTTGAGCAATTTTATAAAGAAGAATGGGGAAAAATTAGTGTCCAAATGTGCAAATCCCTCTCTCTCTCCCCTCTTCCAACCCCCCTTCCCCTCTCCACCCCTTGCCCCCCACCCCTCTCCACTCATCCACCCCTCTTCCCCACTCCCACCTTCCCTCTCTTACCCCCCCCCTTCTCTCCAACACAGACATTATGGAGGGAATCCTTTTTGACCCTTTATCCTCTTTTGGACACTAGCATATTTCAACAATGGGGGGCTGAAGGGCTTCAGAATTGACCCCAAGATTGTTGCTGTCAGAATTTCGAGTGTTTTAAAACTGAAGGCAGTTGTTGGCAGTGTTGTTTCTGGTTTCTGTTTCAGGTTTGAAGAGCTGTGGATACATGGAGCAGATTCTGCTAACCTTGTTGTGAAGTGTGTCCAAACCCATCTGAATATTGCGGAAATTAGGTTAGAACTTCACTCTTTATCAGATTGGTGGTTTATATCAACATTACAGTAATAGACTACAGTATCTGTTTTATGATTCTTTAATGTTCAAGCTTGATGTAAGTACTGCTGGAAAACTACTTTGATGTAGACGTGGACTGAACCAGGGTCAGGTGTTTGGCTTGTTCCCCATGTAACTTCAGCTTGTCTCAGTAAAGCTAATGAGTGTAAAGTTAGGCTGGATTTAATGGGGCCTTCGCAGAAATTGGCAAGCAGGAATAACCGAGCTGCTCCATGGTATTCCCTCATACTCACGTTCCCTGGATTATTTTGATTGGATCCACACAATCACTGACACAGGACACGTAGATTAGCAGAACATTCATGAAGACTACTCATTTGGTAAAAACACAGACCTAGCAGTTCAGTAAGATTAACTTTTCTTGAGATTACTTATAGCAGTATTAATTTATTTCCAAGAGATTTAAAGGAGATGTGAGCTGTCTAGGTCATCTAGCCTATCAGAAGGACATAATTTTCAAGCTGCTGTTGGATAATGTTATGTACACCTGCAGTTGAAAACCAACATCTAAGCTTTGTATCATGTCTGAGGCATCTGAGGTTTCTCTAGTGATCTGTGGAAGCCTGTTGTCAAGGGGAATTGAAAAGCAAAGTCAACTATCTGTAGTGCCAGACATAATTTTTGTTAAGCCCTGAGTGCTTTAATGTGGTCTGTGAATCACTGATCCACCACAAGTACCAGCCTGTGTTCAGCTGTGTGCTCAAGCATCAGATGTTGGTGTTCAATCTTCCTTTTGGCTTACTTGGAAGTGTGACAGTGAGGGATCCATTTGGCCAGGACCGTAAGTTCACATTGACAGGGCCAAGTGCTACATCACTAGGTTTGAACCTCAGTTCTCCTCACCTGGCCCAGCTCCATATCCCTTATTACCCCTCACTCTCAATGATGTATCGACTCCTTTCATGAAATCTAAGAGGAGATTTACAAGGATGTTGCCTGGATTTGGGAGCATGCCTTAGGAGAATAGGTTGAGTGAACTTGGCCTTTTCTCTGTGGAGTGACGGAGGACGAGAGGTGACCTGATAGAAGTGTATAAGATGATGAGAGGCATGGTTCATGTGGATAGCCCGAGGTTATTTCCCAGGGCTGAGAAAGGGGGCACAGTTTTAAGGTGCTTGGAAGTAGGTACAGAGGGGATGTCAGAGGTAAGTTTTTCACACAGAGAGTGGTGAGTGTGTGGAATGCACTGCCAGCGACGGTGGTAGAGGTGGATATAATAGGGTCTTTAAAGAGACTCTTAGATAGGTACATGGAGCTTGGGAAAATAAAGGGCTATGCGGTAGGGAAATTCTAGGCAGTTTCTAGAGTAGGTTACATGGTCAGCACAACATGAGCTTATAATATGCTGTAGGTTTCTATGTTCTATGCTGCCCCAAAAGTCAATCTTTTACGGAGCTATTCATCACAGAAATGGGTCTTATACGTCCACAACGGCCTCTTTGCCCATCAACATTAATCCCATTTACCTACGAAAGCATCATATCCTTCTGCGCCATACTTATTTAAATGTCTGTTTGAAGGCCATTTAAATGTAATATTTGTATATCATTCCACTACCCCCTCTGGCAGTGAGTTCCAGATATCAACTATTCTCTGCATCAAAAGATCTTACTCATCATATTCCCTTTAAAACTCCCTCTCACCTTTAATCTATGCCTCCTTTGTTTTGATAGCTCTACCATGGGAAGCAGGTCCTGACTATCTACCCTAGCTCTGCCTCTCAGGATATTATGTACCTATCAGGCTGTCCCCTCAGCTTCCCTTGCTCCAGGGAAAACAAGTCCAGCTTTTGCAATCTCTCCGCATAACTAATACACTCCGGTCCGGAGAACTGTGAGAGAGAATTCCAGTTTTTTGCTTTTCTGAAGTGTTTCCTAACTTAAGAACGTTAGATTGAGGAGTAGAAGTAGTCTATATGGTGCTCTGTGGCTGCTCCAAGAGTCAATAATATCACAGTTGATCTTTCAACTCAGCACCGTTTTCCTGCACTAATCCCATAACTAAATATTAAAGGTTAAATATTAGAAGTCTGTAACTTGCTGACTTGAATATTCTCAGTGACTGAGCCTCAACAGCCCAATAAGATGTGCATTTCAAGCCTTCAGCACCTTTCAGATGAAGAAAGTTCTATTGATTTCGCTGTTATTCACCAGTCTTAGACAGTCGGGCAAGGGAAATCCCAGCTCCTTATCCTGTCAAGCCTCATTCAAATATTAGATCCTTCAAAGAGATCATCTAGACCCAAGAAGAATGATAGCTGAGTCCACCCAGTCTCTTCTCATTGGTCAAATCCCCAGCCCAGGGTCAGTCTAGTGAGCCTTTGCTGCACTCACTCTCTCACAATGATTTGAAAACCCAAACTCCCTTCTTCTTTTGTTCAGCCTGACAGCAAGGAACTATCATCTCTTTGTCTACAACACTAAATTCTCCTCCTATATGATCCTCCTTGATCAAAGCCTCATTTCTCTAGACCCACCGCAATAAAACCCAAATTTATGAACCTGGATATTCTCGTAATTCGTCCTCCTTGCCTTTGGGATCTATCTGCTCCTGGACACTCAGCTAGACAGAAATCAAAAGGTTTCCTGCTGACATCTAGTGACATCTTCTTGCCAACCAGATACTGCAGCACTGTCGTGTAAATGGGTTGCAGAGAAGACTGAAGGTCAAATCACTGGAAGAGGTTTTTCCACGGATTCTCCCTTATTTATTGTTAAGAATCTTTGCTTGCTGTTCTGCTTGAGATTGTTTGACTGATTAGATTGATCAATAAAAATGTACTTTTCAGGATAAAGGCGAACCAAGCTTTAATAAGGCTAATGGACAGTGATTGCCGAACTTCTGATGGGTACGTAAATCTCAGGTGTCATTAAAATTGGCAAGGGCAATAACCAACAGGCAGGATGGTAGAGCTGAGGCCATGATCAGACTACCCATCGCTTAATCAAATAGCAGAGCTCAACGATCTTTATCTGATCTTTCTTCCTATGTTCATCTGTCTGGTTTCTATTCATAGTGTCAATTCTTCCACTGAAGCTGATATTGGCTGTTCCAAAACGGGGTCAGGCAATACCTCACCTTGTCCTGATGAAGGGTCCTGGCCTGAAACATTGAGCATCTATTCCTCTCCATAGACGCTGTCTGACCTGCTGAGTTCCAATGGCATCAAGTGTTTATTATTCTGGATTTGCAGCTTCTGCAGAATTTCATATGTTTATGATGACTTTGTTAACGCTGGAGTACTGGCTGTTGCTGTTGGAAAGGACTATAACCCCCTCAGTGCTTTGGGCAGCAGTACCCCAGACAGGGGCCATATCTCTTCACCTGGGACATGTCACATTTCACAGTCACTCCAAATGCCCCCACATGAAGAACTTGTCTTTGTCAGCCTCCATCCCAGCGTCTCACTGATTGCTATCGTTATCCTGCCCTGTACTGATCCCATGGTGACCTTGGGCTGTGCTTCCTTAAAAATGAGAAGAGTTTGGGAGCAGAGTCAAAATGCTGGAAGAATTTTCCTGATGAAAGCAACAGGATATACCCTTAACACAAGAGATTCTGAAGATGCTGGAAAACCAGAGCAACACACACAAAGTACTGGAGGAACTCAGCTGGTCAAAGAGGATCTTTGGAGAGGAGTAAACAGTCAATGTTTCAGGCCAAGACCCTTCATCAAAACTGGAAAGGATGGGGGAAGGGTAAGAAATTGAGAGGAGGGCAAGGAGTACAAGCTGGAAGCAATGAGGGTGGGGATGAAGTGAGAAGCTGGGAAGTGATAGGTTGAAGAAGAAGGAATCTGATGGGAAAGGATGGTGTAGGATGGGAGAAAAGAGGAAGGTGTTCCAGAGGGAGATGAGAGGCAAGTGAGGAGAAGAGGTAAGAGGGGAGTCAGGATGGGGATATGAACTAGAGAGAGGGGGGAGAAATTACTGGAAGTTAGAGAAGTCAACGTTCAATTTGTTGGAGAGTGTGGGAGCCTCTTTTCTGTAACCCTTTATATAAATGCCTATGAAAGGCCGTGCGGGCACACAATCTGTGTCTGACTGCGTTGTTACCATTACAAGGCCGTGGCCCACCAGCCCAGAAACAATGATGAGCATTTACAATTCACTGAGTTATTACAGCACAGGAAGAGGCCATTCAGCCCAGTAGGTGGAGCGACGGCACGCCATGCAGGGAGCACCTGAGTTCAGATTCAGACCCAGGTCCCGGGAGCTGTGAGGCAGAGCCGCTGACTGCTGCAATACAGGGACTTCCTGTGCACCCAGGCTGATCCCAGATCTTTCTTATTCTTTACAGCACCCGAATGGACAAAACAGCGTCCTATCCTTCCCTCAGATTACTCAGGTAATTAGTCAGTTTAATTACTTTGATTATCAAAATTATACTTTAAGAATTTTTCTTTGCAGTCATCTTTATAATCTAATATACTGGCAGTTCATTTGTAAAGGATTAATGTAAAAATACAGGTGTCCCCCCTTTACAAAGGTAGAGCGTTCCTATGAAACCACTGTTAAGCCGAAGTGGCATAAAGCGAAGAACCATTAATTTATATCGGAAAAATTTTTGTAAAAGCGAAAATCCTCTTTGTAATGCGAAAACAGGTTACTAATGTAGGTCTTTTGTAAAAGCAAAGTGGCGTAAAGCGAACATTGGTAAAGCGGGGGACACCTGTATTGCAAGGAATGAATTATTTCTTCTAAACAGTCCTGAATACAAAGCACATTTTTCTACCTTACAGTCTGCAACAGTGTGAAATCGAAGCACCCCACCTTCTACAACTTTCGTCCATCATTAAACAATGTCCCAGTTTAATGGAGCTGTAGTAAGTTTTTCACTTATTTGTAGCTTTTCATTTTATCTGTGTGTTGCCATGAGCCATTACCAGTCTTTGCTGAGGAAAATATTATTGATGTACAGTATATTGTACCAAATTTAGCGAAGCGCTGTTACTTCAGTCGGTACTGTATTGCTTTGAGTAGTGTAAAGATTTTATCAAGTGAGTGAAAAACACCCAAAAATCTGCAGTTGCTGGGAATCCCTAATAAAATATGAAAATGCTGGAAATGATCAGCAGATCAGACAATATCAGTGGGAGAGAAACCAAGCTCACATTTCAGGACAAATGCCCTTTGTTTGAAGTGCTCAAACAAAGATTTCACCAGCTGAATTGTTAATTCCATTTCTCTTCCACAGATGCTATCTGACCTGCTGAGATTCTCCAGTATTTTCTGCTTTAATTCTGATAAGTGAGGCTTTGGGCCTACTCCAGGCTTCAGTTCTGAGGACTTACTTCTGGTTCGGAATGCTGGTGTTCGTTTCAGTTGTTTGCCTGACTTGTATTTTCTTTTCTTTCTCTTGAGCATCGTGTGTTGGTCTTTTATTCTTATTCTTTTTTTTTACTTTAATTGGGTCCTTTGGGGTTTCTTGCTTTCTGGCTACCTGTCAGCAAGCAGATCTCAAAGTTTTTGATAATAATAAATGTACTTGAACTTGAACATTAATTATCTATTTTGACAGAACCCCGTAATGAAATTCCAGGCATATAAAGATTCTGATACTTGACATATAAACTCCCCTCGGGCATCCAGCCGGGTACAGGTATCGATTATAACCAACGGTTTGATGATAAACTCCGCTATCGTCATCCTGAAGATGGCAGAGTTTGTCATCGAAACATCGGTTATAATCGATACGTATACCCGGCTGGAAGCCCGAGAGGAGTTTATTCATAATAGACACTGGGAAAGCACTAAATCCTTATTCTGATACTTGGCTCTCACACTTGAGTGTGGTGTTCCTCCTAGTCAAGTAATGATAGATAGCTAGGTAGATACTTTATAGATCCCTAAGGAAATTACAGTGTCACAAGACCATTGCAAGTGCACAGATATACAAATATTAGAAGAGAAGTGACAAAGCATAAAGGAAGAAGGTGCTGCTGAAAGCAAGAATCCACTCAGGGACTGGTGTCTCTGTTGCTCCAGTGGTGGTCCACTGGGTCAGAATAGTTCGGTTGTAATAATTTTCTGTGCACAAAAATTTTGTTATCAAGTTCCACTCCAGGACTGAAAACTAACTTGATAATGCAGTGCCCTTCCAAACTGTCCTGTCAGAAGTCCTGGCTTCTGGAAGCCTTGTCCAGTGGGTTGCTAAAGATCCCTCCCTCAGTTCTAAGAGGTGGAGGATTTTTGGCCTTGGACTTGGCCTTGACTATTTTCCCTCTTCAACAGTTTGACTATCCTTCTGCATTGCACTCTGGTGAAGCCAAAAATAAGTCAAAATCAAAGTAAATTTATCACCAAAGTACACATTTGTCTCTATATAAGTCCTTGTGATTCATTACTTGCAGATTTACAGGAAAATAACGAATACAATAGAATTTAGGAAACTTAGGCATGAACAATGACAGACGAACAGCTGTGCAAAAGAAAACAAGGTCAGAAAAAAAAATAACACTGAGAAAGTGAGTTATTGAGTTGTTGAAATTGAGTCTATGGGTTGTGGAATCAGTTCAGAGTTGAGGTGAGTGAAGTTACCCACACTAGTTCAGGAGGCTGATGGTCGATGGGTAATAACTCTTCCTGAACTGGGTGCTGTGGGACCTAAGGTTCCTGGTGCTCTTGCCCAATGGCAGTGAGAGGAGTACATAGTCTGTATGGCGGGGGTCCTCGATGATGGACGCTGCTTTCTTGTGGCAATGTTCCTTGTAGATGTGCTCAATGGTCAGGAAGACTTTGCCTGTGCTGCGCTGTATCCAGTACTTTCTGTAGACCTGTTCATTGCATATCAGACTGTGATGCCATCAGTCAGGTATTCTCCACTGTGCATCTATGGAAGTTTGTCAACGTTTTAGAAGACGTGCCAAATCTGCATTCACTGTGCTTCAAATGAGTTCCCTGCTTGGATCCCCAGTGGCAGTTGTGCAGTCTGTGTGTCCGATGATCTCACCATCCTGAGGTGGAAGTGACGGTTTGGTACTTGGCTCTGTGCCTTCTTGGTTCTGGATTTGATATCATTGGTTCTGCTCATTCCCTTGCAGCCTGTCTCAAAACAACCTCGGTGACAAGGGAGCAGAAACACTGGCTGAGTTCCTTCAGGTTATCCAGGGGCTGAGAATTCTCAGGTAGGTTCTGGAACACAAACTTGATCCCTGTTTTCAATCTTAAGTTGCCATTCTATGTTATTGGACATTGATTTGCATCATGAGAATTATTCAGCTGTGTCGGTGAGTAAGGGGGTGAAGCTCAGCAAAGGGCCTGTTTTTAATCTCCAGTGTCTGCTCCTTTAATGATTGACACACTCCCTTTTATAGTCAACTTGCCTTTGGTCCCCCACACCCCTCCCTCTCCTGGCCATCAGCAGCAATGAAGGCTGCTGTCCAAGTGCCTTGCAGATCCTGGACACAGCCTTCGTCCCCCCCGTCAGGGAGTGTGTGGGTGGCAGGAAATGAAGCTTAGCTGAGACAATCCCCAATAGTCCCAGTCCGTGTCCTCACACAGGGCAAGGTCTCAGTCTTCATAGTTAGGATCCGAATCAGGTTTATTATCAGTGCCGTACGTTGTGGAGTTTGCTCTTTCGTGGCAGACATAACAAACTACTACAAGTTACCATAAGTAGAGGAAAATAGTGAGATAGTGGTTGCAGAACGTTCATAAGTCTGACAGTAGAGGGGAGGGAGCTGTTCCTAAAACGGAGTATTGGTCTTCAGGCTCCTGTACCTCCTGCCTGATGGTAGTAATGAGAAGAGGGCACATTCCTGATGGTGAGGGCTGTTAATGATGGACGTGGCCTGCTTAAGGCACTGCCTTTTGAAGATGGGCTCAATGGTAGGGAGACTCGTGCCCATGACGTAGCTGGCTGAGATTACAACCCTCTGCTGCCACCTTACGATCCTGTGTATTTCCATCTCCGAACCGGGCAGTGATGCCACCAGCTGAAATGCTAAATCCCCTCAAGCAGTTGGGGCCGGTAGAGTTGGTTCCTGGCAAATAGTGGGATGTTTTGAAGGTGAGAGGCAGGTGGCAGAGTGTAGTTTAAAATTACACAAAATGATTCAAAACAGATGTGATTTAGATTGGGTGTGATTTTAAAGTGAGTGTTATTTAGAATGGGTGTTATTCAAGGTGGGTTTGATGTAGAATGACTGGGAGATCTTCGCAAGGCTTCAAGGATACACTGTTGGTGCAGTTTCGGGAGCTTCTCATAGTGTACATATTTCATATTTCGGAAGATGATGAGGTAGATCTTTTGCCTTTATCCATTCTGAGACGCAAATGCCTCACCAGAAAGGGCAGGAGGGAAGATGCTCCAGGTCTCTGCACTGAGAGCAGTCATCAGAGGCTGAGCTCAAGATGTCTGCCATGACTTTTAAAATTGACTTCATTTTTCATTCTGAAAAAGCCCCTCTTTTAATCTGGCTTTAAGCATCTACTAAAAAATAAAGGTTAGCTTTATTTGTCACATATACTGTACATCGACACATACGATGAAATGCTTTATTTTTGTCAGCGAGCAACACAGTCTAAGGATGAGCTGGGGGCAGCCAGCCAGTGTCAGCGTACTTTTGCCGCAAACATTGCATGCCCACAACTTGCTAACCCTTAGGAGTATGGGAGGAAAGCAGATCAGCCTGAAGAAAGACAAGTGGTCACAGGGACAATATACAAACTCGTTACAGGCAGCGGTGGGAATTGAACTCTGGGTGCCGACTCTGTCAAGTGTCACCCAAACCGCATGCTACTGTAACACCCAGTACTAATTCCATTGGGAAGACATTGGACTGTTTGCCCCAATACCTTGTACAAAACTGACCTAGTAACAGGTGCTCATTTGAAATCTTGCTGCTATGATTAGCTAATTACTGTCTCTCCTCTCTCAGCCTAGAATCCACCAACATAAGCAACGCGGGCATGGTGCTGCTAACAGCAGGTCTTTGTAAATGCCACAGCCTTGAGGAGTTAAAGTAAGATCTGAATTTTGCTTTGTTCACTTTGTTTGTTGTCTGGATGATTGGATAGTCTGGTGATTTCTTTTAGAAGATGGTTGCGATCCACCCCGCTTGACGTTCTTGGGTTCCCAGAATCCTGATTTCAAATGGTCCAAGGGTGGTGTATTTCCCATCAATGCTGCTACTCCTTGCTGAGAGAGGGTGCAGTCTTCACACTCTCAGCAGCCAGGTGAAATCTCCGTACAGGATAGTCATCACCAGTGGCCCGGCTGGCATTTATCCCTTACACATAGATATGCACGCACGCACACATAGCCACTCAGAACCTCTTACCCCACATCAAACACATCACCGTTGACCAAACAACCCAGTTAGAACATGAAACTTCCACCACATTTGAGTTGACCACCAAGATGCATTTAAGGCAATGCTGGTTTAGTATATGGTAAGAGGATTAGCAGAAAAGAATCCAAGGGTATTTTGATGGAGGGCAATGAAATAAACAATAAAAATCACATCTACTGAGCACCAGGCAGCTGATGGGCTACACAACTGTGTTTCATCAGAATTTGGGCTGGGCAACCGACAGTAACCACTTAGCAATATCCAGTTCCTCTTGAGCCTGTTCCATTGTTTAGTCAGATTATAATTAATGTGTAGAACTCTTATCTATTACCTTGATTCTGAAAGTCCTGATAACATATTCTAGGAAGCATTTACTTGGAACCATCTTAGGCTACTTAGCTTCCGACCACCAAGAATAACACGTCATGCTGGGTAATGACTTCTGTTTTGAGCTTTCTGCTTTCAAACCACAGAAACCGGCAATATTTTAGAGGTCATCTCTGAAGGGTTTAACTCTATACAAAGGATGCAGCTTTAGTGACACCCTGTGGGCATTTTACCTGAGCATTACACAGAGTGAATCTCACTCTCTGATATTTTTGCAGTGCCAGGTTTGCTTAAATCAGTGCTGCTTATTTAGATTTAGGATTTCAATACACATTTGTTTACCACATGTGCATGGAGACATTTGCATTAACCAACAGACCCGGGGGACAGCCTGCAAGTGTTGCCACACATTCCAGCGCCAACGTTGCCCTTTCCTTTTTAAACTGTGCACCATGATACCAGCCCCACTATAATGCTTCCTTCGTCAGTTTGTATCGACTGCTGCTGTTGACTGAATTGAATTATTCACTGTACATGTGCCCACGTGTCCCTGTAGACTGCTTCATTCCAGTGACTCAGCCAGGCTGGCAGATTTGTACTGCAGCTTGTAGTCGTGCCACTGCTTAACCGAAACGGGCAGCTAATGAAGAGTGATGACAACCAGTTGGAAAATCAAACACAAAAGTACAAGATTGTGTAATAACACTAAAGTTGCCTTTGGACAGTAGTGTTAAGTGTGAGTTAGAGGTGAACGTCAGAGTTCCGGTGTCACCAGACTCTCAAAAACTAGCCGCAGTCCGTCACAGTAAGCCTGGCACGTTGACTGCCATCACTGGAAATGATTCAAAGTGTTTATGTGTCTTTATACGGTACTGATCGCTAACACTGCTCCAATAATCTTACTGGGAAGCGTTAGTTTTCCAGGACCGTGCTCCTCTGGCTCATCCTGTCTCGGGGTGTGGGTGACCCCAGTGCAAGCGGGTCATGGCAGTGTTCTCACTGCAGACGTTTCCTGGTCCCTCTCACTGAGACTGGGGCATTGGCCTCTTCCAGGCCTTGCTTTCCAAGGACTCACTTTTGTTCTGATTCCTATTTGCTTTCTTTTATTGTTTGCACAATTTGCTTTTCCCCTTTCTTTCCACCTTGGGTCTTCTTTCTTTCAATGGGCTCTTTTGGGTTTCTTTGTTTTGTGGCTGCCTGTAAGGATATGAGTCTCAAGGTTATATGATGTATACATACTTCGAATCAGAATCAAGTTGAATATCACCGGCATATGTCGTGAAATTTGTTAACTTTCTGGCAGCAGCACAATGCAATACATGACAAACGAGAGAAAAATCTGGGCATTACTCTAAGTTTATATATTTATAAATAGTTAAATAGTAGTGCAAAAACAGAAATAGAAAAAGTAGTGAGGTAGTATTCATGGGATCAATGTCCAGTGACAGAGGGGAAGAATCTGTTTCTGAATCGCTGAGTGTCTGCCTTCAGGCTGCTGTACCTCCTTCCTGATAGTAACAATGAGAAGAGAGCATGTCCCGGGTGGGGTCCTTAATGATGGACGCGGCCTTTTGGGGCATTGCTCCTTGAAGAGGTCCTGGATACTACATAGGCTCATGCCCATGATGGAGCTAACTAATTTTATAATTCTTTGCACCTTACTTCGATATTATACGGTAATGTTCCACCCCCCACCCCCACTCCATACCAGACAGTGATATAGCCAGTTAGAAACACCTCGCTGCTTGTAAAAAAGGCACAACAAAGACTCTTCTTGCTCAGAAAGCTGAAACAGGCCAAACTCCCACAAAAGCTGTTGCTTAACTTCTACAGAAGCACAATTGAAACCATCCTGACCAACAGTGCCACAGTGTGGTGTGCCAGCTGCACAGCCGCTGAGCGACAAGACCTGCATCGCGTGGTGAAGGCGGCCCAGCAAATTGTCAGGATGGAGCTCCCAGGACTGGACACCATCTATTCCAGCAGACTCGGGAGGAAAGCAATCAGCATAACCAGGGACACAACACACCCCGGCCACTCCCTGTTTGACATGCTTCCGTCCAGCAAAAGGTTCAGGACACTAAAAGCCAGAACAAATAGACTGAGGAACAGCTTCTACCCCAGAGCTATGGCCTCCATCTCACCACTCCCACAGAACAATGACTGAAACTGTGAGCACACACAAGGACTCAAATACTCGCACTAACGGCACTTTGTGCATTACTGTGATTCTGGTGCTGCTGTAACTTATTTTCTGCCACTTATCTATTTAATACTGTTTTTCTATCACTGTCTTGTTTTTATCTACCACTTTGTTTGATTGCCTGAGAGGAAGCCAAACAGAGTTTCATTGTAGCTATGTATAATGACAATAAAGATCATTCATTCAAAGAGTGTTCTCCATGGTAAATCTGTAGAAATAGCGAGTGTTTTAGTTGATGTACCAAATCTCATCAAACTCCTAATGAAGTAAATTTGCTGTCTTGCCTTCTTTATAGCTGCATCAATATGTTGGGACCAGGTTAGGCCCTCAGAGATATTAACAGCCAGGAATTTGAAATTGCTCACTCTCTCCAATTCTGATCCCTCTATGAGGACTGGTGCGTGTTCCCTTCCTGAAGTCCACACTCAGCTCTTTGGTCTTGCTGATGTTGAGTGCAAGGTTGTTGCTGCGACACCACTCCACTAGCTGGTCTATCTTGCTCCTGTGTGCCCTCTCATCACCATCTAAGACTCTGCCAACAATGGTTGTATCTTCAGCAAATTTATCGATGGCAATTCAGCTGTGCCTAGCCACATGGTCATAGGTGTAGAGAGAGTAGAGCAGTGGGCTAAGCACACATTCCTGAGGTGTGCCAGTGTTGATTGTCAACAAGGTGGAGATGGTATTTCTAATCCTCACAGATTGTGGTCTTCTGGTTAGGAAGTCAAGGATCCAGTTAAAGAGTGAGATGCAGAAGCCCAAGTCTGGAGCTTTTCCTTCGGGACTGTAGGAATGATGGTGTTAAATGCTGAGCTGTAGTCAATAAACAGCAGGTGATCCAAGGCCGTGTTGAGAGCCATTGAGATTGTATCCACTGTAGATAGGCAGATTGCAGTGGGCCCAGGTCCTTACTGATTTGATTCTAGCCATGACCAATCTCTAAAGCACTTCATCACCATAGGTGTGAGTGCTACTGACGATAGTCATTAAGGTGGCTCAGGCTGCTCTTCTTGGGCACTGGTATAATTGTTGCCATTTTGAAGCAGGTGGGAACTTAAGACATTAGCAATCAGAGATTGAAGATGTATTTGAACACCCCCGCCAGTTGGTTGGCACAAGCTTTCAGAGCCTTACCAAGTTCTCCTTCGGGGCACTGTCCTGTGAGGGTTACCCTCCTGAAAGACAGCTTGACATCGGCCTCCGAGATAGAGATCACAGGGTCATCGGCTGCAGCAGGGATCCTCATTGCTGCAGTTTTGTTCGCCCTTTCAATGTGGACGTGACAGGGATTGAGCTCATCTGGGCATGAAGCACCACTGCCGTTCATGATGTTGGGTTTTGTTTTGTAGAAAGTAATGGCCTACAAACCCTGCCAGAGCTGACGTGCATCCAGTGTCTCCCCCAACCTCACTCCGAATTGTTCCTTAGCTCTTGAAGTAACCTTTCCCTTCCAAGGTGCCACTGATAAAGGCGACTCGTGTGGTAACTCCTTCAAATATTCTCATTTCAGCCTGCCTCAGCTGAGAACCACAACTGGTCAAGTCTGGTCTGGTCAATTAGTAATGTCATGCTTGAACAATCTATCGAAGTAGACCAGACTCTAGGGGCAGAAGAGGGGTTGTCGTGCTGGGCTAAAGGTGTGTTTAAGAAAGAGGGGCTTTCAGCTCCCAATACCGACTACCTTGCTGGCAAATGTACAGTCTCTGGTAAATAAAAATTGAAGATCGTAGAGCTAGAGCTGCTTCAGAGGGACATTAGGACCACTTGCGTCTCTTGTTTCACAGAACTTTGGTTAACCCTTCCCGTTCCAGATGCAGTGATTCAGATTGACAGGTACGCAAGGCACTGCCAAGATAGGACAAGTTGAGTCTTTTAAAGCCAAGTGTAGTGGAGTGTGTTATGCTTCATGATCAGCTCCTCATGGTGTACACACGTGGCTGTGCTGTCCCAGTCCTGTCCGTCAGACCTGGAACACCTCACAATCAAGTGCCGTCCATTTTACCTGCCAAGGGAGATTTCAACGATTATTCTGGTAGCAGTGTGCATCCTACCAAGCAGGCTCTAGACGTACTGAGTTTTGCGATCAAAAGGCATGAAAAAGCACATCCTATCCTTTTGGGGGATTTTATCCAGGCCAGCTTGAAAAAGTCTCTAAATAATTATCACCAAAAAATCACGTGGTTCTTGCCGAGTTATTCCACGCCCACACTTTGGGAAGTCTGATCACCTGACTGTACTTCTACTCCCTGAGTATAGGCAGTGACTGAAGACTGCAGCACCAGTAGTGAGGACCAAGAAAGTACAGACAGAGGACACGCAGGAGCGCTTACAGGACTGCTTTGAATTGGCGGAGTAGACTGTATTCAAAGATTCATCTTCAAGTCTGAATGACTGTCACCAACTTCATTAAACCTGCATGGATGGGTGTGTGCCTACAAGACCTACTATGCTTCCCCAAATCAAAAGCCATGGATAAACCAAGAGGTTCATGGTCTGATGAGGGCTAGATCTGTGGCATTCGTCTGGCTTGTGGAGAGCTATTCAAGAGCAATGATGATAAATGAACTTTGAACTTTGAAACAGGACATGCTTCCCCAGTGATTGAACAATGGCAGGTGGAAGGTAGACCGCAGGAGACCATGAAGGGTGACCTTCGGTAGCTCCTCAGCCATGGCTCTGCACTCAGTGACTCTTTGGTGGCGTGGTTGCCAGAGGGCTGACGGGAATGGTGGTGGGGCCATGAATACTGGGCCTGCCGCAGATTCGTGCCCCACTCTTCTCAGCAAACCCAATCCTGGATCCTTCTCAACACACACAGAATGCTAGAGGAGCTCAACAGGTCCATCAGCATCTCGGGAGTGGGACGAGGAGGCCCATGGACTCTCCTGAAAGCAGATTGGGGGGGGGGAGCTGCGAGGTACACTCATTCTGTTGTTTTATGCTTGACTTCTGTCAGCTCCCAAGGTTCTCAGTACCAACCCAATGCTCCTTCTCTACTTTGAGAGGTTGCAGCCCAGAGATTCTCAGGAGCTGGGGCAGAGTGCCTGCTTCAGGGCCCAGTTTCTGTTTACAATGCAGAGGAAGGAAGCTGTGGTTGTGATTGCACTGTGTGGTTAGGTGCAGTTGTACAAATGAAGTTCCTAGCACTTCTACAGATGTGAGAAGGGAGAGGCCCTCAGCTGCACACGATGCTACGTGTGAGGTTGGAGCAAGTCATTCATTACGCACCGGCTGTGCTGGTAGGGCACTAAGTATTTGACGAGGCACCTCTCCCATCCGCTGGAGAACTGTGGCCACATTACCGGTTCTCCAGAACTGGCCACAGGCTACTCCTGACTTCTAGGTTAACAACCATTTCGAATGCAGTGCTTGTATCAGTGAAGTGGCATCCAGCATCAAGGACCCTCACCATCCGGGACAAGCCCTCTTCTCTTTGCTACCATCAGGGAGAAGGTACAGGAACCTGAAGGCACTTAGGAGCCGCCCCCTCCCTTCCACCACCAGATTTCTGAACGGTCCATGGACCTCACTGTTCCTCTTTTGCACTGTGTATTTGTTTTATCTTTTATTGTAACTTACTGTAATTTATGTCTTGCGCAGTACAGCTGCCACAAAACAACAGTTTTCATGAGAAACGCCAGTGATAATGAACTTGATTCTGATTCTGGTCTTTGTTGATAGTTTCTTATCTTCACTCCTCCTGCTATTCCACCGCCTACCTACACGACGGCTCTTGTCTGCCCAGAAGGCTGAGATGGGAGGCCAGGCACTGTGTGCTTCATCCCGTCTGCGGCTTGTGAGATGAGATTGGGGTGGGAAGAATGGGTTGAGGGGACGGTGGCCTTCTTTTCTCCTCACACTCCCTGTGGCAAGGGATTCTTCAGTGTGGATGATGCACCTCCCCATTTCCCTGCAAGTTCCCCTTGCAGATGAAGGAGCTGCCTCAGCAAATAGCTTCTCAGGGCCCAGGTCCTCACAGATTCTCTGTTTCTCTCATTGCAGCTTGTCGCACAATGAAATGGGGGTGGAGAGTGCCAGTGAACTAGGAAGAATCCTTCTGGGCCTGCCACGACTGAGGATAATCACGTACGGTCTACGATCAAATTTCTTTGCAGCTCTTTACCCATTGAATAGCAAAGTCTAGTGATAAAATTAAACAAATCCTATTTTCCACTTGCCAAGTACTCTGTCTTTCCCTCATAAACTACATGACATAATTACAGTATTTGAACAGAGTCATTCCTGCCGGGTCAATTGGTACTTGCTATATGAGAAGACAGAAGAACGGGATTGAGAAGGATACTAAATCAATCATGATGGAATGAAGGAGAATCGATGGGCCAAATGGCCTCACTCTGCTCCTATGTCACCTGATCTAACGGAATCACTTGGTTGTGACATTAATCTGGATAAGATAGAAGTTAGCCTGACACTTTACTAATGGTGATAGTTTGATCTGATCTTCTAATTTTTTTGGCATCTATAAATGGAGCATTTAAATATTGTAAACCGTCAATGAACCTTGCATGAAATTATTTTGTTTTCCACTGGAGGTTCCTGGTGGAACAGAGAACTTATTGACATTCCCAGTTTCTGCCTTGTACATAAAAACGGCAATAATCTGATGCTAGTCGTCGGGAAATAATGGTGGTTCAGCATCTGGCACACTGACTCTTATACCGGCATTCCCTCAACACTCCATTCCTGATGTTCCCACACTCCCTCAACACTCCATTCCTGATGTTCCCACACTCCCCTCAACACTCCATTCCTGATGTTCCCAGACTCCCCTCAACACTCCATTCCTGGTGTTCCCACACTCCCCTCAACACTCCATTCCTGGTGTTCCCACACTCCCTCAACACTCCAATCCTGATGTTCCCACACTCCCCTCAACACTCCATTCCTGATGTTCCCACACTCCCTCAACACTCCATTCCTGATGTTCCCACACTCCCCTCAACACTCCATTCCTGATGTTCCCAGACTCCCCTCAACACTCCATTCTTGGTGTTCCCAGACTCCCCTCAACACTCCATTCCTGGTGCTCCCACACTCCCCTCAACACTCCAGTCCTGGTGTTCCCAGACTCCCCTCAACACTCCAGTCCTGGTGTTCCCACACTCCCTCAACACTCCATTCCTGATGTTCCCACACTCCCCTCAACACTCCATTCCTGATGTTCCCACACTCCCCTCAACACTCCATTCCTGGTGTTCCCACACTCCCTCAACACTCCATTCCTGATGTTCTCACACTCCCTCAACATTCCATTCCTGATGTTCCCAGACTCCCCTCAACACTCCATTCCTGATGTTCCCAGACTCCCCTCAACATTCAGTTCCTGATGTTCCCACACTCCCTCAACACTCCATTCCTGATGTTCTCACACTCCCTCAACATTCCATTCCTAATGTTCACAGACTCCCCTCAACACTCCATTCCTGATGTTCCCACACTCCCCTCAACACTCCGTTCCTGATGTTCCCACACTCCCTCAACACTCCATTCCTGATGTTCTCACACTCCCTCAACATTCTATTCCGAATGTTCCCACACTCCCCTCAACATTCCATTCCTGATGTTCCCACACTCCCTCAACACTCCATTCCTGATGTTCCCACACTCCCTCAACATTCTATTCCGAATGTTCCCACACTCCCCTCAACATTCCATTCCTGATGTTCCCACACTCCCTCAACATTCTATTCCGAATGTTCCCACACTCCCCTCAACACTCCGTTCCTGATGTTCCCAGACTCCCCTCAACACTCCATTCCTGATGTTCCCACACTCCCTTCAACACTCCATTCCTGATGTTCCCACACTCCCCTCAACACTCCATTCCTGATGTTCACAGACTCCCCTCAACACTCCATTCCTGGTGTTCCCACACTCCCTTCAACACTCCATTCCTGATGTTCCCACACTCCCCTCAACACTCCATTCCTGATGTTCACAGACTCCCCTCAACACTCCATTCCTGGTGTTCCCACACTACCCTCAACACTCCATTCCTGATGTTCACACACTCCCCTCAACACTCCGTTCCTGGTGTTCCCAGACTCCCCTCAACACTCCATTCCTGATGTTCACAGACTCCCCTCAACACTCCATTCCTGATGTTCCCACACTCCCCTCAACACTCCATTCCTGATGTTCACAGACTCCCCTCAACACTCCATTCCTGATGTTCCCAGACTCCCCTCAACACTCCATTCCTGATGTTCACAGACTCCCCTCAACACTCCGTTCCTGATGTTCTCACACTCCCTCAACACTCCATTCCTGATGTTCCCACACTCCCCTCAACACTCCATTCCTGATGTTCACAGACTCCCCTCAACACTCCATTCCTGGTGTTCCCACACTCCCCTCAACACTCCATTTCTGATGTTCACACACTCCCCTCAACACTCCATTCCTGATGTTCCCAGACTCCCCTCAACACTCCATTCCTGATGTTCACAGACTCCCCTCAACACTCCATTCCTGGTGTTCCCACACTCCCCTCAACACTCCATTCCTGATGTTCCCACACTCCCCTCAACACTCCATTCCTGATGTTCCCAGACTCCCCTCAACACTCCATTCCTGGTGTTCCCAGACTCCCCTCAACACTCCATTCCTGATGTTCACAGACTCCCCTCAACACTCCGTTCCTGATGCTCCCACACTCCCCTCAACACTCCATTCCTGATGTTCACACACTCCCCTCAACACTCCGTTCCTGGTGTTCCCACACTCCCCTCAACACTCCGTTCCTGATGTTCCCAGACTCCCCTCAACACTCCATTCCTGATGTTCCCAGACTCCCCTCAACACTCCATTCCTGGTGTTCCCAGACTCCCCTCAACACTCCATTCCTGATGTTCACAGACTCCCCTCAACACTCCATTCCTGATGTTCACAGACTCCCCTCAACACTCCGTTCCTGATGCTCCCACACTCCTTCAATACTCCATTCCTGGCATTCCCACACTTCCTCAACACTCTGGTCCTGGCATTCCCACACTCCTTTAACACTTCAGTTCTGGTGTTCCCTCGCTCCCCTCAACATTATGTTGCTGGAGTTCACAAATTCCCCTCAACATTCCAGATTTTGGTTTTGTGCTACCTTCAACATTCCACCTTTCTCTCAACACCAGTGTAGATATCTGTAACCAGCCTCTGGCGTCACTTTTCCCTCGTACCCTTCACATCCCATGAAAAAGAGACCTGTCTCTGACTAGTGATACTGAATGTGATGTCTAACTCCATGAAGCCGATAGCTTATTAGTCTTGGCTCCACTCAGTTCGGATGCAGACTGTCAGTCATGTTGCCATAAGGTATTAGCTGATTACTTTTGCTCTTTCAGCTTGCCTGGAATAACTACAGCTGTGGGCTTGATGGAGACCAGTGTTTTGGCAAGAGGACTCAGTGACTGCAGCAGCCTGGAAGAGATAAAGTGAGTGAAACGTTGCCGTGCTTTTTCCTGATAGCAAGCTACAGCATACTCGGGGAAATTGTGCCAATATGCAGATGCAATTGGTTTGCAAAGTGTAATGAAAACAAGATTTTGGAATATCATCACGTTGCACTTGTTGAACACTGATATCACATTCAGTGCAGATCAGGAAATAAAAACAAAAGCTGAAAATACTGATATTTTTTTTTAACAAGTCAGAGCAGAGGAACATTTCAGGATTGGAAAGATAGGATAAATGGAACAGGATGCAAGAAGGGGGACAGAACAGTGGTGGGGGTAAAGTGTCATGGCCATAAGGGTAGGTGAGAGAGATGGCCCCTGTCTGGCCCACAGCGTAGTGAAGGGCTTGTTTCTGTGACTCTAACATAATTAAAATGTTTTTTTTAAAAAAGGCAAACAAAACCTTAACAAAAACCCATTCTCTTTATTTCTATGCAGTCTGGATTCCTTGCAGCTCAGAGACAGTGGAACACAGTTGTTGGCTGAAGGGATACCAAGAATGAAGTGCTTGAAAAAATTAAAGTGAGTTCTCACAGGATTGTGTTCAAAATTGCCGGCGGGATTTCATAGGATGCAAGTTACTGGACAGGAAACTGGCATGTGTCGAAACTGACGGGTATCCACATTCTTGAACAAGTTTTTAATGAGTTCCATCCCTCACAGCAATGCCTCTGTAACACACGAGGTGTACTGGTCATTTCAGACATTGCCAGGGCTGTTGGTTACAGTGACAGGGTGGACAAATCATGAAGCTTGAGTTGCAAATGGACACTGTGGAGAACCAACTCCAAATTCAAAGTAAATTTATTATCATTGTACATACACTACCCTAAGATGCATTTTCTTGCAGGGATTCACAGTAGAGCAAAGAAATGCAATAATGTCAATATTTAGGTGAAATTTGGATAGCAATGGTGTGATGGACTATGGTGTGGATTCAGATAGATGGGACTAAGCAGAATAACAGACCAGATGGACCAAAGGACCTGTTTCTGTGCTGTGGTGATTTATGACTCTAAAAACTACACACAAATAGAGACTGACAAACAACTAATGTGCAAGTACAAAAATAATTCAGTAAATAAATAATACTGAGAAGATGGGTTGTAGAGGACTTGAAAGTGAGTCCATAGGTTGTGGAATCAGTTCGGTGTTGAGGTGAGTGAAGTTATCCACACCGGCTCAGGAGCCTAATGGTTGAACAGTTCCTGAACTGGGCAATGTGGGACCTTAGGCTCCTGTTCCTCCTGCTTGATGGTGGCAGTGAAAAGAGAGCATAGTGGGGATCCTTGATAATGGATGCTGCTTTCTTGAGGCAGTGCTCCTTGCAGGTGTGGAGAGGGCTTTCTCTGTGATGGACATTACAGGTGGTGAACACTCGGACTCTCCCTTCAGCCCTGTAAGTAACCTTTCAACAAGTACCGGTAATCTATTTGGTATTAAAGTTACTTTGGATACCACACCCACCACCCTCTCTGAGAGGGAATGCAATGTCCTTTTGCCCTAAAATAGGGGTCCCTAATTCCTCCCTTTTGTTCTGAAATTTATGATTAATTATTACCGACACCTTCTCACTCAATAGATATTTGTTAGCGTGGGGTGAAAGGTTACCAAGGTTAGGTGGAAAGTGGAGTTGAGGACAACAATGATCGTATTGAATGGCATAGCAGGTTTCAGCGGCTGAATTGTCCACTCCCACCCCTGCTCCTAATTTGTGTGCTGAGCCTTATCATCTAACTTGGAGGGTTTATCAGTTCTGGTGGCGTTCCATCTAAAATGTATTTCTCCCTTAAAATAGATCAAATCTCCTCCCAGTTTTGATGAATTGCAGTACTGGTGTTAGCTAAGCACAAGAGACTGAGTGCCCAATGTAACTGTTGGGTTTTCCATCTCTGAGTCAGAAGATCATGGGTTCAATCCTATCTTGAGCACATAGTAGAGGCATAAGATCATGCAACACAGAAAAAGGCCCTTTGGCCCATCACATCACTGCTGACCATTAAGAATCCATTTCAACGAATCCCATTAACCAGCCCTTGGTCAGCATCCTTGCCCACCCTGGTGATTCAAGTATTCATTAATATATTCCTTAAAGTTGTGAAAATACCTGATTCCACCATGTCCTCAGGCTGGGCCAGAAGAGGAGCCTCTAAGCCTCTCAGTACTTGTCTCTGTCAAGTTCCCCACAGCCTCCTCTGTGCCAAGGAAAGTGACCTTATTTACCTTCCAATATGGTCCTGACAGGGCTGTGGTCATCTTGGAGGAGCCACACCTCATTATCTCAGTAGCCATCACATGATGGCGTGACTGTCAATTTTTTTTTACAACTTCTGTTAATTACTTGCCACTCCCTCTTCTCCCTTTTTCTATTCCCGTTCCAGCTCCCCTCTTACCCCTTCTCTTCTCACCTGTCCCTCTGTTGCCCCACCTTATTCTCTTCCTCCTGTGGTCCACTGGCTTTTTCTATCTAATACCTTCTTCAGACCCTTATTTCTTGACCCTATAACCTCCCAGCTTCTCACTTCATCCCCTCTCCACAAACACTAGGCTTCCTCTATCACCTTCTAGCTTGTACTCCACCCCCTTCTTATTCTGGTTTATTCCCACTTCCTGATGAAGGGTCTCGGTATGAAACGCTGATTGTTTATTCCTCTCTATAGGACCCACTGAGTTCCTCCAGCATTTTGTGTGTGTTGCCCTGGTCTGGCCTGTCTCTCCTCCTGAGTGAAACACTCCATCCTAAGCAATATCCTTGATCGATGCTGAACCTTAAGTATTATTGCTGAGAAAGTGTGGTGCTCTCAGATGGGGGGGGGGGGCGATATTCAACCAAGGCTCAGTCTGCTCCCTCAGGTAACTATAAGGGCTCTCACTGTGCTATTCCCATAAGAGCAGGGGTTTTTGCTGTCCGGCTACATCACCAGAACTGAGCTCCTCAGTCGGAGGCCTTCTCCTTTTGTGAGCTTGCAGCAGTGCTGAACATCCAGGTGTACCAGAGGCCGGCCGGCCGGCCACAGCCCCACCCCACTGCACGGCGATATGTTCTGAGCCACATTTTCAGAGTGTTAGTGAAAGGGGTGTGAAGGGTTCCTTTGATTAACCAGTGGAACAGCGACGTTGGCCATGGACAGGGCTGATCGGTTTTGACATCTCTGCAGTAGAGACAGTCTTGAGTTTGCAAGGACAGAGACCCCTGGGTCATCAGTGATGATGCACGTGGCATTAGTATAAACTGGGTCATTTTGATGGAATGCATAATATGGTATGATCTCACTGCATACCAGTAGTGTATTGGTTTATTAATGTCTTTTGTACCGAGATAGAGTGGAAATCTTTTAGACAATAGACAATAGACAATAGGTGCAGAAGTAGACCATTCGGCCCCTCGAGCCTGCACCGCCATTTTGAGATCATGGCTGATCAACTACTATCAATACCCGGTTCCTGCCTTGTCCCCATATCCCTTGATTCCCCTATTCATAAGATACCTATCTAGCTCCTTCTTGAAAGCATCCAGAGAATTGGCCTCCACTACCTTCCGAGGCAGTGCATTCCAGATCCCCACAACTCTCTGGGAGAAGAAATTCTTCCTTAACTCTGTCCTAAATGACCTATCCCTTATTCTCAAACCATGCCCTCTGGTACTGGACTCTCCCAGCATCTGGAACATATTTCCTGCCTCTATCTTGTCCGATCCCTTAATAATCTTATATGTTTCAATCAGATCCCCTCTCAATCTCCTTAATTCCAGCATGTACAAGCCCAGTCTCTCTAACCTCTCTGCGTAAGTCAGTCCAGACATCCCAGGAATTAACCTAGTGAATCTACGCTGCACTTCCTCTACAGCCAGGATGTCCTTCCTTAACCCTGGAGACCAAAACTGTACACAATACTCCAGGTGTGGTCTCACCAGGGCTCTGTACAAATGCAAGAGGATTTCCTTGCTCTTGTACTCAATTCCCTTTGTAATAAAGGCCAACATTCCATTAGCCTTCTTCACTGCCTGCTGCACTTGCTCATTCACCTTCAGTGACTGATGAACAAGGACTCCGAGATCTCTTTGTATTTCTCCCTTACCTAACTCTACACCGTTCAGATAATAATCTGCCTTCCTGTTCTTACTCCCAAAGTGGATAACCTCACACTTATTCACATTAAACGTCATCTGCCAAGTATCTGCCCACTCACCCAGCCTATCCAAGTCACCCTGAATTCTCCTAACATCCTCATCACATGTCACACTGCCACCCAGCTTAGTAACATCAGCAAATTTGCTGATGTTATTTTCAATGCCTTCATCCAAATCATTGACGTAAATTGTAAACAGCTGTGGTCCCAATACCGAGCCCTGTGGCACCCCACTAGTCACCACCTGCCTTTCCGAGAAACACCCATTCACCGCTACCCTTTGCTTTCTATCTGCCAACCAGTTTTCTATCCATGTCAATGTCTTCCCCCCGATGCCCTGAGCTTTGATTTTACCCACCAATCTCCTATGTGGGACCTTATCAAATGCCTTCTGAAAATCGAGGTACACTACATCCACTGGATCTCCCCCGTCTAACTTCCTGGTTACATCCTCGAGAAACTCCAACAGATTAGTCAAGCATGATTTACCCTTGGTAAATCCATGCTGGCTTGGCCCAATCCTATCACTGCTATCTAGATATGCCACTATTTCATCCTTAATAATGGACTCTAGCATCTTCCCCACCACTGATGTTAGGCTGACAGGACGATAGTTCTCTGTTTTCTCCCTCCCTCCTTTCTTAAAAAGTGGGATAACATTAGCCATTCTCCAATCCTCAGGAACTGATCCTGAATCTAAGGAACATTGAAAAATGATTACCAATGCATCCGCAATTTCCAGGGCCACCTCCTTTAGTACCTTAGGATGCAGACCATCTGGACCTGGGGATTTGTCAGCCTTCAGTCCCATCAGTCTACTCATCACTGTTTCCTTCCTCAATCTGTTTCATTTCCTCTGTTACCTTTTGTTTGCATGCCAACCGAACAGATCAAAATCAGTTACTTACATTTTTTTTTATTGAGATTACAGCACGTGGGAGGACCTTCTGGCTCTTTGTGCCACGGCACCCGGCAATCCCCTATTTAATCCGAGCCTAATCGCAGGACAATTTACAATGACCAATTAACCTACCAGTTGGTAGGTCCTTGGACTGTAGGAGGAAACCCACGTGGCCACGGGGAGAACGTACAAATTCCAACAGGCAGTGACAGGAATTGAACTTGGGTTGTCTGCACTGTAAAGCATTGTGCTGTCGTTATCAAATCAGTGAAAAGAAGACATAGATGAGGGAGCCCAACCAACAGGGCAGACAGCTTTCTGCTGCTTGTGGTCACGATTGTCCCATTATATCCATAAAACGGGTGCCTGCCCGGGTGGTCTTGAAGCAAACTTTGAGCGGCAGGATTGAAAGACAATGCAGGGAAAAAGATCACAAAGCAAAAGGGGGAGCCTCTGTTTATATGTTTATGAGATAATGTGAAAATAAACAAAACTTTCCCACCTTAATTTTTTGTTTAGAAACCTGCCATCTCTACAGTTAGGCCAAATGTTGTCAGTTCATGCATTGCTATTATGAAGGGAAGTTAAGGAAGAACTACTGTTGAGAAACTCAAATGCTTTCAATGCCTTGCTTATACTTTCCAGTAGTTTGTAACCGTTTAAATCCTCCGCTTTACTTCCTTTAGTCTGAAGTCTAACTTCATTGGTCGCAAAGGGGCAGTGGAACTGGCAGACAGTCTGAGATTGAGCACTGTGATTGTAGAGATCAAGTAAGTACAAAACTGCCTTAAAACCTAGCCAAGTATACTCCATCTTATTTAGTTAACTCCAAGCATAGGCTTGCACATAACTGTTTCTTGTTCCCCGGAGCAAGGAAGGGTAGAATCCAGGCGGAAACGCCTGTAGAGTTCTGCAGGTACGCTGCACTGCGATGGGCGAATGTAAAGTATTTCTTGAAGAAGGGAAAGGGAATTTCCACCACCCTCCCCCCATCTGGGGTCCTGGTTTATCACTGAACCTGTGGGATCTTACCTTGGTCTGATTGGTTGCCACTGTTCCCCTATTACAACAATGTTTACATCATTTGTAGGCCATTAGTTGTCAAGTGCACTGTTTGGGGCATTGCAATAAATCTGTTTACTCTGAAGTCCAGTTATTTCATTGCGTGGTTGACGAGTAAATACCAGTTCTTCCATAAAAACAAATTCTTCCCAAGTGTTGAAAACCAGACAGAGGCATTTTGTGTAATTGGATTAATGTCGTGGCAGTACACAATGCCTACCTAATGAAGTTAATCCAGCCATCCTGTTATGAATATAATCTCCATGATGCCAAAAGCAGACAACCTCATCAAAAACCACGACAGTGAAACATGCACTTTATCATCTTAATTTTGCACTGTGACTAGTTAATTCCTGGTTTGTGGGAGTGCTGTGTTATGTATAAATGCATTTGTCTGTTTCCCATCCAGTTTGTGTGACAACAGTATAGAGGATGTGGGAGCAATGAAACTGGCTGAAGTCCTACCCGGTTTGACGAATTTGAAGATACTGAAGTAAGTGGCTGCGTTATGATCCTCTCTTTCTACCAGTTCTTGCCCCATTGCTTAGTTGTTGTGCATTGTGTGCTGGGCCAAGCCTCCGAGGAGTTTCATCAGCAGTCGGCGTGGAGCCAAGTAGCTTCCCTTGTCAGTCTGTGTTTAGCCTCTGTCAGCATTGTCTTATCCTCGGTGAGGAGGGAGAGTTGGAAATTCCCTCATTCTGGTCAGGCAGAACTGGAATGAGGGAATGAACTGGAGTCCAAGCTCAGATGACGAGTGGGATCCACTAAGCCTCTTGGGGGAGGACGAGTAGCTTTTGCGACCGAGGTTCCTCATCAGGACAGGAAAGTCCGGGCTAGTTTCCATTTCCTTGTTTTCATGGGATAAATAAATGTGCTCTGGGGAGCCTTGCAGCTCTCAGGGAAATAATGCAACAGAAGCAGATCCTTCACCTCACCAAATTGTATGAGCACCTCTATATAACGATAATCAGGAGTTGTCACACATACAACGAAATGCATCAAATCAAATCTGTGAGGTTTGCGCTGGGCAGCCCACAAGTGGCTGCCACGCCTCCAGTGCCAACATCGCAGGCCCAATTCTGCAACCCAAACCCAAATGTGGGGAAAATCCAGAGGATTTGAAGTCACAGGGAGAACGTACAAACTCCTTACAGGCAGCGGTGGAAATCAAACGCCAGTTGGTGATGGTTGGTGCTGTAATGGCATTATGCTGTTGGCAAAGCTTTAGCTATCCATCTGATTGCTGATTGGAACAATGCAGTTCTCAGCAGGACGCTGTTAGAATTGCAGTCAGTTGAATGATGAACTTGGTAAAGGCATCTTTTGTGGAGATGAGGCCGGGGGGTGGGTGGGGTGCAGAGTAGCCATGGTCACGTTGAATTGTGGTCTAATTGGTCTATTCGCTTGTATTCTTGTGGAGAGACTGTAGCCTTGTGATGGATTGAAGTGTGTCTCCTCAACGCTGGCTAGCTGGATTTCAGCAAAGTGTGCAGTTGTTCTGGTGTAAGTCATTCTGAACAGCTATAGGAATCTAAACTGTACAGTGTCAGGCTCTATACAACCGTTGACTTGTGCCCCCATTCCAGTTCCGTTTAACTTCACGTCCTGCACTCTGTTCGAAGCACAACAGCTTGGGAGGTGGAGACACAAGCATCTCCAAGTGCTGGAATCAGGAGCAAAAAGCAATCTGATGGAGGAACACAGTGGGTCAAGCAAAAGCCACTGACATGATGTAGAGTTTCAGTTCCTTCCCAGGCCCCCTGCCAGCCCCTCCCATGCTCAACCTACTGAGTTCCTCCAGCTGATGGTGTCTGGATTCACAGTGCCCGCCTGATCATTCACACTGCTATGTGCCAGCAGGTGCAGGGAATGGGAAGGTGTCTTGGCATTGCGGTTGGAGGGGGGAGAGATATTCTGCGGAGACGGTTTTATTCTTTAACCAACTGATATGTCTTTAAGAGAGAGAATATGGAACCTGTAAGCAAGGATTTGTGACCTTGATGCAGGAATTCTAACGGATTTTGTTTTTGGAAAGTGTTCCTGGAACAATCTGAAATATTAATAAATTAATTTGATTTCAGTGGTTCATTTAATATCAGAGAATGTATACAGTATACAACCTGAAATTTGTACTCTTCACAGCCACCCACAAAACAAACAACCCCATAGAATGAATGGTAGAACACTGAAGCTCCAAAGCCCCCCACTCCTACCACCCTTCGCACAAGGAGAAGCAAAAGCATCAATCCTCCTCCCCCCCCCCCCCACGGGCACCAACAGAAGCACTGACCCCCATGCAAGTAACAGCAAAAGCCCCCAAAGAGATACTTTGTTTACAGCAAGTTACTTAACTTCAGCAATTTTCATAAAGAATCTGAACAACTGTAGTCAGCTTCAAAATCACATCCAGACAGTTCCAAGTGTTCCAGCAAAGGTTGGGGTGAGGACTCAAGCTACATTCCATCAATATTATCCAGTTATTTATTGCCTGGAGAATTTTCCCCAAGGAATTCGAACTGCCTAAGTCAAAGAGTTAAGAACTTCAAGAACTGTCTTGAACCACCGGAAAGGTTTTATTTTTCATCCTGTGCATCTGTGGGAAGAAAGAACTGTCAACTCTTCAGGTGAAAGCCCTGCATCAGATTACTTGTTTTTCCCGATTCCAGTACCCGTGGTCTGTAGTGCCTCCTCACTCAGTCTTGGATTGCAGTTTTATACTTGAAGAGCTGGACAGGGGGTTGATACTGCAAACACACCTGAATGTTGTGTCATTATTTGCATAATAACCTCTTGGTCAGCCGGGAGAAAACTGGACAGTATCCCTTTTAAACCCCTGAGGCAGCCAAAACCAATCGCATGTGCAAAGTATGTCAGCCAGACCTCACCACCCAGGACATGTTCTCTTCCTATTACTCCCATCAGAGACAAGGTACAGGAGCCTGAGGACCCAGCATTTTCACAACAGCTTTTCCCCCCATTGCTGTCAGATTTCTAAACAGGTTAAGAACCTATGAACACTACCTCACTACTCCTCTTTAGATACTCTGTAGATATTCGTCATCTATCTACTGATTGATTGTAGCTTATAGTGACTTGCCGTACCTGCATCGTATTGCCACAAAACAAGTTCCATGACTTGTGTCAGTAACAGTAAACCTGATTCTGACTCATCCTGCTAGCTTTGGGAGCTCGGATAAGAGCAGGTCATTGGCCCTGGGTTCTATTCTGACTTACAATTAGGTTCACTTTCCAACATTGCCCTCAGTATCCTTGTACGAATTTTTTCTGCTACTGAGTTCTTCGTCACAAGAAGTAGTTTCTATCAACTTCTTTAATCATCTCAAATGCTTCAAACTAAATTACTTCTTAAAACTATGTTGTTAGATTCTGATGTTTTAATCCAAGGTTCTTTCAGAAGTCAGCAAAGAGATGCAAAACATATAGCTTCATGATTGTTTTATTAAGTGTTGATAAAAGAAAGGAAAACGAGAATGGACAGTAACAGGAGCAGATAGCTCAGAGACTAAGATGGTGCCACCTCATGGTCAACTATTTTTATACCCATAAGGAAAATTTCCATTCAAATTTGTATATAAGAGTCAGCCAATGAGAAAGCTCTTATTCAAATAATGCAACACCGAGATAGAATTATATCAGTGTAACCACTAGGGGGACACACTGAACAGCTGTATATACATACTGTGCCACTAAGAGGCATAATAAATTGTTACATATATATAACATACAAACAGGTAATTCATTGTTAAATTGCAAAGAAAATAGCAATTAAACAGTCCAATTTAAGAACTAAACAGTCAGATCCAACTCTGTACTGAAAGCAGTACAAACATCATCCATCCAGGTAAATCAGATGTATATTTGGAAAAGGGACACTGCCTTTCCCAAAAGAAAACTCCCTTCTGGAAAGCACTAACAGGCTATTAAAACAAAAAAAAACCTTCACATCATCTTAAAAGTTTCAATCCCCAATCAGTTTATCTGATCAATCATTCTAGTTAATACCCTGGTCCCCTCTATTACCTCAGCCGCTGCACTGCCAACACTTCAAAGCACTTCTTATAATGCTGCTTACATTGTAATTACATGCTGATATTTATACACATCTTATTCCATATCTGTACTTTAACCTCTGACTTTATATACAGTAATTTTTTATTTGTATATGAATGGCGTTTTTTGTTGCACGTTGTGCCAACGACCACAACAAATTCCTAGTATATGAAAATATATTTGCAGAATAAAGTTGATCTTTGATCCCTAATCAAGGAAGCTCAATCATTGCAATCTTTTCTGCTCCCCCCCCCCCCCCCACCCGGCAGCGTGACGCAAAACAACATCACAGCGACCGGTGGACAGAAACTGGCAGAAGCTCTCCGACTGTGCCCATCAATGGAAGAGGTTCAGTAAGTGCACTACATTGTCACATTGATTGGTCACAGTTTGGACTAACATAATCTGCTTGCCTTGAAGAGTGAAATGTCAGTATCATGTTGTCTTCTCCTGAGCTTTACGTTCGTAAGGGGGTTGGATGATACTGTGCATCATTTCGAAAGGCTGCGTTCCCAGCCGACGGGTCATTCAGTTCCCCTCTGCATACATATTCATTGCCCCAGATGCTGATGTGGGCAGATGCAGGAAAGATGTTAATGAAGGGACAGTGAAATTGGATTGATATTAAATTTAAATAGACTGCATAACACTGAAAAGGAGGTGTTGGATCCTGACGTTTCTGTGATCCAAAGGTTCTTTGGATGTCAAGCATGAAATATAAAACTTGTTGCTTCTGATTGTTTTATTAAGTGTCACGAGAGCAGACAGTGAACAAGAAAGTGGAGCTGAGAGAACAAAGGAAAGATAGACCCAGGAAAACACAGTTGTGGTCATCTCAAACTCAGTCCAGGGGTAACAAAACTCCAGCTAGAGCAATTCACCTGCATCGTTCTCACTAGTTGTCTCAGCCAGATCCAAGCAGCCTGACACCTGCTACTGAAAACCGAGATCTTTCTAGAAAGATACTGAAGTAACTGTACTGTAATTACTGGACAATTCCATGTATGTAGGTGATTATACAAAGATGCAAGTGAGCATTGGAAAGTTAAAATACAAGGCAAATGAAAGTTCTACACCCCGATCCAACAGAGGGCTACTTCAGAAAGCCACCCCTACCCACGAAGCCTTCTAAAATGGATTACCAAGTGCCTTTCAGAAAGGCCAGGGCTCTGGAGCCTTTGTCAGACAATCGCTGTTAGTTGCTAGTGGTCTGAGATTTTGTTTTGCATGGAGGCCAGCCACTCCACCACTGCATCCTTGGACTGCATGAGAAGGAGCACCCACGATTCAGGCCGCACGTCCCCACCCTTGGCTGCTGATACCCAAAGTGCAGGAGGCATGTCTCGTCACCTGTGGTAGAAGGTGCCTCCTCCCCAGGTGGGTGTGCCAGGGTCTACAGGAAGGAGTGGGTGCCTCCGTGCTGAGAATTTAGGACACCTAGTCCATGTTGGCCCCAGCCAGAGCAGGCCTGTTACCCATTAGCCTCAAACCTTATCTTCGGTGCTTTTGCTCTTTACTGCTGGAAGGTTAGTTTATAGCCATTAGTTAATGAACCACTGGGATGTGGGATGAATCCTGAGCACCTGGTGGTCACAGAGGAACATGCGGACTCCACAAGGAGAGCACCCAATGTCGTCATCGAATCTGTGATCAACAGCACTAACTGCTGTGCCAGAGGCAGCCCAGATATTGAGGGCACCAACTTGGCAGTTCTGGCTGTTGATTTTCTCTTCCTCACTGAACCTCCCATTGAAGGCAGGGGCACAGTCTGCAGAATTGTCCAGCTCTCTCTCTGGTCAGCTGGCCAATTGAGGGAGAGGGGAGATTCCAGGAGCAGGGGAAGGGAAGCCCCATCGGCACTGCACCAAAGGTGTTTCCATCTCCCTCTCTTGTGTAGTTGCTGTGAGGGATTGCATCCTATTAGCAGCCTCCTCCAGACATGGTCAGACTAGACAATTCCAATTGGGAATCTACCTGAATGTTGACATGGATGTGATGGAAACAGGGACAATGAACAGTTGGCAACAAATGCTTCAGAAAATCAAAACCCCTCCTCGGCAGAATTGAGATATCAGGAAAAGCCCTAAAGAGAACAAGTAGGATGAGCTTGGCAGTCCTCTCGGTACAAAACCAGCCCGTTAAATCAGCAGGTAGGACGCACAAAGTGAAAATCCAAGATCTTTCTGCTCTGGCTGTGATCCTTCTGAGCACGAGACAGAACTGGATCCATGATTTTACAAACCATTCCTTGAAAAAAATGAACCATTAATTCTTCTTCAACATCTTGGATCTTGGATTTGATTTGAGAGGAAATACCCCACACAGTGTCAAAAAGACAGTTTTTGCCTCTTATCCCTGAAAGTAGCATCTCTACTTTCTGTGAAGGCTGAGGAAAGTCCATCTCCCACCCCCCAATCCTCATCACTTTCTACAGGGGTTGTATTGAGAGCATCCTGAGCAGCTGCATCACTGTCTGGTTCGGAAATTGTACCACCTCGGATCGCAAGACCCTGCAGCGGATAGTGAGGTCAGCTGAGAAGATTATCGGGGTCTCTCTTCCCGCCATTACAGACATTTACACTACATGCTGCATCTGCAAAGCAAACAGCATTATGAAGGACCCCACGCACCCCTCATACAAACTCTTCTCCCTCCTGCCGTCTTGGAAAAGGCACCGAAGCATTCGGACTCTCACAACCAGACTATATAACGGTTTCTTCCCCCAAGCTATCAGACTCCTCAATACCCAGAGCCTGGACTGACACCTTACTGCCCTATTGTCTTGTTTATTATTTATTGTAATGCCTGCACTGTTTTGTGCACTTTATGCAGTCCTGGGTAGGTCTGTAGTCTAGTGTAGTTTTTTTCTGTGTTGTTTTTTTACATAGTTCAGTCTAGTTTTTGTACTGTGTCATATAACACCATGGTCCTGAAAAACATTGTCTCATTTTTACTATGTAGTGTACCAGCAGTTATGGTCGAAATGACAATAAAAGTGACTTGACTTGATTTGTCATATCCTAAAGTTTATCCTTCAGATATAAAAACTTAGTTTGCCCCTATTAAAGTCAAATCACTCAAGAATTGTAAAGCACTTTCCTAGGTTTAAAGCTAAGCTAGATGCATCTTATCTTGCTGTACTGATATAACTCTTTGCCTATACATGGATGTTGAATGCTCATTGCACATTTTTTTATGCAAATACATAGTTTGTCGAGGAACAGGTTCGGTGACGAAGCCACAAAGAGGTTAGCCAAAGCCCTTCCAGAGATGCATCGTTTAAAGATTGTGAAGTAAGTGTTGCATTCACTGTGTGCCTGTTTACTATAACTAATATCAGTTTTGTTGACGCAGCTTATTAAGATTAAGACTGTTTCTCGCTAAGGAGCTGTAATGAGTTGGATTAGTATGTGCATAATTCACTACATTTTATATCCAGGGTAAGTCCCACAGTGCAATGGAGCAGTGTGAGTGAAGGCAAGGCTGTCATTTAACCCAACACCTGGATCCACATGTGAGATTAATATTAGGCATTGAAATTAGAGACCAGTAATGGGCTGTAACTAAATCCATGATTCCACCCAAACCCGTTCAAGTTCAAGTTTATTGTCATTTGATTGCACATATATACAACCGAATCAAACAACGTTTCTCTGGACCACAGTGCACCTACAAAACATGTATCACAAGCAGCACATAAAACAAGGTATTACCACAAGTAAGTTAGTAAAATATAATTCATAGTGCAGTTGGTGTGCAGCCCGGGTAAGCAGTAAGCAGTCAAAGAAGTTGTGGGATGGGTGGGAGGGAACCTCAGCTCTGCTTCGGGTGCTTTGTGTACAGTCTGTTTGGGCTTAGCTGGAGTTGACAGCTTGAAGTGAGAAAATAATAACCAAATAGCAAAATACTTGGGACTTTAGAAACTTAAAATAAAGACCACAAGACAAGGGAACAGAATTAGGCTATTCAGCCCACTGAGTCTGTTGTACCATTCCATCATGACTGATTTTTTTTAAATCTCTCTCTACCCCGTTCTCCTGCTTTCTCCCCATAACCTTTGATGCCCTCACTAATCAAGAACCTATCACATTAAATATATCCAATGACTTGGCCTCCACAGCCAGCTGCAGCAGATTCACCTTCTGGCGAAAGAAATCCCTTCTCTGTTCTACAGGGAAGTTCGTGTATTTGGAGGTTGAGCCCTCTGTTCCTAGCATTCCCCACTAGAGGAAACATCCTCTTCATGTCCACTCTGTCTGGGTCTTCCAATATTTGATAGGTTTCAATTAGATCCTCCTTCGTTTTTCTAAACTCCAGCCGTCAAACGCTCCTCATATGCTGATCCTTTCATTCACTAGAACACTAGAATACTATAGCACAGCACAGGCCCTTCAGCCCTTGATGTTGTGCTGACCCATATATTCCTTAAAAAAATGTACTGAACCCACCCTACTATGGGATCATTCTCGTGAACCTCCTCTGGACTGTCTCCAATGCCAGCATATCTTCTGTTAAATAAGGGGCCCAAAGCTGCTCACAATACTCCTAGTGAGGCCTGACAAATGCCTTAAGAAGTTTCAGCGTTACATCCTTGCTTTTATATTCTATTCCTCTCAAAATGAATACTAACATTGATTTTGGCATAAAAGCACTGACTGCTGGAAATGCTTTGCAGGCCAAGCAGCTGCTGTGCAGAGAGATGCAACGTTACCCTTTCTGGCCAATAACTTTCCATTATGTATAATGATCTAATCTCTCTACCCCCCTGTTCAGCCTTCATTGCTGTGGCATTGGCACGGATGGTGGATTAACCCTAGCACAGGGCCTGGTGTTGTGTCCAACCCTCAGAGAAATAAGGTGAGGAACTCCTTCTCTTGCTAATGGAGTCTGAACTGGTTGGTGTCCCTGCTATGTTAAAAATGAAGAATAGCCTGTTGGAAACATGCTGTTTTTGTACAGAGATCCTGAATGCTAAGTGTTATGATTGACTCATTTGAAGCTGAGGCAGAAATAGCAATCTTTGAAGAATAAAAGGGAAAATATACAATTTCTCTGCTGAAAATAAGTAGGTTTCTATTGAGAAAATCTAACCAGTTCATCAAAATAGTGGTAATTTGTAATTGTAATAAATATGTTACAGTTAACTGCACTCAGAAGTGAGTCAGTAAGCACAATAAAAGATATTCTTCCAGTTCTTTGGCCGGCAGATCGTTACGTGCTGGGAATTCCTTTACTCCTGATCATCCCCTCTTCCCTTAGAACCAATCTTTAGAAACATGTCGTATCAGTGATTATGATATCATCAACCTTGGCCAAGGCTTCGGTGGAGTTTCATAGATGCTGAGCAGTAGATGGATGTGTAAGGGCAGATCACCAAAGATTTTGTTAAAGAAGGGGGCTTTAAGAAACATCTGAAAGTACAGGCAGGAGAGCTGGAGGCATGGCTGTCAATGAGGGATTGATTATTCCTTACATACAGTTCATATTCTATACCTTCACAGTATGGTCCCGGTCAATTTTGACCTGGCCCAAGAATCCCCTCGATAACAAGTGTCTATACCAAATTTCAAACCACAGGTCTACTTAGAGTGTATAAATAGCCTATCTGACATTAATAAATGTGTGATTAATCCTTAATTAATAATAATTAATGTTGGCACGTGGCCTAGTGGGCAAGGCATCAGACTAGTAACCTGAAGGTCACTGGTTCGAGCCTCAGCTGAGGCAGCGTGTTTGTGTCCTTGAGCAAAGCACTTAACAACACATTGCTCTGTGACGTCACTGGTGCCAAGCTGCATGGGTCCTAGTGCCCTTCCCTTGGACAACATCGGTGGCGTGGAGAGGGGAAGGCCTGCAGCTTGGGCAACTGCCGGTCTCCCATACAACCCTGTCCAGGCCTGCGCCCTGGAAACTCCAGGCACAGATCCATGGTCTCTCGAGACCGACGGATGCCACCTTAATGTTTCAGAGATGTAAAATCCATTTCAATAGATATGGGTCAAATTTGACCCGGAACAGCCTCAATGTGCATTAATCCTTAATTAATGTTTCAAAGATTTAATATCCATTTCAATAGATACGAGTCAAATTTGACCCAGAACAGCCTCAATGTACAAAGATTTGTAGCTTCTGTACAAAAGTATAAAATTTTAAAATATTTTCATTTTTGCATGTTTTGCATCATTTAGGAAAAGTCATCAAATTTCAGCTAAAAAAAATGGCATTTAGGGTGTTTTCACTGCTGTCAAATGTCAAAACGGGTCGAATGTGACCGGAACAGTATGTAAGGGTTAAAAGACCAGAATTAGAAAAGCACGAGTATCTTGCTGGATTGGGATTACAGAGATAAGGGGAGGTTGGGACCATTTAGGAAAGGAATTCACGTTGGCCTGAATGTTGCTGTAGGTCGGATTGTGCCCTGTTGGTACTAAACACTGTTGTACTCTATGTCTGTTTCCTTTCTCCCTACAGCCTAGCTGAAAATAACATTGGGACTGAAGGAGTGATGGAGCTTGCTCTGGCACTGCAAAGCTTGAAGTCTTTAAAGAAGCTGAGGCAAGTGTTCCTGCCCAACATGGACAAGATTGAGTAGAATGCCTCATAGTGATCAATGTGGCTGCAGTTTATCATCACTTCACTTTCAATCCAAACTCCGGAACCTAAGCTTCAAAAGTTTTGAAATAGTCTGTTCAATAAGAATATTCTGTGTTCAAGCCCAGCATCAAGTTCCCATGTCACTTTTGGTGCAGGATACACAAACTTAATTTTTTAAAAGAAGAGGTGAAGTGGCTAATCTTTATAATGGTTCTATTGCCACCACTCTAGGTTTTTGCTTTAATAGCTTAATTCCCCAGTTGTCATGATGGGATTATTCTAGTTACATAACCACTGTGTGACTCTACTTAAATATAGTGCAATAATATACAGTATTCACACAGCAAATTCTGGAAAAATTATAGCTCTTTCACTACAAATCTGAGGGACTGTGCCAGTTGAAAATTTCAACAGTGAAATATTTAACACAAAATATTAGTAATTAATAAATTTGAAAATGTCAGGGTTAAGATGCCTGTCATGCTTCAGTGACTGACAAAGTTGGCTGCATCAGAAACCTGTGGTTCAAGATTCTATGTATAGGCGTGAGGAGAAAGAGACAGGCTGACCCCACTGAATAGAGTACCGAGAGACCGCGCTCATAGTCCATGTCATTCTTCAAAGAATCATTTAACCCAAGTCCTTGTCTGCCAGCACATCTGGACATGAGAAATGCCTTAGCATTAATTCAATGAAGAGCAATCAACAACACCACCAAATTATTAGTCATCTGTGGGAGTTCACTGGGCCTGGCTGAGTTGCCGAGCTTCCTCCAATAGGAACATGACTGCAATTTATAAGTATATCATTGGTCATTAAGCACTTTAGAATGTGCTGAGATAGTGAAGGGTGCCTCGGGAATCCAGAGTAACACACACAAAATGCTACAGCAACACAGAAGTTACATCAGGACTGGAAAGGAGCACCACCTCCTTTCTCCTTCTCCCATCATCTGCTCTCCTTTCCTATCAGATATCTTCTTCGGCATTTTACCTTTTCCACTCGTCACTTCCCAGCTTCTCACTTCATTTCTTTTCCTCCCCACAACTTATCTTCCCCCTCAACTGGCTTCACCTATCACCTGCCAGCTTACACTCCAACCCCTCCCCTCACCTTCTTACTCTGGCTTCTCCAATCCTAATGAAAGGTCTTGGCCTGAAACAGCTCCATAAATGCTGCCTGACCTGTTGAGTTTCTCCAGCAGTCAGTCTGACTTCAGTGGTGGGCAAGCTTTGGAGAAGATCCTGAGAGACAGGATTTATGAGCATTTGGAGAGACATAATCTGAATAGGGATAGTCAGCATGGCTTTGTCAAGGGCAGGTCATGCCTTATGAGCCTGATTGAATTCTTTGAGGATGTAACAAAACACATTGATGAAGGTAGAGCAGTAGATGTAGTGTATATGGATTTCAGCGAGGCATTTGATAAGGTTCCCCATGCAAGGCTCAATCAAAAAGTAATAAGGCATGGGATCCAAGGAGACCTTGCTTTGTGGATCCAGAATTGGCTTGCCCACAGAAGGCAAAGAGTGGTTATAGACGGGTCATATTGTGCATGAAGGTCGGTGACCAATGGTGTGCCTCAGGGATCTGTTCTGGGACCCTTGCTGTTTGTGATTTTTATAAATGACTTGGATGAGGAAGTAGAAGGATGGGTTAGTAAGTTTGCTGATGACACAAAAGTTGGGGGTGTTCTGGATAGTCTGGAGGGTTGTCAGAGGTTATAGCAGGACATCGATAGGATACAGATCTGGGCTGAGAAGTGGCAGATGGTGTTCAACCCAGATAAGTGTGAGGTGGTTTATTTCAGTAGGTCAAATTTGAAGACAGAATATTATATTAATGGTAATTCTCTTGGCAGTGTGGAGGATCAGCAAGATCTTAGGATCCAGGTCTATAGGACACTCAAAACTGCTGCACAGTTTGAAAGTGTTGTTAAGAAGGCATATGGTGTGTTAGCCTTCTTCAACTGTCGGATTGAGTTCAAGATCCGTGAGGTAATGTTACAGCTATGTAAGACCTTGGTTAGACTCCACTTGGAGTACTGTGTTCAGTTCTGGTCACCTCACTACAGGGAGGATGTGGATACTATAGGGAGAGTGCAGAGGAGATTTGCAGGGATTTTGCCTGGATTGGGGAACGTACTTTATGAGAATAGGTTGAGTGAACTTGGCCTTTTCTCCTTGGAGTGACGAAGGATGAGAGGTGACCTGACAGAAGTGTATATGATGATGAGAGGCATTGATCGTGTGGATAGCCAGAGGCTTTTTCCCAGGGCTGAAATGACTGACACAAGGGGATAGTTTTAAGGTGCTTGGAAATAGGTACCGAGGGGATGTCGGGGTAAGTTTTTCACTCAGAGAGCGGTGAGTGCATGGAATGCACTGCTGGCGATGGTGGTGGAGGTGGACGCAATCGGGTCTTTTAAGAGACACTTAGGTAGGACATGGAGCTTAGAAGAATAGAGGGCTACGTGCTATGGAAATTCTAGGCAGTTTCTAGAGTAGGTTTCATGGTCAGCACAACATTGTGGGCCGAAGGGCCTGTAATGTGCTGCAGATTTTCTATGTTTCCAGCATCTTTTGTGCGTTGCTGTGGATTTCCAGCATTTGTAGAATCCCTTGTGCCGCAGAAATACACTTCATTCTTTCATTGAAGTCACGACACAGCTGGGCCATGATCTGGTTAAATGGCTGCCCAGTTTGAAAGAGCTGAATAGCCAATATCTTTTTTCCACTAGAGCACAAATTAATCTTGCAGTAACAATAACAGAGCAAGGCATGTTAGGAACAATAACATCTTGTGCAAAGCACTGAATGAGTTCTTTGCTGATGTGGTAACCATTGAACTAAATTGAGCTTCACGAGCAGACTATTTCTGGCTAACCACTTCCCTCTACCATTTACACCCAATCCCTAGTATCTTCTTCCAGATGAGCTCCTCAGAAGCTACCTGACTGAAGTTAGAAGAGTTTATTCTTGAAACAGGATGTGGTGAGCCCCAGATTACTTGTCTGTTTTCACACAGACTGTTATTTTGAGCCAGGTTGCTGTGAAACCCTGTTCCTCCTCTATTGAGATGGGAGAGAGAGTAAATGGGAGCATAGCCTACTTCTCAGTTGGTGGCTCCCTAACCGGTTAGCTCATTAGGAGCATTTCACTAGGAAGATCAATCGCCAAAGCTGCGTGTGGAAAAAGGCAGTTTTCAATTTGTCAAAATCTGCTTTGGCACTCGGGCTGATTATCTGGAGGCAGCCAATGGGTCCTCAATGAAAGTTACAGAAAGCGAGCTCTCATTGGAGAATTGGAGGGTCCAATGCTGAATTCTTGGATCTTATCTCACATACTACAGGATATTGGTGCGATAACTGTCCTATATAATTGCAAGTAGGAATTTTTTGTTGTGTTAGTCTGGTCTCTTGGAGAAATGGCTACATTGGGATTCATTCCCTTTCTGTACCAGTTGCTGAATCTGCGAATAAGAAATTACTTACAGGATAAATCATCTCAACCTACTGAATCAGGAAGATACAGCAGTTTCCAACTGAAAACCCAATAAGGGACATGGAATAGGGGGGAAAAGCCATAGTTTTTTCTCTTTCTATTTCATTCCCTAGTAGTCCTCACAAAAATCAAGACTCGAGTTAAAGTGCACTTAATGTGAAACATATGCTAATATATGATCAAAAGTATTAAAAGCAATTAGCAGTAGATTGTTTTTAAAGTTTTATTAATGCACATTTGTTGCGCTGGGATTCAAAAGGGTTTTTAGTATTCCCAACTCCCTGTGTGACAGATGGTTAAGTGTCCTTTTCTACTTTAATGCAAGTAAGACCTATGTTCCGGTCTGTGTTTAGCTAGGTATTATTGAATTAGGTGATTGTAGAGGTCACTTACCAGCCGACGGCAGAGAGGGTAAGGATTATCAGCCTTGCTTGCCTGCTCTTGAAGACTAAGGTGGGAAATAGACTGAGGTGAGGAAGGCTATCACAACCTGCTGATTTTTGGATTGTTAAGAGTCACACCTGAAGAACATTTGCTCAGGAAATGTAACAAGGTGGTTGGGTAGTGACAAAGGTGAAGATTTGAGCAATGATAAGAGAACCTAGAGAACATGCTCCCTCTCCCAAAGGAGAAACCAGAATCCATTGTCAGGCCTTGCTTTCTGGGCACTGGGAAATACTGATGTGTGTATTCTTCTCTTCCAGCCTTCAGCTGAACAGGATAGATAACAGCATGGCTAAAGAGCTTGCAGCCGGCCTTCTATCCTGTCCCACTATTGAGGAAGTCATGTAAGTGTTAAACTTCTGAAATACCAAGTGCCTGCTGGCAGCTGCATATATAAATTAAAGTGAAGCTTAGGCTTAATACAATGGTCATGGTCTTAATCAATAATATCAAGCTGGCCCCTACTTTTAGAGTTAATCGCAGAAAGGATTGGTTTAGCGGAATCTGCCCAGCCACTCACTCTCCTCAATAAACAGATGTATGTTCACAATTTTAACTTCTGTTTAGAATGAACCTTTGAGTGTCACTAAAAATACCAAGAAGCTTCCTCTGCTCTCTGAGCCTGAAGGTGGGGCAAACAACACGGTTCAGCTCACTGACGCAGGAGCGTGAACATCCGGTTTTCATGAGCAAAGTCACTGACTTCAAAGATGTTCATACAGTATGCAAGGCTGCTTCACAATACACGTGACAATAATAATGTACAGCTCACCCTGTCCTGCATTTCTCCAGCCAAACTGACAAACTTATCCTACGTTCCCCTTCTAGGGATCTTTATGCAGACGTACATCTCCCATGCAGACTGTAAGAGATAGGAGCAGAATTAAGCCATTCGGCCCATGGACACTGCTTTGCCATTTGATCACGGCTGATTTACTAATCTCTCCCTAACAGTCATGCACGAGCAGACAGATTCCAGTCTCCGCCCAACTAACAGGAGACACCCGCCACTCGTTCCTAGCCTTCAGCTACCTCGTTGTCTTGTGTTAAGCATCTGTTCTCTTTATTCTGTGGGCCCTCGTGCTATTTTGCAGTTTACTAGTGAAATATTGTTTGCTGCTAAAGTGTCTCTGCTCTGCTTTTGGGTCAAGTCTCCTCTACACTTCCCGATAGGATGAGTGAACCAATGGTTGACCCAGCAGAGTATGCTAGGCTGAAGGAAGTTATCTGTCACCAGGAGCACACGATCCTGAAGCAGCAGGAGCCGGTCACCACCTGCTCACCCCTCTCAACCAACTCTCCAGCTCAACACAGTCAAAGCTCCAAACTCGGATTCCAGTGCTCAAATACTTCGACGGATCCCCGACCCGATGCCACAGCTTCCTGTTCCAGTGTGTCTTACACTTGGAGCCTCAGCCAGCGCTCTGCGTTACAGACTGAGCTAAAATTGCCTTCGTCGTGCCTCTCTTGACTGGGTGAGCCCTGGTCTGGGCCACCGCTAACTGGGATGATAAAACCACCATTTGCAATAAACATGAAGGTTTTACAGCTGAGATCCGGGAAGTGGATCGGATACTTCACCTGCGTCAAGGCCATTGTTGGGTTACACTGTAGAATTCAGGGCCCTGGCAGTGGTGTTCGGCTGGAATGCAGAAATACTGCTAGCCCATTACCATCGCAGCCTCTCGGAGTGCTTGAAAGATGAGCTATCCACCCGGGAGATGCCCACTGACCTCGAAAACCTCTAAAGCCCCCCTGGATTAGCAAGTGTCTTATGGAACGGCCCTCCAGATCCCCAGTTCCATTCCCAGAAGCATTTCAAGCTGCAGCACCCTCATCACCAACAGCTCCAGAACCCAGGCAGGTAGGGAGAGCTCCCTTTACTCAGCCCCTCCCTCCCCAAGAGCGTGAGGCATCGGTGGAGAAACAGCCTGTGTGCTTCCTGTGGAGCAGCCGATCATCCACACATCAAATTCCCACTGTGTCCAGGAAAATGGCGCCACTGCGTAGAGACGAGGGGCCTGCTATCTGGTAAGCTCCCCTGGCTTCTTGTTCCAGCACCATTGCCCTGCCTCTCTCTCCTTGTCCTCCTCCACCCGCCAATGGCTTTACACACACAGTAGGCTCTGTGGGTTCCAGTGCAGCAAGCAACTTTCTGGACTGGACTCTGTGTGTGCAGCTTGGACTCCCAAATGAGCCTGTTCCTCACCCCTTCTCCGTCATGGCCATTGCTGGCCACGCCATGGGTCAGAGCACCCACATGAGCACCAGGGAGCACCGCGTGTCCCTCCTTACCGGCTCGCCCAGAACTCCACTCCTGACCCTCGCTTTGCCTGGTCATCCGGATCACGGCCGAGTGGGGGACCTCCTGCCTGCAACCTCGGCTGACTCAATCCCGTAACTCCAAGGAAACGGAGGGAACTTTTGACCTCATCAAACTCCCGCAGCAATGCCTTAATCGTTCATTAAAAGGGAGGCCAGCACACTGACAGACCACACAAATGTGCCTTCAAACTCCTCCCAGGCACCACCCTCCCCGCAGGTCTCTCCCCTCCTGAGACCCAACCCATCCCAGATGCGTACAACATGGCTTCATTCGAGTGCCCCGGTCCCCAGCTGATGAAGGGTTCACTTTCATCAAACACAAAGCGAACCACATTTTCAAGAAACTTTACGGCTGCTCCCATCCTCCGCCATCTGAATCCCTCCAGACCTTCTCGTGGCAGAGGCGGACACATCTGACATGGGTGCTGGGGCCATCCTCTCTCAACAAGGACCAGAGAAGAAGACCCACCCCTGTGCCGACTCTGCATAAAGCCATTATGGAGTGGGAGACAGGGAGCTGCTCGCCTTTAAATGGTGGAATGGAGACATCATCTGACTGACCACTGGAACCTCATATCCATTCAACATACTTGCCATCAGACTCGCTTCGCCCGCTTCTTCAAGCAATTCACCTTCATCTCCTACCGACCCAGATCCTAGAACACAAAGACAGACGCCCTGTCACACCAATACAACCCAACTGAAGTGGAGATCGACGCTCAGCCCATTGTTCCATCTGTCCAGATCCTCGCCACGGTCGTCTGAGACCCGGAGAACCAGATCCGCCGGGCTCTGACAACTGCCTGGCCATGCGCTCGGAAGCAGTCCAGTGAGCTCACTCCTCGTCCCTCTCCAGCCACACAGCGGACCCTGGATTTTCTGTGACACTGGTCCTAGTGGATCATAGATGTATGTAAATTAATTTCTGCCTGCCTTCAACGTGCACAGTCTCACTCCTCCAACCAGCGGCCCTCTGGGCTCCTGCGGCTGGCTCCGGACCCCACCTCACCATTCATTTCATCACGGGTTTGCCACCTTCCAATGGGGCCACAGTGATCATAACAGCAGCCAATTGGTTCTCCAAGGCGGCCACTTCATTGCTCTTCTCGAACTCTGTCAGCCGCTGGGACAGCAGACCGGATTCTCCAACATGTAGTTTGCCACCATTGCTTCTCCCAGGATGTTGTGTTGGACCGGAACCCGCGATTTCTCTCCTGCTTCCGGCAAGCTGCGTCTCCTTTCTCCACTCCTCAGTGAGTTTGCCCTCTTCCTGACTGTCCATTGGTCTGCAGATGATAGCCAATCAGCAAGTGGAGAGGGTTCTGTGACACTTTGATGTCTCAAGTCCTTCAACATAGAAGAAGTCCAAACTGTCCCACAATCTACGCACTTTCCTGGCCCTTTGAAGTGCTTCATGGCTTCCAACTCTCACTGTTCTCTGTGGAAGAGCCAGAGGTGGAGGTCCCATCCGCCAGCACCTGGTTCGCTGATGCCAAGATACTTAGAAGAAGGCACAGAGAGCCAAACTAGCTGCCAACTGTGCCTACTGCCTCCAAGCTAACCGCCTGGGTGCCCAGCTAGATGACTGCAGCCTGGGTACTGTGTCCGGTTGTCCGCCCGACATCTGCCTCTGTGCTCCAGCTCCCGTAAGCTCGTTCATTGGTCCCATCACAACAACACGACCACTTACCATCTCCAGCAGCGTCCCTCATTCCTACCTTGCACGTGTCCTGCACCAAACCCGTTTTCCATGGACAACCCACCTGAGACTGCACCTCTCAAACCAAGGATGGTGGAAGGTGGTCCAGTGTACACAGTTCGCCAGATGATGGAGTCATGGCGTCGTGGATCGGGTGTGCAGCAGCTGGCTGACTGGGAAGGGTAAGGCCCTGAGAAAAAAGTATTGGGTGCCATCCAGTTCCATCCTGGATCCATCGCTCATTGGAAAAATTCCACCGCATCCATCCGGATTACCCTGGGCCGTCAGGAGCCTGCCGTAGGAGGGGGGAGTGATCCTATCAGGCCTGCACAGGGAGGCACCTCCCAGTCTCCACCCAGCTAACATGAGTCACCTGCCACTAATTTCCAAATCATCACCGGCAGCCTATTGAAACCCAGCTCACATCCACAATATTTGTTCACTCACTCGAACCAGCCAGCCTCAACCAGTTGTTCCTAGCCTTCAGTCTCCTTGTTGCCTTCTTGTGTTAAGTATCTGTTCTCTCTTATTTTGTGACCCCCGGTGGTTTGTTGCTTTGCAGTTGACTGGTAAAATATTGTGTACTGCTAAATCGTCTCTGTTGCTTTTGGGTCAAGCCTCCACATTTCTCAACCCCATTCTCCAGCCTTCTCCCTGGAATCTTTGATGCCTTTACCAATCAAGAATCTAAATATACCCACAGCCATCAGTGGCAATAAGTTCCTCAGATTCACTATCCTCTGGTGAAAGAAATCCCTCCTTATTTCTGTTCTAAAGGGACATCCTTCTATTCTGAGGCTGTGGCCTTTGAAATATGGAGTCCTAGACTCCCCCACCATATGACACATCCTCTCTATGTCCACTCTATCTAGGCCTTTCGAAATTCAGTGAAATTCCCCCACCCCATTCTTCTGAATTCCAGTGAGTACAGGCCCAGAGCCATCAAGTGCTCATCATACATTAACCCTATCATTCCCAGGATAATTCTCATAAGTCTCCTCTGGACCCTCTCCGATACCAACTCATCCTTTCTTAGACAAGGGGCCCACAACTGCTCACGGACTGATGCTTGGTTTTATCTTTTTGACTAGTGGACATGACACAGCACCCCATATTTTTGTTCAAATATTATTTATGTGAGGGACGTAGATACCATAGAATCATACAGTATCAAAGCAGGTTCTCCAGCCCATCGGGTTTGCACTGACGATCAGACCTTTACACTACTTCCTTTTTTAAGCCCATCTCCCTACTGGAGCTACTTTAAGTCCTTCCAGTTGTCCCCAGGTGTAGCCCACCTTGTATGGCTTTGAGGTGAACACCCTTCCTCTCCTAGGGATGAGGTCTTTGGAGCTTCTATTGGTGTTTCTGCCACTTTGGGTATTGACGGGGTGGGATTGCTAGCCCCACGTGGACATCACCAGAGCCGCCTTCTACCTGGGACAGAGTTAGAAGTTCCAAATCCATTGCTGGGAGAAAGCCCACTGCCCCGCGAGCCTTTGGCATACCCTGAGGAAAGATGCTGATGAAAATTCTGAACGGGCCTTTTTGTTTCCCTGCTCTTCCTTGCAGCTTGTCCTGGAATAACATCAGCGACGAGGGGACAGCGTGGTTGGCTGAAGTACTACCCAGAATGCAGAGCTTAAGGAAACTTGAGTGAGTACAGTTTGAGTGAGGCAGAAAATGTCAGTGTGCCTCTAGATTGGCTCTGGAGAGGTCTTAACATTGCACAGCGGTGGTCACATGGTAATGAACAATGACGTGCAGGGCAGAGACCATCTTCATGCATTAATTAGGTAGCACTAATTTAGAAGCCAAACATCTCCCCTGGCAGATACAGGGCCCAGCCAGTTTGCCCAATAGCTACTGAGGATTCGAAATCTCATGGCATTATACTAAATATAAAAATATGATAGTTTTCCTTCTGCGGTTGTACTGGATTATGTAAGATATCTGGTGCAGAAACCAGCCATTTGGCACAGCCAGTCCATTCTGGAATTAATGCTCTACTTGAGCCACCTTTTGACTTTACTCATCTAAATCCTTCACTGTCACCTTCAGCCTAATGTGCTTGGCCAATCTTCCACTGGCTTGAAACATTCCCTGTGGGAACGAGTTCCACATCACTCACCATTCACTGGGTAGTGCCTGTTCCTTCTGAACTTGCTATTGGACTTCATGGCTGTGTAGTTGCATCCTTCTCTATAGGTCCTCTTCATCCACCCCATCAACCTGTCTGTTAGGCTATCCCTCAGCCTTCTTTAAATGAAAAGAGAACCAGTTTTCTCATCGTTTCCTGATAACCTACACCCATGCTTTCTGATACTACCCTTGAGAATCTTCTCTGTATTCATTTCAATGCCTTCATGAATCCTTTTTACAATATGATGACCAAAACTGTACACAGACATTCCAAAAGTAGTCTAACCAAGGTTTGGGCTTACTGTAATTTCCATACTTTTCAATTTGATCCTTCTAGAAATAAACCTTGCTGCTTGCTTTGCTTCCCCTGTGCCCATGCTCACCCACGTTGCCACATTAACTTACTGGCATACTTGTCCACTGAGACCTCATTGTTCCTCAGCCCCACCTCTACTGATACTATTTTTCATAGTTGGTGCTATATAAATCCAGACTCCTTTTTAAAATATGGTATCTGCAGATTGAAGTGTATGTAGAGATGAACAAATATATCTTGTGCGCTCTGTCAACCATGGGTTTATGACTATTGATATAGTTTTATCGGAGCCCCCGTATATCTGAAGTCAGAGTAACTGTTCGGCTACAATGCCCACATGTTCCTGTAGGTGGCAGTGTGTAGGCAGTGAGCTGAGAAATTTCCAATTTGAGCCGGATCGTTCTGGCTACTGCGTGGAGTTCTGATGGGAACTGGCGATCTTGAGTTTGTCCAAAACTTCCGAGCACAGCTATTGGATTTGAAACATGGGGCAGAGCCCAGTTTTACTCTATTATTTTGGGGAATCACCTGTCCGGGCCAGTATCTTTTAGTTTCAACAGAGATTATAGGCTAAAGTTTTAAGAGGCAAATTTGTTTTAAACTATTTCACGTCATTAAGATTTAGAGTTTCAGAATCTTTTTATTTTTTTAATTATTTATTTAAACTTCAAGATTTTTAAGTGCCCCTCAATGTTAAAGACATTGAATAGCTACAGAACTCTATTATAGCTTTTGAAGCCTGCTAAGTCACACTCCTAGAGTGCTACAACACTGAACCAGACAGTTAATAGAAACATAAAAAATAGGTGCAGGAGTAGGCCATTCGGCCCTTCGAGCCTGCACCGCCATTCAGTATGATCATGGCTGATCATCCAACTCAGAACCCTGTACCTGCCTTCTCTCCATACCCCCTGATCCTTTTAGCCACAAGGGCCATATCTAACTTCCTCTTAAATATAGCCAATGAACCGGCCTCAACTGTTTCCTGTGGCAGATAATTCCACAGATTCACCACTCTCTGTGTGAAGAAGTTTTTCTTCATCTCAGTCCTAAAAGGCTTCCCCTTTATCCTTAAACTGTGACCCCTTGTTCTGGACTTCCCCAACATCGGGAACAATCTTCCTGCATCTAGCCTGTCCAATCCCTTTAGAATTTTATACGTTTCAATAAGATCCCCCCTCAATCTTCTAAATTCTAGTGAGTATAAGCCTAGTCGATCCAGTCCTTCTTCATATGAAAGTCCTGCCATCCCAGGAATCAATCTGGTGAACCTTCTTTGTACTCCCTCAATGGCAAGAATGTCTTTCCTTAGATTAGGGGACCAAAACTGCACACAATATTCTAGGTGCGGTCTCACCAAGGCCTTGTGCAACTGCAGTAGAACCTCCCTGCTCCTGTACTCAAATCCTTTTGCTATGAATGCCAACATACCATTTGCCTTTTTCACTGCCTGCTGTACCTGCATGCCCACTTTCAATGACTGGTGTACAACGACACCCAGGTCTCGTTGCATCTCCCCTTTTCCTAATCGGCCACCATTCAGATAATAATCTGTTTTCCTGTTCTTGCAACCAAAGTTTGGTCCCTCTGGTTCATGGGATCTCATCTTCTATCTAGTCCCAACTACCTGTACCCAGTCCATAACCCTCCATATCCATATAACCTATAAAACATAAAATCTTCTTCGAAATGTTACAATTGTGTCCACATCTATCACTTCTGCTGTCAGCTCATTCCACCCTCTGAGTGAAGAAGTTCCCTCTCAGGTTCCTCTTATATATTTCACCTTTCACCTTAAGTTCCATTCCCAACTTGGTGGTACAAGCTGTTAGGGACATTTTGGAGACAGAGTTTTGTGCAGAATGGGTGCTAGGTTCTCTTGTGTCCAGCATTGAGAAGATTGTGCCACAAGATCCAGACAGAATCCAGGCATGGGCAGATTACTGGCCTTCATTGCCACAAGTGCCAGACAATGACCAGCTCCAACAAGAAAGAACTTAACCACCTATCCTCGACGCTCAGTGTGGCCCTACCACTGCTGAGTCATCCATTGTCGAATGACCAGCCACTTAAGTATAAGAACAGATCTCGGAGGCAGAGATCCTGTGACAGATGAATCGTCCTTCTGCCTTTCCATCACGGACATGGCAGAGATTATGTGTGTGCAAAAACACTCACCATCTTCCTTGGTGAGTGCATCTCTCAGGGAAGCTGAACACCACCAGGATGACAGATCAACTTTATTCATCGTAATCGTTTGCATGTATAAAGAATTTACTTCGGTGTGTTAGTGTGACGTGCAACAAAAACATTTAACAATGACAAAGAACTATATAAAAATAAAGTTAAAAGTTAAAGTGCTGATTTGGAATAAAATGTGCATAAATGCCAACGTATTTACAAAGTAAAGGCCATTATAACAGTAGTTTAAAGGGTTTTCAGTGTGGTGCAGTGATGGGGGTAATGGATGGGTGTGGCTAACTAGAATAGATTATGGGGGAGGAAGCTTTTAAGATGACTTGATTTTTTTTAGTAGCCCTATTTCAGTTTCCGGAAGGGAGCTTTTAGAAACGGCGGTTTACAGAGGGCGGTGTCAGCGAGGACTTTCCTGCCTGCTTCTTTATCCTGGATGCATACCCGCCACGAGTGCGTGGACAACATTAAGCAGCTGGATTAATTGGCACTTCCTCCACCACTGACACTTGTCTGCAGTGTGTACTGGCTGCAAGATGGCTGGTAGTTACCCACCCAGGCCACTCCGTCAGACTTGCCAAACCTTTGAGCGTACCTCCCCCACCACCACCAATAAGCAGAAGGTGTGTGGGAATAACATGGCCTGCTGATTCCCTTCCAAGCTGCACCCATTCGAGTGTGGAAGTGTACCTGTAATTGTGTGATGTTCTACAATACACAATAAAATATCCTCCCTGTCCCAGCTCCGTAACTACCTCGTGGGCCATTCCTTTTAAATAACTAGGGCAATCCCAAGGACTCTAGCAGCCCTCCGAGCCAAGCTAGCAAGCGTACCGAGTTTACTTGTTTATTTTTGTGAGCATCTTCATTGGATTGCAAAGTTCAAAGTAAAATTTATTACCAGGGTACATACACGTCACCATCTACAACCCTGAGATCCTCCTTCCTGCGGCATCCTTAGCAAATCTAGAGAACCGTAACTGTAAACAGGATCAATGAACAACAAATGCAAATAGAAACAAATAGCAGTAAATAATGAGTATGAAATAAAATGACATGGAAAAAGCCTGAAATAACAAGATAAAGAGCCTTTAAAGTGACACCAGAAGTAGAATGAGTGTAGTCATCCCCTTTTGTTCAAGAGCCTGATGGTTGAGAGGTAGTGACTGTTCCTGAACCTGGTGGTGCGAGTCCTGAGGCTCCTGTGCCTCCTTCCTGATGGCAGCAGTGAGAAAAGAGCATGACCTGGTGGTGGGGATCTCTGATGATGGATGCTGCTTTCCCGCAGCAGTGCTTCGTATAAATTTGCCTCATGTATGTATTGCCTCAATATTATTAGATGCTCATGGACCGTCTGTAAACATTGGTGCTTATGTCCCACCACAAGGAATCCCCAGATAGGGAGCAACTACTGTCAGTCAGTCCCAATGCATGCAGACAGACCACCCCACCTGTTTTCCAACTCTGATTCCCAGTGTAATCAAAGCTATTCAGTCACACTCTGCCCTGCAGAGATTTCTATCATCTAGATCTATTTCCAGCTTCTCAGGAAGCTAAGAACCTGAAAATAATTAAAAATGCCATATGCACTTCAAACTGATTGCCTGATGAATGGAGATTTGATATTGCAGCCGTGGGAAGTGTTGCCGAGATTTTTACCTCTCGCTATTTGTGTTCTGCTCGAGAGATGTTCCGAGAAACCATTCAGTGTGAGCTCTGTCACAGGGCGGATATGTGCATTTGATGGGATTTTTTCCAGGTGAGCTGGGTCTAATAAGACCCAAAGGCTGCATTCTGGAGATAGCAGCTACATTAACCATGCAGACTTAGAGTAAAGGTGATTGCTACATTTATGTAACTTCAAAGTATTAAATTAATTCAAAGGAAGACTGAGATGTGAGTCTAACTTTGTGTTTACTTTAAGCACACATGTGGTAACGTGATGATGTAGGTAATTCACGTTTTTTGCATATAAGCTGTAATGAATTATTTAAACAAGCAAGAATACTTAATCAACCAAGATATGACTCAAAAATTAAATTCAGCTGTTGGAACGACATGCTCAGAACCTGAAAGAGGAGTTGCTGTAGTCTGGTGATGCAGGTTCTGAATCAGATTCAGGTTCACCTGTACGATGAAAGGCCTTGTTTGCGGTAACTGCCAGCACACCCAGGGACGAGCCACACTTTCCGATGCCAACACTGCGTGTCCACAGTACTTGGAGAACACAAGAAGCAATCAAACAGCAAAACAAGCCCCCACCCACCCCAGGACTGGCCATCTTCGGCCTCCAGTCGCCAGAGGACGCGAGGACTCATGGACACCAGGCTTTGACTGCCAGAGATTTGCAGATTTAGGGACCAGCCATCGAGCCTTGTTGAGGATGTTCTCCCAAAGCTCCCTGTTGGATGTGACTGGGACCAACCCTCACAGCCTTCCAGCAAGCTTCTTCCGCTCTACAAATAGTGGTGAAGGCAACATTCTCTTACCTCTCTGTGCATCCATGAAGAAGCTGGGTGTCCAATAGATCAAAGGGACTGCTGCATTAAGAAAGAAGGCCAATGAATGAGGAGACAAGAAAAAATTCGGTATAGGGGTACACCCACAGGAAGCGAAACAGGGACCGCAGCCAAGAGAACCACAAAGAGCCCAGTTCCTTTATTTCCTGATCCAGTTGAACCTTGAGCATAAGGTTCATAATGCATCATAATGCATATGTTCATAAGAACATAATGCATCCTTGAGCCTGAATGAGTCTGACAAGGACTCGGAGTATATCACGTTCTCCTGCAAGCGTTGCGTAGAACATAGAACTGTACCACATTGTACAAGCCCTGTTGCCCACAATGTTCTGCCAGCCTTTTAACCTGCTCCATGATCAGTCTAACCCCTTTCGCCTTCTTAGCCCTGCATTCTTCAGCCATCCATCTTCCTATCCAAGAGTCTCATTTTTTTATTAAAGTAAAATGTATTCATTGTAAAAATGATTTACAAAATTAAGCTGAGCAATGGCTTTTCATTCTTCCATGTATAGTCAATGATTTCATTACTGCTCCGTTACATTCCTTAAAACCAGTCAGACTGTTGGCACTGATGAGACCCCCTTGGGCGGTACACTACTACAATAATTGAGTCCCTAATATATCTGCCTTTACTCCGTGCACTTACCATTCTCTGAGTCAAAAACATTCCTCCACCAATCCCCCGATACTTCCTCCAATCACCTTAAAACATATGAACTATTACACGTACATAGAACAAATTATATGTGGGTTTAAGCTTTTAGTATATCCTGAAAAATTATTGGTGTGATGAACTGGAAGGCACAACCCATGTTTAATTCCATAGCCTTTTGATTGAGGTGTTGATAGTGAATTTATTCATGCCTTAATCCTTTGAGCAAATTTCCAGTTGGTTATCAGCTTGTTCAAGTACAACAGTCCATCCTGTTAATCAGTATGAACGGTGTTTTGAATGTTTATTATCCAAGTACGTTCCCTACGGATTTTGTCGAGTTACACATCCTCCTCTGCTACCTTCAAAGCCTTTCTTGTGTTCAGCATGTATTTGGCCTCAGCTGCTGGGCCGACATGAACAGTATAGTCTGTAACATTCTGCTCTTCTTCTGCAGCCTGGAAGGAAACAAAATCACATCTGCAGGAGCAGAGAAATTGGCTGCCAGCCTTAGGCAGTGCTCTTCCATAGAAGTCATTCGGTAAGTGTCAGAGCGGAAGCTTAGGTCACTCCTGCACCGGGGCTGATGTAGCCATGAGCGTTCCATTGATTAAGTATGATGTTGTGATCTTGTAATGCAGGTTACGTTCCCATCTCAGTTGAATTAAAGTATTCCATCCATAAATGGAATTTCAGTTTCCATGAGTTAAAGCTATTTCTGTCATATTTTCCATTTCTACTGTTTCTGTTCACCAGGGTGGTAGGTGAGTTTTTATTGAATCATATTTATTATTTATTGAGATACAATGTGATTTAGGCCCTTCCATGCCTTCAAGCCACACCACCCAGAAATTCCCTGATGTAACCCTAGCCTAATCGCGGGACAATTTACTATGACCAATTAACCTACCAACCAGTACGTCTTTGGTCTGTGGGAGGAAACCCACATGAACACAGGGAAAATGAACAACTCTTAATAGGCAGTAGCAGGGATTGAGCCCGGGTCACGGGTACTGTAAATCGTTCTGCTAACCACTACGCTGCCGTGCCACCTGTTTGTATTCCTATTTGTTATTGTTCTCTGAGAATACAACTGTGGGTACTGACATTTCCTGTGTGTGTGCATTCTGTGCACACTCAGTGTGTACGCACCTGTGGCTGTGTGAAACCACGTCAGCCTGTTCGAAGGTACCAGCGTGAACCTGGACCTGCCTGTACCTTTGCCCCACACAAGAAACAGAATCAGGAGCAGACCATCTGATCCCTGATACCTGCTCCATCATGGAGTACGATCGTGGTACACCCAAGGTCACTGGGCCCCAAACCCGAGACATCACATGGAGTGAAATTGCTCCTCACCCCTTATCACTGGTCACTAGAATAGGAAGAAGACTAGACCCTTGAGTCTATTGCACCGTTCAGCCAGATTGAGACCGACTCTTGAGGAAACAAAGATGAAGGCTGAATGGAAGTGGCAGTCCCGTGGAGCTGATGATTTTGGGTGATGCAAGTAGCAAATGTAAGAAGGGCAGAAGCCCTTCTGTCCGTAAACTGACCCTATATACACAATCCTGATGAAGGGTCTCGGCCCAAAACGCCCTTCTATAAATGCTACCTGGCCTGCTGAGTTTCCCCAGCATTTTGTGTGTGCTGTTTGGATTTCCTGCATCCACAGATTTTCCCGTGTTTGTGGTTTATACAGTGTGCTTACTGTACCTTTGATCCATATGCTGCCTGAATTCGAGAGCGTGTCTCCCGAGGACAGGTTGAACGAGCTGGAGCTTTTCTCTTTGGAGTGAAGGAGGGTGAGGGAAGGTTTGATAGAGCTGAACAATATGATAAGAGGCATAGATGGAATGGATAGCCAAGGGAGAAATGGCTGAGGTGAAGGGGTGTAAGCATAATTTTAAGATGATTAGAGGGAAGTATAGGGGGGATGTCAGAGGGAGGATCTTTCCGTAGGGAATAGTAGGTGAATGGTCACAGGTGGTGGTAAAGGCATGTCCATTAGGGATGTTTAAAAGCATTGTACGAAGGGTGATTGATAAGTTTGTGGCCTAAGGTAGAAGGGGATGAGTTATACAGCTCTCGTTACATGCACGTGCAGTTCAACTCTTTGAGTGATTATGCAGAAAGTTTTAATTTAATAACTCATTAGTTAGTAACTTATCAGGGGTGATTGATAATTTTATGGCCTAAGGTACAAGGAGATGAGTTATTAACTTCAAACTTTCTGCATAATCACTCAAAGAGTTGAGCTGCATGTGCATGTAACGAGAGCTGTATAACTCATCTCCTTCTACCTTAGGCCACAAACTTATCAACCACCCCTGCTGTGGACACTTTCTGGAGGTCCAAGATCCCTATGCTCCACGACCGCTGGACTAAGTGTGTAAATGTAGGAGGGGACTATGTTGAAAAATAAATGTGCTAGATTTTCTAAAATTGATTCCTTCTACCTTAGGCCACGAACATATCAATCACCCTTCATAGGTAGGCACATGGATAATAGAAAACTGGAGGGAGAAGGGAAGGGTTAGATTGATCTTAGAATAGGTTAAAAGAGTAAGCACAGCATTGTGGGCTGAAGGGCCTGTACTGTGCTGTAGTGTTCTATATTCTATATAACTTGTCTAAAAATCACTAAGATTCTTCTGATAAGATCCACCAGTTCAGCCCAGGCAGTGGATTGGACCTTGAACCATCGCAGTCAGAACAACTCAGGAGTCATTCACAATGAGATTTGTATTTCTATTGCACATTTCACAGCTTTGGCTGTTTGAAAGCTGCATCTAATGCAGTGTGGTCAGTGATGCAACAGAGGAGAGCCAGCTTCACCGCCCCCCCCCCCCTCCCCATGACAATCTGGCCAGATCAATGCTTGGAGGGGATTCTTTTGCTCAGGGTTAAGAATTGTGGAGGGCGCTGAGGGAGGTAACACCATGGGGCCATCCACTTCCATATAAACAGGTGAGGTGGATCCTTCATTGAACATTTTCTTGAGAAGGCAAAGGCCTATAACTGAGATTGTATGCTTCCTTTGTGGTCCAATGTCAACGAAATTTAAATTGCAAACTGGGGTCTTTTGTTCTAGATCCCTCAGCATTGAGCACAGCATCCCCATTCCAGAATACAGTGGTGTCCAACCATGTGGCTGAGTAACTGGTGCAGGGGGCAGGGCTTCAGATTTCTGGATTATTGGGATCTCTTCTGGAGAAGGTATGACCTGTACAAGAGACAGGTTACACCTGAACCTGGGGGGCGGGGGGGCGGTGACCAATAGGCAGATTTGCCAGTTCTTGAGGAAGGTATGAGCTAATTTGGTATGAGCAGGGTAACCAGAGTAATAGAGCTGAGGATGAAGCAGATTCAGTGTGTAGTGAGACCATCAGGAAGGACAGGCAGATAAAAGAGCAAAATTGGAGTCAGTGAGATGAGTTGCAGTGTAACATATGGATAAAATTGAAAAGAGTGACAAATACAGGACTGAAATTGTTGTATTTGAATGCACACGGTATAAGGAATAAGTTGGATGATCTTGTAGCACTGTTACAGATTGGCAGGTATGATGATGTGGCCACTCTTGAGTCATGGCTGAAAGAAGATTAGAGTAGGGAACTTAACATCCAAGGATACATGTTGTATCGAAAGCACTGGCAGGTAGGCAGAGGGCTGGAGCAGTTCTGTTGATTTGAAAAATGAATTCACATCCTTAGAGGTGACACAGGATGAGAAGATGTAGAGAAACTGCAAGGATGAAAAGACTGATGGAAGTTATATACGGGTTTCCGAACAGCAGCCAGGATGTGGGGTACAAATTACAACAGGAGATTCAAAAGGCATGTCAAAAAGACAATTTTACAAAAATCATGGGGGATTTTCAATATGCTGGTAGATCGGGAAGATCAGGTTGTTGCTGGATCCCAAGAGAGGGAGCTTGTAGAATGCCAACAAAGTGACTTTCTGGAGCAGCTTGTGGTTATTCTAGATTGGGTATTGTGTAATGAACTAGATTTGTTTACAGAGCTTACAGTAAAGTAATGCTTAGGAGACAGTGATCCTAATATGATAGACTTCACCCTGTTATTTGAGAGGGGATGCTGAAGTCAGATGTATCAGTATTACAGTGGAGTAAATATGAAAGAGGAACTGGCCAAAGTTGATTGGAAGGGAACACTAGCAGGGATGATAGCAGAACAACAATGGGTGGAGTTTCTAAAAGCAATTCAAAAGGCACAGGATAGAAACATCCCAAAGAGGAAGTATTCTAAAGACAGGATGATGCAACTGTGGCTGACAAGGGAAGTCAAAGTCAACAACAAAAGAGAGGGCATATAATAGAGCAAAAATTAGTGGGAAGGTAAAAGGTTTAAAAAACCAGCAGAAGGCAACCAGACAAAAGCCATAAGGAGGAAGAAGATGAAATATGAAAGTAAGCTAGCCAATAATACAAAAAAAAATTTCAGATATAGAAAGAGTAAAAGAGAGGAGAGAGTAGATATTGGATCACTGGAAAATGATGCTGAAGAGGCAACTATTGAGGACAAGGAAATTGATGCAAAATACTTAATTAATTTGCTTGCCATTTGTCTCCACTGTGGGAGCCACCAACAGTATGCCGGAAGTTCAAAAGTGTCAGGGGCAGAAGAGAGTGCAGTTGCTATTACTGGGGAGATGATGCTTAGGAAACTATAAGGTCTGAAGTTTGGAAAGTCACTTGGACCAGGTGGACAACACCATAGGGTTCTGAAAGAAGTAGCTGAAGAGATTGTGGAGGCATTAGTGATGATCTTTCAAGAATCACTAGATACTGGCACAGTTCCAGAGGAATGGAAAATTGTGAATGTCACTTGACTCTTCAAGGAGGAAGGAAGGCAGAAAAAAAGGAAATTATAGGCTAATTAGCCTGATCTCAGTGGTTGGAAGTATGGTGGAGTCATCTGTGGGGTTCTTGGAGGCACATGATAAAACAGGCTAAAGTCAGCATGGATTCCTTAAGGGAAAATCTTGCCTGACAAATCCGCTGGAATTCTTTAAAGAAATACCAGGAAAAATAGACAAAGGAGTCACAGGACTTTGTTCACTTGATTTTCAGAAGATCTTTGACAAGGTGCCTCACATGAGGCTGCTTTACAAGTTAAGAGCCCACGGTATTACAGGAAAGATACTAGCTTGGATAGAGCATTGGCTGATTGGCAGGAGGCAAATAGTGGGAATAAAGGGAGCATTTTCTGGTTGGCTGCTGGTGACTATTGGTGTTCTGCAGGGGTTAGTGTTGGGACTGCTTCTTTTTACTTTATATGTTAATAATTTGGATGAGTGAAATGATGGCTTTGTGCACAATATGAAGATAAGTGGAGGGGCAGACAGTGTTGAGGAAGCAGGAGACTGCAGAAGGACTCGGATAGATTAGGACAACGGGCAGAGAAGTGACAGATGGAATACAGTGTTGGGAAGGTCATGTTCGGTCATGACCTTGGTAGAAGGAATAAAAGTGTAGACTATTTTCTAAACAGGGAGAAAATTCCAAAATCCAGTGTGCAAAGGGACTTGGGAGTCCTTGTGCAGGATTCCCTAAAGATCATCTTGCATGCAATGGTGTAGAAGGCAAATGCAATGTTACCATTCATTTCAAGAGGACTACAATATAAAATCAAGAATGCAATGCTTTATAAGACACTGGTGAAGCCTCACTTGGAGTATTGTGAGCAGTTTTGGGCCTCTTATCTAAGAAAGTTTGTGCTGATATTGGAGAGGGTTCAGAGGAGGTTCACGAGAATGATTCTGGGAATGAAAGGTGTATCATGTGAGGAGCGTTTGATGATTCTGGGCCTGTAGTCACTAGAATTTAGAAAGATGTCAGAGGATCTCATTGAAAGCTATTGAGTGTTAAAAGGCCTAGGTAGAGCAGGTGTGGAGAGGATGTTCCTATAATGGAAGAGTCTAAGACCAGAGGGCGCAGCCTCACAATAGAGGGACATCCGTCTAGAACTGAGATGAGGAATTTCTTTAGTCAGAGGGTGGTGAATCTGTGGACCACGGGCAGCTGTGGAGGCCAGCTCATTGGGTGTATTTAAGGCAGAGGTTGATAGTTTGTTGATTGGGTTACAGGAAGGAGGTAGGGAAAAGGATGAGCCATGATGAAATGGTGGAGCAGACATAATGGGCCAAATGGCCTAATTCTGCTCCCATGTCTTATGCGCAATTCAAAATTTATTATTCTTTTTGTTACACTGTTTGTTTAATTTAGTAATTTTAAGTCTTTGCAGTATTCTGCTGGTGCAAGACAACACAATTCATCCCTTTAAGTCTCTGATAATAAGTCTGATTCCGATTGTGATTGTGAGCAGACTCCACTTCTTGCACTTCCATTCCCTGTTTGCGTGGGATGAAGATCATACTGGGTAAAGGCTTCCACTGCACCCACATCAGCTCTCCAAACCGAATCTGGGATCCCAATTCAGGCTCTCAGTTATATTCAACACCTACACCACTAATTGACCATCCCACTGACCACTACCTCCCCGTGCCAACTCCAGCCTCAGCTAATTTTGTTGGCCACTCTGCTTATCAAACCAAAGCCTCTGCAGTGCAGCATGCACTCAGTACTGCACGCGTGTGGCATCTCGTACACGTGTGGCATCTCGCACTCCCATGGCATCTCACACTCCTGTGGCATCTCACACTCCTGTGCCCAAGTGTCTGCAGTGGGACTTGAACTTGTACTCTGCTGTCCAATGGTGAGAGTCTGAATCTGCTGCACCTGAGTGTGACCTGACTCCACTACATTGCACAATGCATTTAATCTTTGGAGTGGCCTAATCTAGTAGCAGCTAACGAACTTATGATGTCCCTTTAGAACAGGGATGAGGAGGAATGTCTTTAGCCAGGAGGTGGTGAATCTGTGGAATTCAATGCCACAGGTAACTGTGGTAGCCAAGTCATTGAGTATATTTAAAGCGGAGGTTGATAGGTTCTTAAGTAGTAAAAGGTTACAGGGAGAAGATGGGAGAATGGAGTTGAGAGTGATAATCTATCAGCCTTTGATCAAATGGTTGAGCTGACTCTATGGGCCAAGTGACCTAATTCTGCTTCTACGTTTTATGGACATTACAGACAAAAATTAGAAATAAGGGGCTGCAGTTTTTGTTTGGAGATTTCCAGTGTGGACTGTTTCATGAACATCTGACGTGAGATACTCCGGTTTGCTCATAATCCTGTTTTAGCAACAAGACCGTCTTCAGTCTGTCAATTTGGGGCACCAGTGAGTATCTACATGATTGCAGGCAATCTTCCAGAGGCATCAGCTGTCGCCAGGAAAATGCGTGCAGTTTCCACACAGTGAAATAAACATTACACAAAACTAGTCACAGTCAGCAGCAAGAGAGAAAAAAATTAAACTGCTTAAAGAGGCCATTCAGCCTATTGTGTCCTGACGAAGGGTCTCGGCCCAAAACGTCGACAGCGCTTCTCCCTATAGATGCTGCCTGGCCTGCTGTGTTCCACCAGCATTTTGTGTGTGTTGTTGTTTGAATTTCCAGCATCTGCAGATTTCCTCGTGTTTATTGTGTCTATACTAGGTTTTTGAGAGAGCTGTCAAATGTCCCATTCCAAGCTAATTGAACCAGATATTTTTAAGAGAGCTATCCAGTCAGTCCTATTCCAAGCCTTTTTCATGTCTGAATTTAATCAGTTTTCCTTTGTGAACCATTCCTCCAACTGTTCAGGTAGTGCATTGGAAGGCAGTACAACTCACAGCGTGATGACAGTGCGATCGTTCAGCTGGTAGAGCCACTGTCTCATGACGCCAAAGACCCAGGGTCAATCCTAGCTCTGGGAGCTTCTAGTGTGGAGTTTTCATGTTCTGTCTGTGACCAGATGGGTTACATCCAGGCACTGACTTCCATCCACGCTCCCAATGCCTGCTGGTTAGTAGGTTAATTCGCCACCCTAGTATGTGGATTAATGTTAGAGTACAGGATAAGTTAATCAGGAAGTGGGGAGAGAAAAGAAAATGGGATTGGTGTAGGATTGGCGTAAATGGGTGGTTGACTGGGCCAAAGGGTGTGTTTCCATGCTGTGGTCCTTTCCCAACCTGTGACCAGTCCTCCTGCCGGAGCAAGCTGCCTCCCTCTAATGACTCTGATGAGTGCACGTTTCGGCATCAGAGAGGCAGTCCTCTTCTTCCACAGTGCAAACCAACAGAACAGAACGGAACTAAACGGTGAAAAATACAAACTACTGGAAGATCCCAGTGAGTTGAAACTAGCATCTTTGAAGGCAAAGGGGTAGTGAATGTTTCACATCAAGACCCGGTCCTGCCTCCTCAGATGCTGCCTGATCTGCTGAGTTCTTGCCACAGTTTGACTTGTTTTTTTTTTTGTTTTCTCCAGCTTACAGCAGCTACACACTCTTGTCTCCAGTAGATCTGAGATGTGGTACAAACAGACTGGAGTTAAAAATGAGCTATGATTCCCTCAATAGTGGAAGGCCGAGTGGTCTATTTTGTTTTCTGTTACGGCAGGATGAACCCTGCAGGGCTGCTTCAGGGATCAGTTAGAAACCAGCCACATTATTATGGAGCTACAATCACACAGCCAGAGTGGGGACTGGCAGCCTTTTCCCATTTTTGGAGGGTATATTGGATCAAATGGGTTTTAGCAAAACTCCAGGTCATTTCATGGTCACCATTTGTGACCATTTAATTATTTGAATTTTAAATTGCCCTTAAAACTCACATCTGCAGAACAGTATTTCAGAACTGAACAGCAGTCCCATTGGTTCACCACTCTGCTACTGTATGTCCTGACCCAATTTAACCCAATTTGATTTAACTTCAAAGTTAAGGTCAACATAGAACCTAGAACATTGTAGGTCCTTTGGCCCATGAAAGGGGAAATACCATTGCAAGAAACTCGCTGGGCTGCATAAGACAATCCCATGGGAAACCATAGGGAATGGACAACACAGGACAATAGACAATATGCTTCCTTCAGCCCACCGTGTTGTGCCGACCTTTTAACATACTCCAAGATTAATCTAACCCTTCTTTCCTACATAACTCTCCATTTTTCTTTCATCCATGTTCCTATCTAAGAGGCTCTTAAATGTCCCTAATGTATCAGACTTTACCACCACCCCCTGGGAGTGTGTTCCATGCACCGGCCACTCTCTGTGTAAAAATACTTAGCTCTGACACCCCACCCCCCACCCCATACTTTCCTCCAATCACATTAAAACTGCTTCCCTTCGTATTGGCCATAAGCTTAGTTTTAAGGTTTCTTGATGGTAGCGGTGCCTTACTGGGGGTATTGCTGACCGTAACTGTTCAATCCTTGCATGTCTTCTTCAGTTCGTTTATCAGGAAGCTGAACTGGAATGTGTCAGCTGTTTTGAAATTTACTGCTTTACAGAGCTGCAGGTCATTAACCTAACATTTCTGCCCTGTGCATACAGGTTGTGGAAGAACAACATACCCAAGGACAGAGCACAGAACCTTCAGGAACAGGATTCAAGACTGAATTTCTTCTCGGTTTACAGCAGTTCTCTATAACACTGGGACTTCTTCCAGGGTTAAAGTTCAATCCTTCAAGTGATGATTCCATCCCTGTCCTACCCCACCAGGTTTCTCCTCTCCCTCCCTCAACAATGCTCATACAGTATCAATATAAATATTTTGCACTACTTCAAGTACTTTGATTTCATAATTTTATTATTTATTATTTTATTTTAAGACCTTTTGTAATGTTATCACATTGCTGTTTTTGGAGTTATGTAAATAAAGTTGCTTATTTTGTGAATTTGTCTCTCTTTGTTCTGCACATTCAGTTTTCACATTGTGTCTGTGCAGTGGAATTATTGAGAGATCACTGGTCACTAGATTTTCTCTAAGGATAGATTTTGGAAGCCTGGTCTTTTCGATGATTCAAAGTACATTTATCGAAGTATGTATGCAGTACACAGCTCTGAGATTTGTCCTCCGGCAGGCAGCCACGAAACAAAGAAACACTGTGGAACCCGTTCAAAGAAAGCACCAAGCACACAACACATGAGAAAAAAGAACAAATCACGCAAACAGCAAAGAAAAACCTGCAAATAACTCACAGAATATTGCCTATAATTCACAAAGCCTATAATGCATTGCTGTATTAGGAGGTGTTCTTTCACTCTTCTCCATTTCGTTTGAGGCTCTACCCTCATCCAGTGATGTTATCAAGGCTGATTTGAGGAACAAACCACTGGAATTTAACAAGGCTGATTTCAAGAATAAAGGGGATTAATAATGCTTCAACCCTTTATTAATTACTTATGTCCTTACAAGGAGGACATTTAATTGAGGCATCCGTTGAAATGGTTGTCCTCCATATTAAGCAGCACCTTTGACACTTATTGATGGCAAGTGACAGCTTCTTAATTCAGGCTGATGTCCATCATAAGCACAGGAACATCTGGGCCTGGTGTTACAAAGGGTGGAGAGAACGTTTGCGAAGCTGGTGCATTATGTGAGTGATCCCCGTGGGTACGCGGCTCTTCCAGAGCTGACGGGACACAGAAAGTGCAAAATCCTTTATTATACGAATTAGTGCAAAGCAGCAGTTGTCAAAGATCTTCTCAGGAATATACAACCCTGTGGTGTCCTGTTAAATACATAGCACCAGCCAAGCTGTGTGTACTCTGACATGAATGCACCAGGGCAGCACGGAGAGGGAAAGAGAGGCTCGATGCCTTGGAAGTAAATGAGGCAAATATAACCTTTGAACTGCAAACAGTGGACTGTGTAGAGCTCTTCCATTTTCTGCCCTGTGAATTTAACTGTGGATTGCTCCCGAACATGTTTAACACTAAGTCAGGATGCTGGGGATTGTGGGTGACACCTGAGTCGTGAGTGCTGGCAGCCCGAGTGGGAACTGAGCCGACACTGGCCTGGTGCCAGCCAAGGCAATGCATTCTTTGGATGAGGAGGCTGGCAAAGGAGTAGGAAGCACTCAGCACCTCCCCTTCCAACCTGCCACTATTTAAATGGCATTGGGCTGTTGGCGATTGGGTATGCCGGAGAGAACTGCGGTAAATGGTGGATGTGAGAAGGAAACCTCCCATTGCGACAGGGTTTCAGAGTTCATGCATCTCCGTTCTTTGGCATAAATTGGCACATTGCCCATTGTACCAGTGGATCTTCAAAGCAATGGACAAAGGCAAGTCTCCCGGCCAGGAGGAGGGGGAGAAAGAGGAATGGGTGAAGGATTCCAAAACAAACTCCACCCCCCACCCCTCGCCACTGCTTCAGGAAATGGCTGAGGACAGAACACTCTACTGCAGCAAGGAGTTGTGGACTAAGACCTGACTGTGGCCGGTTGTGCAGGTGTTTTATTGCCAGTATCAAGCTGGAATGGCCTGACGAGAAGACAATTTGAAGTTCAAAGTAAATTTATTATCAAAGTGCGTAAACGTCACTATATATTGCCTTGAGAGCTATTTTCTTGCAGACATTTACAGGAAAAAAAATACAATAGAACTTACAATAAAGAGACAAAGACAACCAATGTGGAAAAGAAACAACACGCACAAAATGGACCAGGTAAATCTGAGGGCGGGGGAAAGGTGGAGGAAGTGGAGGGGCTTCCCTGTCCTCATCTTATTTTTACTTTGGACGTCCAGCCCGGCACACCACCATCCCCCACCAGGAAGGCCTCAAAGCTCTCTTTCTGGACGCCAGACCCAAGCAGTTCCCCTCCACCTCCACTCTCCTCTGCCTAGCAGAACTTCTCTTCACTCTAAATAATTTCTCCTTCGGCTTCTCCCACTTCCTTCAAACAAAAGGTGTAGCCATGGGCACTCACATGGGTCCCAGCTATGCCTGCCTGTTTGTAGAACAGTCTGTGTTCCAAGCCTACACTGGTGACTCTCCCACACTTTTCCTATGCTACATCAACGACTGCATTGGTGCTGCAACCAAGTCAACTTCATCAACTTGGCCTCCAATTTCCACCCTGCCCTCAAATTTACTTGGTCCGTTTCTGACACTTCCCTCCCCTTTCTCAAACTCACTGACTCTACATCTGTAGGTAGCTTATCATTATAAACCCACGGACTCTCACAGCTACCTGGTCTATACATCATCCCATGGACTACCTGGACTATAGTCCAGCTACCTGGACTATACCTCATCCCATGGACTACGTGGACTATAGTCCAGCTACCTGGACTATACCCCATCCCATGGACTACCTGGACTATAGTCCAGCTACCTGGTCTATACATCATCCCATGGACTACCTGGACTATAGTCCAGCTACCTGGACTATACCCCATCCCATGGACTACCTGGATTACAGTCCAGCTACCTGGACTATACCCCATCCCATGGACTACCTGGACTATAGTCCAGCTACCTGGTCTATACATCATCCCATGGACTACCTGGACTATACCCCATCCCATGGACTACCTGGATTATAGTCCAGCTACCTGGACTATACCTCAACCCATGGACGACCTGGATTACAGTCCAGCTACCTGGACTATACCTCATCCCATGGACTACCTGAATTATAGTCCAGCTACCTGGACTATACCCCATCCCATGGACTACCTGGATTATAGTCCAGCTACCTGGACTATACCTCAACCCATGGACGACCTGGATTATAGTCCAGCTACCTGGACTATACCTCATCCCATGGACTACCTGGACTATAGTCCAGCTACCTGGACTATACCTCATCCCATGGACTACCTGGACTATACCTCATCCCATGGACTACCTGGATTATAGTCCAGCTATCTGGACTATACCTCATCCCATGGACGACCTGGACTATACCTCATCCCATGGACTACCTGGATTATAGTCCAGCTATCTGGACTATGCCTCATCCCATGGACGACCTGGACTATAGTCCAGCTACCTGGACTATACCTCATCCCATGGACTACGTGGACTATAGTCCAGCTACCTGGACTATACCCCATCCCATGGACTACCTGGACTATAGTCCAGCTACCTGGTCTATACATCATCCCATGGACTACCTGGACTATAGTCCAGCTACCTGGACTATACCCCATCCCATGGACTACCTGGATTACAGTCCAGCTACCTGGACTATACCCCATCCCATGGACTACCTGGACTATAGTCCAGCTACCTGGACTATACCCCATCCCATGGACTACCTGGATTATAGTCCAGCTACCTGGACTATACCTCAACCCATGGACGACCTGGATTACAGTCCAGCTACCTGGACTATACCTCATCCCATGGACTACCTGAATTATAGTCCAGCTACCTGGACTATACCCCATCCCATGGACTACCTGGATTATAGTCCAGCTACCTGGACTATACCTCAACCCATGGACTACCTGGACTATACCTCATCCCATGGACTACCTGGATTATAGTCCAGCTACCTGGACTATACCTCAACCCATGGACGACCTGGATTATAGTCCAGCTACCTGGACTATACCTCATCCCATGGACTACCTGGACTATAGTCCAGCTACCTGGACTATACCTCATCCCATGGACTACCTGGACTATACCTCATCCCATGGACTACCTGGATTATAGTCCAGCTATCTGGACTATACCTCATCCCATGGACGACCTGGACTATACCTCATCCCATGGACTACCTGGATTATAGTCCAGCTATCTGGACTATACCTCATCCCATGGACGACCTGGACTATAGTCCAGCTACCTGGACTATACCTCATCCCATGGACTACCTGGACTATACCTCATCCCATGGACTACCTGGATTATAGTCCAGCTACCTGGACTATACCTCATTTCATGGACTACCTGGATTATAGTCCAGCTACCTGAACTATACCTCATCCAATGGACTACCTGGATTATAGTCCAGCTACCTGGACTATACCTCATCCCATGGACTACCTGGACTATACCTCATTTCATGGACTACCTGGATTATAGTCCAGCTACCTGAACTATACCTCATCCAATGGACTACCTGGATTATAGTCCAGCTACCTGGACTATACCTCATCCCATGGACTACCTGGACTATAGTCCAGCTACCTGGACTATACCTCATCCCATGGACTACCTGGACTATAGTCCAGCTACCTGGACTATACCTCATCCCATGGACTACCTGGACTATAGTCCAGCTACCTGGACTATACCTCATCCCATGGACTACCTGGATTACAGTCCAGCTACCTGGACTATACCTCATCCCATGGACTACCTGGACTATAGTCCAGCTACCTGGACTATACCTCATCCCATGGACTACCTGGACTATAGTCCAGCTACCTGGACTATACCTCATGGAAAGCGGCCAGTGAGTGAGTGGGCCAGTGAAGGAGTGGAGATTTGAGGTTTTGACTCAAGAGGCTTCGACGAGAAGAGGCTGAGGACGAGCTTCACTCCAAGTGAGGTAAGGCCGGGTAAGTTCCTTTCAAAGGAGAAAGTTTCAAAAGTTGAGGCAAGTATTGGGTAGGTCATGGCAGCTGAGATCGGCCCCGTGGTTTGTTCATCCTGCAGCATGTAGGAAATCAAGGATACTTCCAGTGCCCCTGACGACTATGTGGGCAGGAAGTGTGTCCAACTGCAGCTTCTGGCAGACCGCATTGAGCGTCTGGAGCTGCGATTGGATTCATACTGGAGCATCCGCGATGCTGAGAAAGTCGTGAATAGCACGTTCAGTGAGTTAGCCACACCACAGGTAAAGGCTGCACAGGCAGAAAGGGAAGGGGTGGCCACTAGACAGCGTAGCTGTAGGCAAGTAGTGCAGGAGTCCCCTGAGGTCATCTCCCTCCTAAACAGATATACTGTTTCAGATACTGTTGGGAGAGATGTCTCATCAGGGGAAGGCAGCATCAGCCGAGTTCATTGCACCATGGGTAGCTCTGTGGCACAGGAGGGAAGGAAAAGGAGTGGGAGAGCTACAGTGATAGGGGATTCGATTGAAAGGGGAATAGATAGGTGTTTCTGCGGCTGCAAACGAGACTCCAGGATGGTATGTTGCCTCCCTGGTGCAAGGGTCAAGGATGTCTCTGAGCAGCTGCAGGACATTCTGGAGTGGGAGGGTGAACAGCCAGTGGTCGTGGTACCAACGATATAGGCAAAAAACGGGATGAGATCCTACAAGGTGAATTTAGGGAGTTAGGAGATAAACTAAAAAGTAGGACCACAAAGGTAATAATCTCTGGATTACTACCAGTGCCACATGCTAGTCAGAGTAGAAATAGGAGGATATTTCAGATGAATACGTGGCTTGAAAAATGGTGCAAGGGGAAGGGATTCAAATTTCTGGGGCATTGGAACCAGTTATGGGGGAGGTGGGACCGGTATATACAGGACGGTCTGCACCTGGGCTGGACTGGAACCAATGTCCTAGGGGGAGCATTTGCTACTGCTGTTCAGGAGGCTTTAAACTAATGTGGCAGGGGGATGGGAACAAGTGCAGAGAGACAGAGGGGTGTAAAATGAGGATAGAAGCAAAAAGTAGTAAGGTGAAAAGTAAAAGTGGCAGGCAGGCAAATCCAGGGCAAAAAGCAAAAAGGGCCAGTTTTCAACATAATTGTATAAGGGCTAAGAATGTTGTAAAAACAAACCTGAAGGCTTTGTGTGTCAATGCGAGGAGCAGTTGTAACAAGGTGGATGAATTGAATGTGCAGATAGTTATTAATGAATATGATATAGTTGGGATCACAGAGACATGGCTCCAGGGTGACCAAGGATGGGAGCTCAACATCCAGGGATATTCAATATTCAGGAGGGATAGACAGGAAAGAAAAGGAGGTGGGGTAGCATTGCTGGTTAGAGAGGAGATTAACGCAATAGAAAGGAAGGACATTAGCCTGGAGGATGTGGAATTGATATGGGTAGAGCTGCATAACACTAAGGGGCAGAAAACGCTGGTGGGAGTTGTGTACAGGCCACCTAACAGTAAACAGGAAATTAGAAATGCGTGCAATAAAGGAACGGTAGTTATAATGGGTGACTTCAATCTGCATATAGATTGGGTGAACCAAATTGGTAAGGGTGCTGAGGAAGAGGATTTCTTGGAATGTATGCAGGATGATTTTCTGAGCCAACATGTCGAGGAACCAACTAGAGAGCAGGCCATTCTAGATTGGGTATTGAGCAATGAGGAAGGGTCAGTTAGCAACCTTGTCGTGCGAGGCCCCTTGGGTAAGAGTGACCATAATATGGTGGAATTCTTCATTAAGATGGAGAGTGACATAGTTACTTCAGAAACAAAGGTTCTGAACTTAAAGAAGGGTAACTTTGAAGGTATGAGACGTGAATTAGCTAAGATAGACTGGCAAATGATACTTAAAGGGTTGACGGTGGATATGCAATGGCAAGCATTTAAAGATCGCATGGATGAACTACAACAATTGTTCATCCCAGTTTGGCAAAAGAATAAACCAGGGAAGGTAGTGCACCCGTGGCTGACAAGGGAAATTAGGGATAGTATCAAGTCCAAAGAAAAAACATATAAATTAGCAAAAAAAAAGCGGCACACCTGAGGACTGGGAGAAATTCAGAGACCAGCAGAGGAGGAAAAAGGGCTTAATTAAGAAAGGGAAAAAAGATTATGAGAGAAAGCTGGCAGGGAACATAAAAACTGATTGTAAAAGCTTTTATAGATACGTGAAAAGAAAAAGATTGGTTAAGACAAATGTAGGTCCTTTACAGTCAGAAACAGGTGAATTGATCATAGGGAACAATGACATGGCAGACCAATTGAATAACTACTTTGGTTCTGTCTTCGCTAAGGAGGACATAAATAATCTTCCGGAAATAGTAAGGGACCGAGGGTCTAGTGAGATGGAGGAACTGAGGGAAATACATGTTAGTAGGGAAGTGGTGTTAGGTAAATTGAAGGGATTAAAGGCAGATAAATCCCCAGGGCCAGATGGTCTGCATCCCAGAGTGCTTAAGGAAGTAGCCCAAGAAATAGTGGATGCATTAGTGATAATTTTTCAAAACTCCTTAGATTCTGGATTAGTTCCTGAGGATTGAAGGGTGGCTAATGTAACCCCACTTTTTAAAAAAGGAGGGAGAGAAAAACCAGGGAATTATAGACCGGTGAGTCTGACATCGGTGGTGGGGAAAATGCTAGAGTTGGTTATCAAAGATGTGATAACAGCACATTTGGAAAGAAGTGAAATCATCGGACAAAGTCAGCATGGATTTATGAAAGGAAAATCATGTCTGACGAATCTTATAGAATTTTTTGAAGATGTAACTAGTAGAGTGGATAGGGGAGAGCCAGTGGATGTGGTATATTTAGATTTTCAAAAAGGCTTTTGACAAGGTCCCACACAGGAGATTAGTGTGCAAACTTAAAGCACGTGGTATTGGGGGTATGGTATTGATGTGGATAGAGAATTGGTTGGCAGACAGGAAGCAAAGAGTGGGAGTAAACGGGACCTTTTCAGAATGGCAGACAGTGACTAGTGGGGTACCGCAAGGCTCAGTGCTGGGACCCCAGTTGTTTATAATATATATTAATGATTTAGATGAGGGAATTAAATGCAGCATCTCCAAGTTTGCAGATGACACAAAGCTGGGCGGCGGTGTTAGCTGTGAGGAGGATGCTAAGAGGCTACAGGGTGACTTGGATAGGTTAGGTGAGATGGCAAATTCATGGCAGATGCAATTTAATGTGGATAAATGTGAGGTTATCCTCTTTGGTTGCAAGAACAGGAAAACAGATTATTATCTAAATGGTGGCTGATTAGGAAAAGGGGAGATACAACGAGACCTGGGTGTCATTGTACACCAGTCATTGAAGGTGGGCATGCAGGTACAGTAGGCAGTGAAAAAGGCAAATGGTATGTTGGCATTCATAGCAAAAGGATTTGAGTACAGGAGCAGGGAGGTTCTACTGCAGTTGTACAAGGCCTTGGTGAGACCGCACCTAGAATATTGTGTGCAGTTTTGGTCCCCTAATCTGAGGAAAGACATTCTTGCCATAGAGGGAGTACAGAGAAGGTTCACTAGATTGATTCCTGGGATGGCAGGACTTTCATATGAAGAAAGACTGGATTGACTAGGCTTATACTCACTGGAATTTAGAAGATTGAGGGGGGATCTTATTGAAACGTATAAAATTCTAAAGGGATTGGACAGGCTAGATGCAGGATGATTGTTTCCAATGTTGGGGGAGTCCAGAATGAGGGGTCACAGTTTAAGGATAAAGGGGAAGCCTTTTAGGACCGAGATGAGGAAAAACTTCTTCACACAGAGAGTGGTGAATCTGTGGAATTCTCTGCCACAGGAAACAGTTGAGGCCGGTTCATTGACTATATTTAAGAGGGAGTTAGATATGGCCCTTGTGGCTAAAGGGATCAGGGGGTATGGAGAGAAAGCAGGTACAGGGTTCTGAGTTGGATGATCAGCCATGATCATACTGAATGGTGGTGCAGGCTCGAAGGGCCGAATGGCCTACTCCTGCACCTATTTTCTATGTTTCTATGTTTCTATCCCACCCTGCTACTTGCATCCCTTTTTCTCAATTCCTCCGTCTCCGCTGCATCTACTCTCAGGATGAGACATTTCATTCTGGAGCTAAGAAGATGTCCTCTGCCCTTCCTCCATCATCAACACTGCCCTCAACCGCATCTCTTCCATTTTACACACGTCTACTCTATCCCTCCCAGGGATAGGATTCCTTTGTCCTCACCTACCACCCCACCAGCCTCCGTGTCCAGCACATAATTCTCTGAAACTTCCGCCACCTGCTCCTGGATTCCATCACCAACCATGTCTTTCTCTCCCCTCCCCCCCCCCCCCCCCCCACACTCCTGCTTTCCGCAGGGATCGCTCCCTATGCGACTCCTTTGTCTGTTTGTCCCTCCCCACTGATCTCCCTCCTGGCACTTATCCTTGCAAGCAGAACAAGTGCTACACCTGCCCCTACACCTCCTCCCTCACTACCTTTCTGGACCCCAAACAGTCCTTCCAGGTGAGGCTGTGAGTCTGTTGGGGTCATCGACTGTGTCCAGTGCTCTCAGTGTGGCCTCTTGTATATCGGTGAGAGCCGATGTAGATCAGGATTGCTTCATTGAGCACCTACCCTTTGTCCACCAGAAAAAGCGGGATCTCCCAGTGGCCACCCATTTTGATTCCACTTCCCATTCCATTCCCATTCACATTCCAATATGTCTATCCATGGCTTTGTCTGTTATCACATTGAGTCCACACTTAGGTTGGAGGAACAACACCTTATATTTTTTGGCAGCCTCCAACCTGATGTCATGAACATCGCTTTCTCAAACTTCCAGTAATGCCCACCCCCTCCTCCTTTACCTTTTCCCTCTCTCACCTTATCTCCTTGCCTGTCCATCGCCTCCCTCTGGTGCTCCTCCCCCCTTTTCTCTCTTCCATGGCCTTCTGTCTCTTTCACCAATCGACTTCCCAGCTCTTTGCTTCACCCCTCCTCCTCCAGGTTTCACCTACCTCCTGGTGTTTCTCACTCCCCTCCCTCCACCTTTTAAATCTACTCCTCAGCTTTTCTATCTCCAGTCCTGCCGAAAGGTTTCGGCCCAAAACGTCGATTGTACTCTTTAAAATAGATGCTGCCTGGCCTGTTGAGTTCCTCCAGCATTTTGTGTGTATTGCTTGGATTTCCAGCGTCTGCAGATTTTCTCTTGTTTGTAACGTGGAGAAGAAAACAAACTAAGTAAATGAAAAGTAACTCTGAGAAAATGAGGTGTAAAGAGTCCTTGAAAGTGAGTTTGTAGGTCACAGAATCAGTTCAGAGTAGTGGAGAGTGAAGTTATCCACAATGGTTCAGGAGCCTGATGGTTGTGGGGTAATAACTGTTCCTGAACATGATGTTTTGTGACCTAACTGAGCTTCTGTACCTCCTGCTGGATGGTAGGAGTGAGAAAAGGGCATGGCCTGGATTGTGGGATCTTTGATGATGAATGATACTTTCTTGTGGCAGTGTCCCAGGTAAGTCTGTTCAGTGGTGGGTGGGGAGGGCTTTGCCTGTGACGAGCTGAACTGTCTCCATCACTTCCTGTAGCCTTTTCTACTCCTGGGTATTGGTGTTCCCATACCAGACCAGTGATATGCTGTATATATAGTGCTCCACTGCCTTAGGAAGAGGACAGAATTCCGGTGGTTCAGGAAGGGTGAATTTGTCTCCTTGTTCTCAGGAAGAAAGTAGTAGATGACAGTCAGGACGGTGAGCAATGTGGAGAGATTGCCTGAGTGCTACAACTCAGATGGGGAAACTCCAGTGTGACCACAAGAGGTCCCTCTCGGCCAGTGTTGCTCTGGTCTCCAGCTATCGGCGGATGACTTCGGTGGCCTGCCCAAAACCCAGCCAGCCTTTATCTTCTGCCACTGTGTGGTTCTCCCTGCCTTTTCGCTGCCACGTCAAACAACACAGGGCTACCGGCTGGGTGTGGGGGGTGGTGGCTTGGTGATTAAGACCTTTGCTCTTTACAACAGGTTACCGGTTACATCACAGACCCCATATATGGATTGTCCAGCCTGGATTTCCTGGGGTAATGGTTAGCTTTATTTGTCACGTGTGCATTCACTGAAACATACAGTGAAAGACACGTTTTAAATCAGCAAGGGTCATGCTGGGTCGGCCAATATACTAACCCTAACCTGTATGCCTCTGGAGTGTGGGAGGATCCCAGTCAGTGGGGAGAACGTACAAGCCAGGTGGTGGGAATCAAACCCCGAAACGATGTGGGAGCCACTACTCGGATGAGCCGTCCGCTGGTACCCGGTGCAAAGTGAAGCTCGCCTGTTGTGTAATGCCATCCTTTGCGAGCCAGGGCTCAGCCCTCAGCTTCAGCCATCTAGGAGAGACTGATGGCCTTTCAATTCGAATGAGGAACAGCCAGTTCATTGCTCAGAGAATGAGCTGGCCACTTTCCCCCTTGCAATAAACCTTTGACTTCTGCAGATAGGCTACCTCCTTTCAGCGTCCTCGCCATCAATGTGCTGGATTCACCGGGATGCCGCAGTTCAGCTCCGCCTCCTCTGCTGGCCTGAATGAGTGCACCTCCAGCAACACCCAAGCGGTTGATTCAGACTCCAGCCTGAACATTCCCTCTCCCGCTTCACCAGTACACGCTACGGAAATGCAACTGGGCAAGGCTTCCGCAAGAGCCTCCCCACAGAGGGCCGTGAACAGCTATCAGCTGGGCTTTGTACCCGCAGTGGCTCTAGAGTCGGACTTGTGCCAGTCTCCAAGCCTGAGCTGCGAGCTCGTGTGTGCTGCTCTGTCTCACAGGATCCGCATCTGCCTCGCAGTAGCCTGGCACCACGTTCGTCACAAGCATCCCCCACCACCATTTCGAGGTCAAGCAGGGATCAGCACCAGCGTTGTCTTCCAGGAATGATTATAAAGAGAAAGAACCATCATTCTCCCCCACCCCGTCCTCTTTTATTTGACCTCAAAGGTCTAGAAGAAATCAGTTTTTCAAATAATAATAATATTTACACATTCAATTAAAATGAATAATAAATATGAGCGCAGGAAATACAATGGAGCTTCTCTGCTCTGTCCAGTAGGGGAGGTCATTGCCAAAGTCTTCCTCAGCCGACTCCTCACAGCGGCCTATAACTTTCCCCAAAGTTGGGAGGTGGACTCCACCCATCTGAAGGCACAGTGGGCATGTGATTCTGGGTGCTAACTCGAAAAATGCAGGGCAGCAACCAATAGACACACCCCTCAACCTCATTAAATCGGTAAATTGGAGATTGGCCTATTATCATCGAAGTACAGTGAAAAACTTTTGTCTTGCCTGCTGCCCAAACGGATCAATTCATCACATCAGTGCATTGCGATAGTGGTAACAGAAACAATGAACTGAATGCAGAATAAAGTGTCACAGAGACAGTGCAGGCACACAATGAGATGCCAGGTCTTAATAAGGTCAAGACTGCATCTTATAACGGGAGCATTCGATAGTTTTATAAAAGCAGGATAGAAGCTAACCTTAAGTTTGGCGGTATGAGCTTTCAGATCTTTGTATCTTCTGTCCGAAGGGAGAGGGGAGAATAGTGTCCGGATTGGGTGGGGTCTTTGATTCTACTAACTGCTTTATGGAGGCAGCAAGGAGAATTGACGGACCATGGAAGAGAGACTGTCCGTATTTCTGTGATACTGCCACATAAGTTGACTCTGGAACACTTTTCTCAAATTCGGCTGCTCGTAATTGAGAACACCCTTGATCTTGGTACTTGTTTACAAATTGTGCCTGGTAGCACAGAGATGTCCGTATTAATCAGTTATGACCATCTCTGTTGTCATGCATTGATACCTCTTTAAATAGTGGCCCAGGCATGAAGTGTTCAAGACTTTATCAACGTTTTATTAATGCATTTAAAAATAAGATCTGACAGTTGAGAAGCTGCGGGAGTATGTGCTGTTTCACAGTATCGCACCCAGAGGAGAGAGAGGCAAACGCCAGAATAATCACCAAACTAATCTGATGATGATTCAAGACCAGCATATGCTGCAAATCACAGATAGAGAGAATGTATCCTGCAATATTACCTTAAACTAAAGTGTATGTGAAGACTTAGAGACAGCTTCACACTGGGTTATTTTGAGACAGGGGATAACAAAGTTATTTCTCGTGTTAAAACTGAACAATCAGCTGGAGAAAAGACAAGTTCTGCCTGTCAGTACACAGAAGTGACACTCCTGATGGAGGGTCTCAGCCCAAAACGTTGACTGCGTAGCCCTCTCCATCGACGCTGCTTGAGCTGCTGAGATCCTTCAGCCTTCTGTGTGTGCGTGTGTGTGTGTGTGTGCCCTTGCATGCTACGTTGGAGGAGGCATTCAGCACGGTCTTGTGGTTGAACTTTGAGGGCCTTGTGACAGTTATCCGATGACTCACTCGTACACAATGCAGCAGGCTGTGAACCTGCTCAGGACACTTGTAGCTCTACTTTTGAGACTGTGGCAGCTTTTGATCTTCGACCTGCAGGTACTTCTTCTTGAATATTTTACACAGAAAATTCACCTCGCTCCTCTCCCACCACAAGCATAGGAGAGCAGGTATCCATTGTCTGAACTAGGCATTCAGAGACTGAACGTTAAAGAGCAAATTTCATTCCAAAGTCAGTCCACACAGCTGATTTCTACATTGCTGTTATTATATTCTGTAACAGGCCCTTCAAGAAGCAGCTAAAATGGTGGATGGTCTTCATAATATGCTTTACGCCATAAACGAGCATTGCTGAAGGACCGACTACCAATCCCAAAATGCAGTTACGTTGAAACATCCGGTGCTCAGTACAATTTCCATACAAGTTGCTCTTTAGAACAATGCCCATATTGAATTTATGAATTATAATAATCAAATCTTTGACAGACAAGATCAGAAGAGACTCCAAATATAGTTAGTGTTTTGTTCGTGAATTGCTATTTAAATGAGCTTTTTTTTGTTGATCTGATTTGTAAAGGAATTGTGATAAAGCTTGGGGGGGGCGGGAGAGGGTGAGTAGTTACGTTGTGCAGAATGGAGACAGCAGCTTTATTCTGCCTTCAAACAGAACTGAGCTTCAGAAGCAGGTGCAATGCAGTGTTTTTGGAGATGAATTCCATTCAGTATAACGGCAGCACGATCACTCGAGCTGAGTATGATGTTCCCCTGAGGGGTTGTCAGCTGGTGGGTCCTCCGATGGCTCCAGAGGCCGATCCAGGGTCCAGATAATCCGGGGTGTTGCCGCAAATTCCCTTAATGGAGAACGCTTCTGCGTGACTCTGTTTAACGTGGGGAGGCTGATGCCTGAGCAGCCACCACCCAGTCCTTAACAAATCGGGGTCGGGGTCCAGTGGCATGGAACGCAAGACGACTGGGGACCCGTCCCTGTTGCAGTCTTCGTCCACCTTCACTACCGTCATAACATGTCATCGCCTTCCACCAGCTCCGCTGCTGAGCTCCTTGGCTTCACTGAGATGGGTGACCTTAGCAAGAGCATCACTCACTCTCTGGATCTCAGGAACTCACAAGCCTGCCCACCAGGACAAGGTGACAATCCTCAGAGAAGGATACAGTACAGAACTCCATAGTGATTTTCAGGGCTAATTAAATGAACAGTTCAGTCGGTAGGCAGCTGAATGTTCCTGCTTCAATTCTGAATCAATCCGAGTGCGTTGCCTGTGAGAGACTCCGTTCATCAGCCCAGTGGGCTCTGCTAGCCATTACACTGTTGAACTCCTCTTTAGGACGTGTGCTGGAATGCCACGATGTTTGATTAGCTTCCTCGTTCTTTGATAAATAGTCAGAATTAAAGTCCCAAGAACAGGTAAATTGGAAGCATCTTGGGGGTTAAATTGCTTAATATTAAGTGGCTTTCATAACCTGACTTCAGCAATTTAATATGGATGCCTTCAAGGAAATCACCTTACTGGTGGGGGTCATAATTCATGCAGACTAATGGGTAAGTACCACAGTAATCTGCAAACCATCAGGGAGAGGTTTTGCAGCAATTTGAATTAAGCTTGATTTTAGTATACCCGGAACAGGCCCTCTGAAAACGAACACTGAAATGGAGGTGAGAATTAGCCCCGGACCAAAGGCTGCGTGTGGCCCACCTGACACGCTAACCAGCTTGGTTATTGTAGCTGGTGCTGGGAGATTGACTACCTATATGACACATACCATTGCCTGATGACTGAGGTGTGACCCCGGTGGCTGTCTGTGGGGCTGAAATACACCGGGAGTGAAATGTCAGCGCTGCTGAAAGTTGAGTGGTGTAAAAAAAACTAGAATAAAGTGATTTAAGGCAGGGTGAAATAGATGAGTTGGCCTAAGCCATAATAACCAAGGGGGTCAGCAAATGGATTTAATTTTCCTGATCTATAGTATTCAGGTTATTACACTCCTTCTTGATGTACCATCAATAACTCACTCTGAGACGTAAAAGTGAGGTATCGGCTTTTATTGACTGGAAGAAGGAACGAGCAGTGAGTGACCACTATACTACATCCTGGAGACTGAGAGGCCGGGCTCAGACCTCCATCACCTTTATACCGGGGTCTGTGGGAGGAGCCACAGGAGCAGTCAGCAGGGGGCGTGTCCAGACAGGTATATGTAGTTCACCACACTTCTTGACTGTACTTGAAAGAAAAGTAGGAAACAGAGCTTTTCATTTCCCGGTCACCTGCAAACGTCTCCTCCCCCCCGACTGTGTCTTTGCAGCAGGATATATCCATTACACAAGGGATTCTGAAGATGCTGGAAATCCAGGGTAACACACATGATACACTGGACGAACTCAGCTGCTCAGGCACCATCCGTGCAAAGGAATAAAGAGTCAACATTTCAGGCTGAGGCCCTTCTGTCAGCACTAGAAAGGAAGGGGGGGGACGAAGCCAGAATAAGAAGATGGAGGGAGGGGAAGGAGTAGAGGTTGGAAGGAGATATGTGAGACGAGGTGAGGGGATGGTAGGTGGGTGAGTGGAGGAGGGGTATTAAGCAAGAAGCTGGGAGGTTATATGTGGAAAGCATAAAGAGCTGAAGAAAAAGAAGGATATTATTGAAGAGGAGAGTAGACCATGGGAGGGAAAGGATGTAGGAGAGGCAACAGAGGGAAGAAATGGACAGGTGAAGAGAAGAGATAAGAAGGGAGCCAGACTGGGGAATTAAGATAAAAGAAGGGGGAGGGGAAATGAATTACCAGAAGTCCAAGAAATCGATGCTCATGCATTATGCAGGTTGGAGGCTACCCTGGCAAAATATAAAATGTTGCTCCTCCAACCTGAGAGTGGCAGTATTCCAGAACCCTTTCCCTACTGCATCCATCGTTACCTCTGGGTACCGTTCTACCTCTCTCTGCATGCAGTGCTAACTTTGTCTGGCTCTCTGATTTCTATTTGTACAGTGGCATGCAAAAGTTTGGGCACCCCTGGTCAAAATTTCGGTTACTGTGAATAATTAAGTGAGTAGAAGATGAACTGATCGCCAAAAGTCATGAAGTTAAAGATTAAACTTTCTTTTCAACATTTTAAGCAAGATTAATGTATTATTTTTGTTTTGTACAATTTTAGAGTAAAAAGAAAGGAAAGGAGCACCATGCAAAAGTTTGGGCACCCCAAGAGATCTGAGCTCTCTGATAACGTTTACCAAGGTCTCAGCCCTTAATTAGCTTGTTAGAAACATAGAAACATAGAAAACCTACAGCACAATACAGGACGTTCGGCCCGCAAAGTTGTGCCGAACATGTCCCTACCTTAGAAATTACTAGGCTTACCTATAGCCCTCTATTTTACTAAGCTCCATGTACCTATCTAAAAGCCTCTTAAAAGACCCTATCATATCCGCCTCCACCACCGTCGCCAGCAGCCCATTCCATGTACTCACCACTCTCTGAGTAAAAAACTTACCCCTGACGTCTCCTCTGTACCTACTCCCCAGCACCTTAAACCTGTGTCCTCTTGTGGCAACCATTTCAGCCCTGGGAAAAAGCCTCTGACTATCCACACAATCAATGCCTCTCATTATCTTATACACCTCTATCAAGTCAACTCTTATCCTCCTTCGCTCCAAGAAGAAAAGGCCGAGTTCACTCAACCTATTCTCATAAGGCATGCTCCCCAATCCAGGCAACATCCTTGTAAATCTCCTCTGAACCCTTTCTATGTTAGGGCTATGGCTTGTTCACAGTCATCATTAGGAAAGGCCAGGTGATGTAAATTTCAAAGCTTTATAAATACCCTGACTCTTCAAACCTTGTCCCAACAATCAGCAGCCATGGGCTCCTCTTAACAGCTGCCTAGTACTCTGAAAATTAAAATAAATGATGCCCACAAATCAAGAGAAGGCAAATCAAGAAGATAGCAAAGTGTTTTCAGGTAGCCGTTTCCTCAGTTCGCAATGTAATTAAGAAATGCAAGTTAACAGGAATGGTGGAGGTCAAGTTGAGGTCTGGAAGACCAAGAAAACTTTCCAAGAGAACTGCTCATAGGATTGCTAGAAAGGCAAATCAAAACCCCCATTTGACAGCAAAAGACCTTCAGGAAGATTTAGCAGACTCTGGAGTGGTGGTGCACTGTTCTACTGTGCAGCGACACCTGCACAAATATGACCTTCATGGAAGAGTCATCAGAAGAAAACTTTTCCTGCATCCTCACCACAAAAATCAGAGTCAGAAGTTTGCAAAGGAACATCTAAACAAGCCTGATGCATTTTGGAAACAAGTTCTGTGGACTGATTAAGTTAAAATAGAACTTTTTGGCTTCAATGAGCAAAGGTATGTTTGGAGAAAAAAGGGTGCAGAATTTCATGAAAAGAACACCTCTCCAACTGTTAAGCACGGGGGTGGATCGATCATGCTTTGGGCTTGTCTTGCAGCCAGTGGCACGGGGAACATTTCACTGGTAGAGGGAAGAATCAATTCAATTAAATACCAGCAAATTCTGGAAGCAAACATCCCACTCTTTAAAAAAGAAGCTGAAGATGAAAAGAGGATGGCTTGTACAACAGGATAATGATCCTAAACACACCTCAAAATCCACAATGGACTACCTCAAGAGGTGCAAACTGGAGGTTTTGCCATCCCTCACAGTACCCCGACTTAAACATCATCGAATATCTGTGGATAGACCTCAAAAGAGCAGTGAATGCAAGACGGCCCAAGAATCTCACAGAACTAGAAGCCTTTTGCAAGGAAGAATGAGTGAAAATCCCCCAAACAAGAACTGAAAGACTCCTAGCTGGCTACAGAAAGCATTTACAAGCTGCGATACTTGCCAAAAGGGGTGTTACTAAATACTGACCATGCAGGCTGCCCAAAATTTTGCTTCGAGCCCTTTTCATTTTTTGTTATTTTGAAACCGTAAAAGATGGAAATAAAAAAGTAATCTTGCTTAAAATATTAAAGAAATGTGTCATCTTTAACTTTTTGCCTTTTGGAAATCAGGTCATCTTTTACTCATTTAGCTATTCACGGTAACAGAAATTTTGACCAGTGGTGCCCAAACTTTTCCATGCCACTAAAGATATCTGAGAAGGGGGTCACGCTTTGAGGTGATAGAAACATGGAAACATAGAAAACCTACAGCACAATACAGGCCCTTCGGCCCACAAAGCTGTGCCGAACATGTCCTTACCTTAGAAATTACCTAGGGTTACCCATAGCCCTCTATTTTTCTGAGCTCCATGTACCTGTCCAGGAGTCTCTTAAAAGATCCTATCGTATCCGCCTCCACCATCATTGCCCATTCACACACTCACCGCTTTCTGCATAAAAACTTACCCCTGACATCTCCTCTGTACCTACTTCCAAGCACATTAAAACTGTGCCCTCTCGTGCTAGCCATTTCAGCCCTGGGGAGAAGCCTCTGACTATCCACACGATCAATGCCTCTCATCATCTTGTACATGATAGTGTATAGTGATACTTCAGGAAATTCCTACTCCACAGCACTCACCAGAAGTTTATCAGTGGCTTAAGACCATCACCCTGTCCTCAAGAACAGTTACCGATGGACCATAAATGCTAGCACTTCCTGGAAAATTAATAAAGGACATTTCTGTACAGCTAAAATGGTGAGTAAATTGAACTAAGTGGAAGTAGATACTTGGAAGCCACCTGAGGATGGAGGTTTCAGGAAAAGTTGACATGTCTCTTGTGTTCGCGGGATAGTCCAGTGGGAAGGAGAGCAAGTAGGGCTCATGACATCAGAATGCCAATTATGATGCCATCAGATGCCGGAAGAAGAGGGAATGACATGGTTGGAGGAGGGGAAAGTTGAGAGCAGATGATGCATTGAACACAACGGCTGATTGGGCAGAAGATTGTTATTTAATCTTTCCTGCCTCCACCAAATCACAGAGACTTTGCCCTTGTCTCCATTGCTCCTCCCGCATTTTATCATTTCCAGCAATGCACTTGCCTGAACAGATCCCACAACCTACAGATTCACTTTCAGGGGCTTGGACATCACTTGTCCAAGGTATTATGTACTTCTATTAGCAAAATTTGTCTTCTGCTGCATATTGTTTGCTTGTCAGTATTTACTTATGTATAATTTTTCATAAATTATATTGTATTCCTGCATTTTCCTGGAAATACCTGCAAGAAAATGAATCTCAAGGTAGCGTATGCAGCATATACCATAGAATTTAAGGAAAACTTTTTATCCATGTACTTTTATGATAAATTTACTTTGACTTTGACTATAAAATGAACTTGAAACTTTGTCCAGTTCTGAAGAAAGATTATCAGCCTGAAATGCTAATTCTTTCCTCTCCAGACATCTGCTGAGTGCTTCCTGCTCAGTCTGTTGGAATTCTAGTTCCATCTGATCTCTGGGGCTTGCTGCGGTTTCACACAATAATGCCAATAGAACAACAAAGCCCGAGGTGCCATTGATCCGGCAAGTGTAATCATTGGAACATCCATTTCAAGGTGACCATTTATATAACAGATTACATCACTGAAGAGAGAAATAATTCAGATTATTTTGATAACTATGTGATACTGGTAAATTGTCATTAGCTAATGTGCAATTGTCATCAGCCATTCCTGTGAAATTAGCCTGCTGGTTCTGGCAATATACTCTATTTTTAAAAAAAACATATCATTGCACTAATACATAAATGCCCATTGTCCTACGGTTTTTGCAGTTGGAGTTTCTGTTTATGCATAATCAGTGATTTGAGCGCAGTTTGCTTCCAAAAGCATGACAGATTTGAGATTTTGCTTCATGTTTTCATTCCAGTTCATTCACACATTACCTTTAACACAATCAAAAAAACATTTTAGCGCCTAATCTATGAACAAATACATTCCTTGTGATATTTCAAGTGCTAATGTGGTGCAAGTGAATTAATGCAGTGGAGAACATTGCACATTTCAATCACAGTGTCCTATACACCGTTTGTGAGTTACTGTGTCTGAAGTAACTGAAAGGGATTTTCAAAGAACTTCATTGTGACATTTGTTGAGCCTTGAAGAAGTCAAAGTGAAGTTCGTATCAAAGTACATATATGGTACTTTATGGTACCTAGAGATTTAGTTTCTAGCCGGCATTCTCAGGAGCAAAAGTACAATAAAATTTATGGAAAACTTCTTTTCCACATTCAAGCACATCAGACGACAAGCACAAAGGTATTTTAGTATTTTATTGCCGTTAAAGTACTGAAACACTCTTTCTATGCCTGTCTTCTAATGTGATTTGAGCCCAGAAAAAAAGTTTACATTTTAGCCTCTTTGAAGGTTCACAAATGAGTACAATTACTAGAATCCATTAAAAGTGAAAACAATTGCAGATGTTGTAAATCTGGAATAAAATGCTGTAAATAGTACAGGTGCCCCCCCCCCCCTTTACAAAGGTAGAGTGTTCCAATGAAACCTTTCTTAAGCCGAAATGGCATAACGTGAAGAACCATTAATTTATATGGGAAAAAATTTCGTTAAAGCGAAATCCTCTTTGTAATCTGAGAACAGGTTACTAATGTAGGCCTTTTGTAAAAGCAAAGTGGCGCAAAGTGAGCGTTTGTAAAGCGGGGAATGGCTGTATCTGTGAAAAGAGAAACAGAACCAATGTCTTAAGGGTGAGACCTTTCATCTGGGATTCTTATAAAGGAAATTGCAATGCCCTCCAACCTGAGGCATCTCTTTCCAAAATGCTCATGAACCTCACTGAGAATTCTGGCATTTGGTTTTATAGCAGAATCCAATGTTTATTCATGCATTCGGGAGTTCACGACTAATCCTTTTTCATTATCCAAGTAAACAAAATTCATTTTTAAAACTCCAAGATGTTTTGCACAATTTCTTCTCATTGTAGAAAAATTAAATGATTGAATTGAAACAGCACTTTTTACAACTGTACACTTTAACAATGTACTTCCAAACTGTTTCAATGCTAATATATGATTTCAGTATATATGTTCTGTTTCTAATTGTATTGTTTTTGCAAAACTGACTGTTTTTATCATATCCTTTGTTTATCATAATTTTTCAGATAGTCATTATTTACATAATTGCCTGTCATGAAAATATTTTAATAACAATGTGAAAGTTTTTCACAATATCAATCTTAAAGCAGGAATAGAAGTATTGGGTAATGCTGTATGTGTAACCCCACCATGATTAAACATGAAATGTATATAACTGTTTGCACAACAGTGCCTCTTTCACCTCAGATGGTTAAGAAAATTGTTATGCCCCCCCCCCCCCCCAAATCCTAAGGACTTTCTACAGGGGCACAATTGAGAGCATCCTGACTGGCTGCATCACTGCCCGGTATGGGAACTGTACTTCCCTCAATCGCAGGACTCTGCAGAGAGTGGTGTGGACAGCCCAGTGCATCTGCAGATGTGAACTTCCCACTGTTCAGGACATTTACAAAGACAGCTGTGTAAACAGGGACCAAAGGATCATTGGAGTCCCAAGTCACCCCAACCACAAACTGTTCCAGCTGCTACCATCCGGGAAACGGTACCGCAGCATAAAAGCCAGTACCAACAGGCTCCAGGACAGCTTCTTCCACCAGCCCACTAGACTGGTTAATTCATGCTGACACAACTGTATTTCTATGTTATATTGACTGTCCTGTTGTATATACTATTTATTATAAATTACTATCAATTATGCATTGTACATTTGGACACTAAAGATTTTTACTCCTCATGTATGTGAAGTATGTAAGTAATAAAGCAAATTCAATTCAACTCAAGCTTAAAGTTTAATTTTCCTTAAAAACCTTCTAAATTTTCCCAGAATGCAAAGTGGGAGAGAGTGAATTTGCACCCTGCTTATCATCAGCAGAAAGCAGTTGAATGATAAATAGATCTACAAAGTATTATCTTTTATCTGTCCTATCAGGTTTGAATGTTTTGTATGCCTCTTGCTCCCAAACATGGGCATCCTCTTCATCTCTTAGCAGTGCGGTAAAATGTTGTAAACAACGGGCAGAAGAAGAGGGTAGCTGCCACAATATCATCATCACTACTCCTTATCCCATCTACATCATTGATCCACAGGATCTTCGATGCAGAGTTGTGATTTTATTTAAGGAGTTGCAAAATTATATCCGTATGTTTCACAAAATGTTTCTTTATTTAAGATTGTAGTTCTTTACCTCATAGAAGAACAATCTTAAATAAAGCAACATTTTGTGAAATATATGGATATAACTTTTGCAAAAATGGCAAATAAATAATGCTTGCATGCACACCTGAGATTAACCTTGGCACCACTTCCATGATGAGGTCTCTTTACATATATTTTTCAATTCCCATCTCCTTATCTAGTTCCAATGATCCTTTAATAGCTAGGTTACTGTGCGGTTTTGTTTGCATCTTGATGGTTCATTAATGGTAATCAGAGATTCCAGATGGGAAATATTAGACCAATTACACAATTATTAGTAAAAATCTGCCCAGTTGTCTTGAGATGTATTGGGCAATTAAATCTATTGACTGGTGTCTTCCATCTGGAACCACATAACTGATTCAAGTACGACAAGCAAGGATTGCTTCCCCTTAGCCAGCCACTAGAATTAGATGTGCTGTAATCCTGCCCAACCGACTGAGAGGAGTACTCACAAACAAGAGAAAATCTGCAGATGCTGGAAGTCTGAGCAACACACACAAAATGCTGGAGGAACACAGCAGGCCAGGCAGCATCTATGGAGAATTCAGGGCTCCAAACAATCCTTCCAGGTGAGGTGACACTTCATTTGTGGGTCTGTTGGAATCATCTACTGCATCCAGTGCTTCTGGTGTGGCCTTCTGTATATCAATGAGACCCGACATAGATTGGGAGACCACTTTGCCGAGTATCTACCAGAAGAAGCAGGTTCTCCCTGTGGCCACCCATTTTAATTCCACTTCCCATTCTGATAGGCCAATCCATGCCCTCCTCCAGTGTCATAATGAGGCCATACTCTGGTTGGAAGATCAACAACATATTCCATCTGGGTAGCCTCCAACTTGATGGAATGAACATCGATTTCTTGAACTTTCGGTACTGCCCCCCTTCACCATTTCCCATCCCCTTTTCCCTCTCTCACCTTGCCAGCCCTTCACCTCCCTCTGATGCTCCTCACTCCTCTTCTTTTCTTCCATGGCCTTCCTACTAGATTCCCCCTTCTGCAGCCCTGTATTTCTTCCACCAATCAAGTTGAGTTCCTCCAGCATTTTGTGTCTGTGGGCTGATTAGACAACTGGAGGTCCTTCGTGACTAAGCACCAAAATAGATGGTGCCAATCTGCGACGCCCATTAATGTTGTGTCAAGATGGCACCAAGATGTGATGTCCATCAATGTCCTGGCTCTGACTCAGTTGTTATTTTTTAGATTTGTAGGGATTGTTTGGGAACGGGTAGGGTTTAGGGACAGGGATGAGAGAGAGTTAGAGGTCAGGGCAGTAAATGAAGAGTCTAGACAGGAGCTGGTGTTTAGAGTCCAGGTTAGACCATTTTGTAGTCGAAGGTCAGTGATCCTGAAGGTTGGGTTGGTAGATGCTGAGAAGACCAGTTATTCCCAGGTCAGCAAGTACAGGTCAAAGATTTAAATGAGCAGGAGTCACGAAAGCCAATGGCCCCCAAGGTCACTGGAGTCAGAGGTCCATGTGAGTCCCGAATTCGAGGCCAAAAAGTCAAACCCATGATCAGCGAATGCTGTGGTCAATACTCAGACATTGGTGAAGCCCTGAGAGCAAGGCTGAAGGTCGAAGTTCAGAGTTCGGCGAGTCTGAAGGTAGAAGCGTGTAACTGATGTTGGTGAGGCTGAAGGAGTCCTGAATGCCGGTGACAACACCCAGATCCTTGTGGTTAGAGGTCTGTACAAGTCTGGAAGTCGAGGCCCAAAGATCAAAGCTGTGATCAGCAAGTCCTGGATCGGCGAGGTCCATAGCTGGAGGCCGATGTCTGCAAGTCTAAGAGTCTGGGGCCAAGGCCGAGAGGCCCGAAGGCAGTCTCTGGAGCTGGGGGTGGGGGGGGGGGGGGGAGAGAGAGAGAGAGTTGCAAGGGCGAGAGTGTGGGAAAGGAGCTTGTTTTGCTGTTGTTGTTTTGTTTTGCTTCTGTCTGAATCTGTTTAAAATGAAACTGCAAGAAGTCCACAGGATGTGGGAGTTGCTAGCAAGATCAGAATTTATTCCCCTCCTCAACTATCCTTCAAAGGTGGTAGCCTGTGGCTGAAGTATTATTGGGTAAAGAATTCCAGAACCCTCACCACATAACTATAAAGGATTAGCAATCTATGTCCCAGTGGAGATGCTTTGGGACTTGGAGGCAGTGGTACTCCGACATGCGAGCAGCATGCATTCCTGTAAGTGGCAGAGGGCAAAGTCTGAGAGGTGTTGAACAGGTCTTGCTGTAGTACATTGGTGTGGTAGACTGGGCACCTCGTGGTCACCGCCTCCACGAAGGGAGTGCATGTTGAAGTTGGAGGTAAAGGCGCTGAACAAGTAGACTGCTTTGTGCTGGGTTGTGTGGTACCCCAGCGGTGTACATATGTGACAATCTCCCAACGTGTAGCCAATTCCCCAGTATCCAGGCACTGACTTCCTCTTGTACTTACAGTATTTATGTTTCTGGTAGAACTAAGTTTCAAAAAAAGTTGACTCCCAGGATGTTAGTGGTGGAAAACTAAATAAAGTTCCATTTTGTTATATTCTGTGTTGCTCTGCTGAACACTGTAGCCATGCTATGTTGGCATCAGAGTGTGTGGAGACTCTTGTGGGCTGCCCTCAGCACTTCCTTAGTTTCTGTTGGCTGCTAATGCAAATGACGCAGTTCACTGTGTGCTTCAATGTACGTGTGAAAAATAAATGAACCTGAATCTGATGATCAGAGTCGTCTTATTCAAGATGGTCATTGTCTGGTACCCGCTTGCAGTTATCTTAACGCATGCAGGTGTGGACACTGGGACAACATTCTGGCAGTCTTGATATCGGGGACTACATACTTAGTGTCTTTATCAGGTGACTGTGCAGGTTGTCTCAATATCAGGGACTGCGAATGGGTCTTGATGTTAACAGACAGCCTTTATAGCCTTAATATCAGAATCAGAATCAGGTTTATTATCAGATGTCATGAAATTTGTTAACTTAGCAGCAGCAGTTCAATGCAATACATAATATAGTGTTACGTACCCCGTAAACTGGGTCACTTACCAGCAAAGATAGAGAGGTCCGTTGAAGTCTGATGCCACTATTTTTAACAGTATTTATTGATAAAAATATACAAAAATAATATCAATGCAACCATACAGATAATATACGTCGTCAATACTAAATCTAAAACCACGGGTATAATAATAATCAATAAGAATTAACTCTATCGTTGTCTAGGGGATAATGTTATTGTCCGATGGAAATATAAATGTCACTCAAGTTCATTCAAGCTTCAGGCTGCAGCCTTTGGTTGGAGTCAAGAGAGAGAGTTTAAAACTTGCCCATTCCTTTTATGATGTCAATCCTTCGAGAGTCGTTGGGGCTGATTTCTCCTTTGTTTTAGCTAAAGCCGTTCTTCCGTGGTAAGGCCCACCAATTCCAAGGCAAATGGAAAAGGACGCACATGGGCTTTCCACCGGCTTTCGCTATTACGCTGTTACAGGATTTCTAGCGTTTCTTCTGGTGCGTCTAAAGGGGCTGTTCCCCAGACCCTCTTTTATCCTGAATCACAGGGTCTCGGATGTCAATCAGGTCGGGATGATGCAATCCCTCAACCAACCCCCTCTGATCATTCCCTGAGGGCTTCCATGAAGTACAGTACTCAATACACAATTCCGTCTCCAAGAGACAATGGCCTTTTCCGAGGCTTTGTATCGCTGAGGGCCAGGACATTCCAAACGTCTCTCACTCATTTCCTGGGTCTCCTGACCTGAATTAATAACGATCTTGCGATTCTCAAAAAGGAGGGGGCTACTTTGGATCCTTCGGCCCCTCAGAGTTGGGCACAGGCGTAACAATAGAAAAAGTATAATAAACAAATAAATAAATAGATAGATAGATAGATAGATAGATAAATAAATAAATAAATAAATAGATAAATAACAGTATACATATATTGAATAGATTAAAAATCCTGCAAAGAAACCCGAAATAATATACATTAAAAAAGTGAGGTAGTATCCAAAGGTTCAATATCCATTTAGGAATCGGATGGCAGAGGGGAAGAAGCTGTTCCTGAATCACTGAGTGTGTGCCTTCAGGCTTCTGTACCTCCTTCCTGATGGTAACAGTGAGAAAAGGGCATGCCCTGGGTGCTGGGGGTCCTTAATAATGGACTCTGCCTTTCTGAGACACCGCTCCCTAGAGATGTCCTGGGTACTTTGTAGGCTAGTACCCAAGACGGAGTCAACTAAATTTATAACCCTCTGCAGCTTCTTTCGGTCCTGTACTGTAGCCCCAAACTACCCCCCCCCCATACCAGACAGTAATGCAGCCTGTCAGAATGCTCTCCACAGTACATCTATAGTTTTTCAGTGTATTTGTTGACACACCAAATGTCTTCAAACTCCTAATAAGGTATCATCGCTATCTTGCCTACTTTATAACTGCATTGATATGTTGGGACCAGATTAGATCCTCAGAGATCTTGACACCCAGGAACCTGAAACTGCTCACTGTCTACATTTCTGATCCCTCTATGAGGATTGGTATGTCTTACCCTTCCTGAAGTCCACAATCAGTTCTTTCGCCTTACTGACGCTGAGTGCCAGGTTGTTGCTGCGACACCACTCCACTAATTGGCATATCTCACTCCTGTACGCCCTCTTGTCACCACCTGAGATTCTACCAACAATGGTTGTATCGTCAGCAAATTTGTAGATGGTATTTGAGCTTTGCCTAGCCACACAATCATGGGTATACAGAGAGTAGAGCAGTGGGCTAAGCACACACCACTGAGGTGTGCCAGTGTTGATTGTCAGCGAGGAGGAGATGTTATTACCAATCTGCACAGATCGTGGTCTTCCAGTTAGGAGGTCGAGGATCCAATTGCAGAGGGAGGTACAGAGGCCCAGGTTCTGTAACTTCTCAATCAGGATTGTGGGACTGATGGTAGTAAATGCTGAGCTATAGTCGATGAACAGTATCCTGGCATAGGTGCTTGTGTTGTCCAGGTGTTCTAAAGCCGTGTGAAGAGCTATTGAGATTGCGTCTGCCATCTGCCGTTGACCTATTGTGGTGATAGGCAAACTGCAATGGGTTCAGGTCCTTGCTGAGGCAGGAGTTCAGTCTAGGCATGACCAATCTCTCAAAGCATTTCATCAATGTTGATGTGAGTGCTACCAGGCAATAGTCATTAAGGCTGCTCATATTATTCTTCTTAGACACTGGTATGATTGTTGCCTTTTTGAAGCAAGTGGGAACTTAGACCCGTAATAGTGAGAGGTTGAAAATGTCCTTGAATACTCCCGCTATTTGGTTGGCACAGGTTTTCAGAGCCTTACCAGGTACCCCATCAGGACGGTCCACCTTGCAAGGGTTCACTGTCTTTAAGGACAGCCTAACATCAGCCTTTAAGACAGAGATCACAGGGTTATTGGGTGAAGGGATCTTCACAGCTGTAGTTGTGTTCTCCCTTTCAAAGTGGGCATAGAAGGTGTTGAGTTCATCTGGTAATGAAGCATCACTGCCATTCATACTATTGGGTTTCAGTTTGTAGGAAGTAATGTCTTGCAGACCCTGCCAGAGTTGCCGTGCATCTGATGTTGCCTCCAGCCTCGTTTGAAATTGTCTCTTCACCCTTGAAATAGCCCTTTACAAATCATACCTGGTTTTCTGGTACGGGCCTGTGTCGCCAGACTTGAATGCCACAGATCTAGCCTTCAGCAGAAGCCTGGTTCATCCATGGGTTTTGGTTTGGGAATGCACAGTAAGTCTTTGTAGGCACACACTCATCCACACAGGTCGTAATGAAGTCGGTTACAACTGCAGCATACGCATCCAAGTTCAAAGATGAATCCCTGAATACAGTCCAGTTCACTGATTCAAAGCAGTCCTGTAAGCACTCTTGTGCTTCCCTTGTCCATATCTTCTTGGTCCTCACTACTGGTGCTGCAGTCTCCAGTCTCTGCCTGTACTCAGGGAGTAGAAGCACATCCGGGTGGTCAGACTTCCCAAGGTTGAACATTCTAAACTCTCTTTGGGTAACAAGATAATTCTTGAACTACTGAAGATGGGCTTACTGGTGACTGCTAAAGTTTTGGGCTCAACTGTGGTTTTTGCTGCCAGCAGGGACATCTTTTCCATGTCTATTGTATCAGGTCCTATCTGAATATTAAAGGTTTTAAAACCAGAATTGTATAGCTTCTTTGTGCTATTTAAGTTATTCAATTATTTCAGTGATCCAACAAATAGAGGGACGTTCTGCTAGTGTAATGAGCAAAGGTGATTCAATTTGTTAGTCATATCTAAGCCGCAGAGAGGGAATTGCTTTGCTCCTTTGGAATTTAGGCAAGCTTTTAGAAGGAGTACCACAGACCACTATATAACCAATGTCTTCATTCTGTTATAGTATGAAAATAAGCCACAAGAAACAAGTAACCACAGAGGAATTTTTTAAAAAACTGCACAAGGTGTATCAGGACCTTTTCGTGCCATGGGATTGAACACCTAATTGTGTGGGACTCAGTGTTTGACTGTGTTTACTCAAAGGTTTCATGCAGTGTTCACACATATTTTACTGCTTGCTTAGGTCAAAGCAACAACAGCATGATAATTAGAAATGTAAATGCTACATGGTTCAGAAACGATTGTACAATAATTACATTGTTCATCTGAGTTATTCTATTTTATCCACACTGATTCAGCTTCCAGATCAAGATTGATTTTTTTATTATGTAAAAGACTTCCTTTATCCTCCTCCTCCAGTCTCCTCACTTCATTTCCCTCTCCTCTCCTACATTCCTCTCTTCCATCACCAAATCCTCCTCTTGCAGACACTCTGATAGAGTGGTGCAATAGTCAATGTATTCACAGCATTATTTAGACCCAGTTCAACCATCCAGGTTGGCAGTAAACCGATTAAATTGGTAGTGGGGGTGGGGGGGACAGAGACCTAAAGGATCATAACCCAAGAAATGGGGAAAACAATATTGTACATAAAAATTAGTATTAATTATGGTAATTTTCTGTTTGTCTGGGCAGAAAGAAGAATTGTATATTATCTGAGTTATGATGTAATTTGCAAAGGATACATAAGCCATCATGCTATTCTGGTGCACTCTCCACAATCTGTACATAGCAAGCGCCCAATCTAATCCCCCCAGTAATCTGGCCCCCTTTAGTGGCTCACACCCGTCATCAGGAGCTAACATGGAAATGGCATGGTGGAAGCTACCAGAAAAGCTCCAAATTGACCAGTCGGACTCTGTTCTGGGACCCCAGCTCTTTGTGATTTTTATAAATGGCTTGGATGAGGAAGTGGGAGGGTGGGCTCGTAAGTTTTATGATGACACGTGGGTTGATGGCATTGTGGTTGGTGTAGAAGGTTATCATAAGTTACAGCAGGATATTGACAGGATGCAGAGCTGGGATGGTTGGACTTTAATCCGGAGAAGTGTAGTGACACATTTCAGAAGGTCAAGCATGAAGGCAGAATACAAGGTTAATGGCAGTGTGGAGGAACTGAGGGATCTTGAGGTTCAAGTCTATAGGTACTCCCTCAAAGTTGCCGCACAAGTTAATAGGGTGGTTAAAATGATGTATGGTATGTTGGCCTTCATTAGTTAGGGAGTTCAGTGTTCAGGAGTTGTAAGGTAATGTTGCAGCTCCATAAAACTCTGATTGGACTGCCCTTGTTCAGTTCTGATCACATCATTATGGGAATGACGTGGAAGCTTTAACCAGGCTACACAGCAGATTTACCGGGATGTTAAAGAACATGTTCTTTAATCAGGCAGCATCCCGGTAAATGAGTGAGCTTTTCTCTTTGGAGCAAAGGAGGATGAGAGGGGTCATGAAAGAGGTGTATAAGATGATATGAGGTATAGATAGAGCGGACAGCCAGCACCTAGCTAATATTAGAGGACATACTTTCAAGGTGATTGTAGGAGACTTTGTGGAGGTGTCAGAGACAATTTTTTTTTACACAGAGAGTGCAGGGTACTGCGGGTGGGGGGGGGGGGCGGGGATGGAGGCAGATACATTAGGGACATTTAAAAAACACTTAGATAAGTACATGGATGAAAGAAGGGTTAGACCTTGGAGTAGATTAAAAGGTCCGCACAACATAGTGGGCCGAAGGGCCTATATTGCGCTCTATTGTTCTACGTTTTGTGTTATCTGTTCTCTGAGGTTTCTTTTACATTCCAGGGAGTCTCTTGCTATAATATTTCCCTTTCGGTTATATCTGATCAATTCTATGCCACAACCTTTCAATATTAACGTTCTTTGGTTAACTTCTATTTGCCTTTCTTTTGTTTGGTAAGATGATGCGTTTGGGAAATGTTATCCAGGTGCCTCTTCACTTCCCTTTAAGAAGTTGCGTTGAGGACGGGATAGAGAAGTACATGTATAGTCGGGGTGTTTAACCCGCTCCTTCCGCAGCCCCGGTACGCTAATAAACGTGCATCAAACTCCAGCTGTTTTCTCCCAAGGAAGCTCTACCTACGTGAAAATACTAGCCATGTGGATAGACACAAGTGCAAGAGCAGGGAGGGAATGCTGGAATTTTGACAGCCATATTGACAGGGCGAGAACCTTAAAACCAACCCCGCGCCTCGACAAAGCTACCCGGGAAATCGTAATCACATTGCCCAACGTCCTGCCTCTGCCAGTCTTAGCAAAGATCGGGCATGTTGGTGCAGTTACAGGCAGACCAGACCATTATAATGCCGGATCTGTCAGTCACCAGGATTGACAGGCGTGGGATTAAGGTTAAAATGCGACTGTTTTATATACACATATGTTCATTTAACCATTCTCCGATCTTAACTGTAATTCTCTCTGATGTGTTCCCCGTTCTAGCTCCTTCTGGTACAATCATGGGATTAAGGAGACAGCATCTTAATCCACAGTATGACACAACCTTGCTCCAAAATAAGTGAAGATAATTGAGTGCAAATGATCACAGCAACGTGGTTTTCGCGAGCGGCATGCACCCCAGGGTCGGTAGGCGTTGCGGAATTATCCAGCTACTCTGCTTTTGTTTCTTTTAACTTTTGTATGATTTCGGTCTATAAGGAGATGCGCTAGATGTTTGGGGGCTGGTGCCTCGGGTTCTCCCGCGTCACCTTGAGGGTTAACAGAAAAGGCGAAAACGCCGTATTGCAATAATGTAGTGGGTGTGTTTAATGAAGAGACTTTAAAGCGGTAACGCTGCTGGGAGTCTGCTCTGATGCTCGTGATTAGCGATTGGGCACTCGAGAAAGCACAACTTTCTGTCTGTGAGCTGCAGTTGCCACCGGAGAGCGGGATTGCTGCTGGAGTCCAGCACGACCCCCCCCCCCCCCCCACACTCTCTAACAAGGCAGAACCCCCGAAATCTGAGTGTGAGAGAGAGAGAGAGAGAGAGAGAGAGAGAGAGAGAGAGAGAGAGAGAACAGGGGAAGACCGAAGTGAACGTCTGCAAGATTTGTGGTAGGAGGAAAAAGATGGTCGGAAGTTTGCTGGCGATGTAACTAGGCTCTCAAGCGGAGGAAATGGTCGCTGATGCTAGACTAGTGTTGTGAGAGTCTATCCGCCCGCCGCTCGCTGGAAGAACCGAGACTGACTGACAAATTGGAGTTGCCTAAAGCAATTTTAAATTCGGTACTCGTTTCTTTTTCCCCTCTCGCTGATTTCAGCCGCTTCCCGCCTACCCGTGGATGGTCTGTCTTAAATGACAAATTCAATTTTTAACTCAACTTCTGTTGCCGAATGGAAGCCGAGCAACTTCCTGGCCGATAGGGCTTAACAGATCCGAGGGAGTACGAACTAACCAGAGCTGCGGAAGGTAGGTGTGGAGTCATTGTCGCTGTTAACTACGTCTCCTATTTCATTATCCAGTGTAGGTTCCTCCTGGGACCAACTGCTTGCAATTTGAGATGGTTAATCGCACCCCAGATCTCTGTCTCGGTCCTTGTATGTGCGGAACCAACTTGTAACAATACCCAGTTTTGATTTGATTGTTTTCTCCCGCGAATAAAATCTACAAATCCAATCACTCGGTATGACAAATCTCACCCACTGCTAGATTCGAAAAACATGACGGCGCTTTGAACTAAATTACCGAAATTGAATAGCACCAAAGCTTCTAATTGTTCAAGTGACTTCCAGAATCAAGTTACCTCGGTTATTGCGAATATAACTGACTTCCATGCCCAACCCGCTGAGTCTTCAAGGCGTTAATAGACAATGAGTTGGTCATACCCATCCCAACGGTTAGATTTAGCTCCACTTTTTTTAAACCAGGCGAGTCCGGGACATTTGTTCCTGCTCAGGTTCTGGAAACACGTGGATTTTTTTAAATAAAAGCAAAAAGAAACTGCAGATACCAGTGATACGAATTTTAAACCGGAGAGCGCCGTAAACACTCAGGAGGTCGGGCAGCGGCTGAGGAGAGGGCAGCGGAGCCGGGTGGGTGACGGCCGCAGCTGCCCGATCCTGGCGCCACCTGCCCTGTATGTTTAGCATGTGGGACCGGTGTCAACGCTGACAACAACCTGTGGCGCGAAACATCTCTTCAGAGCGGCCTCACCGCCGGCGTTAAAATGGTTTTACGTTGACGAAAAACGAGGCTATTTTGGCCTTGCATTTGCTCCTTTTGAAACGGTGACCCAGGATTGGAGTGGGTCCGAGGTGAAGGCGGTGAAACCTCGCGTTTCCCATTGAAATCGGTTATAGACACTCAGATTTTTTTGTTGTGAGAACATGTGATGGAGTGTCCCTCCGAAGCGCATATCTCGCCAGGACCTCTGTTTCTGGAGCGACAGATCCTTTTTGGAAATGTAATCTCCACATTATGTTGGGCCACCAAGTGTTCGCGCTCTTGCCCATCCGAACCGCGTCTGGCTCCACGATGGGAGAATTTCAGCTCACATCTTACTGACTCTTGCACTTGCAGCGGCGCTGCACTTGTGCAGTCCATCTCCATTGCTCGAATTTGGCGTCAAGGCAGTGTTTAATTCCAGTGTGTTGAATATTCTTTATACGGCCCCATGTGGTGACTTAATCGGGAGGTATCCTGCCCAGACGATCTGGCAAATTTCCCATAACATTTGAGAGAGCCTTCATCAGATTTTTTAAAAAATCAACCCATTGACTTCTCCTGAATTTTGGCATAGGTGATAAATGCTAGCTTGTTGACAATAACTGCGTCCTGTTTATTTTTCTAAAAGAATGACATTTTGTCACAATTTTGTTACTTCATTTGGAGAGAGCCTGCTGTGTTAAGATAATCTGCCTTGCTGTCCACCATAATGAAAGTGATTACCATTCAGGAGTATTTAATTGGTGATGAATTGAAAATTCTGAAAGGTTGTAAACCCCTCTTATTCTTCTGTTTGAAGGATCACCAGACTGATTCCTGGAACGGGGTGGTGTGTTACATGAGAGATGTAAGACTTTAAAGGATGAGTTTTATTGGACAGATGAGGCTTGACAGAACAGATGTGAAGATGATTTTACCCTGGCTGGCCTAACTGGAATCAAAAGTTATAGTCTCGAAATATGATGTCTGCCATTCAGAAATAAGATGAGGGGAGTTGTTTTCACCAGAGAGTAGTGAATGTTTGGCATTCTCCACCTGAGGAGCCATACTTAATAATTTTGAGACCAAGATCAGTAAATTAGGGACAATAAGGAAACTGAGTTAAAGAGGAGCTGTGATCTTTTTTAATACCAGAGCAGGGCTGGACAGCCAATTCGAGCTTCTATTTCCCTAAAATACCAGCTCACAACTTTCACTTCATTTGTGCCTTTTTTCATTATGTTTTCTACGCACCTGCGAGAATTTTTATTTAAATAAAAATCTCTATGGCAGGAATGACACTGCTTCATTTGTGATCTTTGACATTTTGTTGAAGTAAATTTGACATTCTTGATACCAGTGGTTTTTTCTTGCTTTTAAATGTTGCATGTAAAGTTTGTGTGCCCCTGCGCAAGGTACTTGCAGGAACCAGATTATGAGGGAATTGCACAACATTGTAGCCTTCAGTACAAAAAGAAAGATTTATTCTCCTGTGAAATGCTCTAGTTTGAAAGCTTGTAGAAATACTTAAAACATTCAACATAGTGATAGGTTAACTTTTTTTTTTAAAATTCTCACTTGCTTACCTGTGCGTCAGAAACTTCTACACAGAGCAGTATAGTAGATGAACATGACCTGAAGCCCCTGCTATTTGTGTCCAGTTAACTGCACATCTGCCTGCCTCTGGTCTCCATCCCTCCATTCTCTACCTGTCTAAATGCCTCTTCTTGACTGTTGCCATCATAGCTGTCCCACCACCCTCCTGACAGCATTTTCCATGCAGCTACTAACGTGCTACTTTATATAAAAAAAATTTGCCTCATAAATCTCCTTAGAACTTTTTCTCCTCCCACCTTTGAAACTATGCCATCTAGTACATGACATTTCCATCCTGGGGAAAGACTCTTCCTATCCATCCCATCCATGTATTTATTTACGGATACAGCACAGAACGGGACCTTCCAGCCCAGCGTGTCGCACTGCCCAGCAGTACGCCCATTTTAACGCTAGCCTGATCACAGGATGATTGACAACAGCCAGCTAACCGGTATGCCTTTGGACCGTGGGAGGACGCTAGAGCACCTGGAGGAAACGCACAAAGTTTGTGGGGAGACCGTACAAACTCCCTACAGGTGGCACTGGAATTGAACTCTGGAACGCCCTGAACTGTAACAGCATCACGCTAACAGTCACGCTACCATGGTGCCCTTGCCTCACCTAATTTTATAAGCTGCGGTTAGATTACCTGTTGGCCTCTTGTGTTCCAGACGAGCAATCCAAGTAAGTTCAACCTCTCCTTGCTCTCCAATCCAGGCACCATCCTAGTGAACCACATCTGCGTCCTCTTCGAAGTCTCCATATCCTGTGTGTGATGCAGTGCTCGGGACTGCAAGTGATAGTCCAAATGTGGCTTGCTAACTTATACTTGACACCCCTACTGAGGCAGGTACACCATCTTTATCACCCTGTCTACTGGTGTTGCTACTTTCAGGGAGCCAGAGACTTTCACCCTTTACTTTTCCTGTTAATTTTTCCCTTGCACCAATGCTAGCATGCATCATCTCATTTTGTTGGGGTTAAATTCTGTCGGCTATTTTCCCAGCTGCACTCTCATCTAGTCTGTGTCCTGAATCGTTTGACACCTCCCCTCATAATCCCCCAACTTTGCCAGTTTGTCTTGTCCGCCAATTTGCTAATCAGCCCATCTCAAGGGTCAACTTTATTTGCCATGTGCATTTACAAGTATTAGGAATTTGCTGTTGTGTGTTGGTCAGGGAGCGACATGCAACAAAGAGCAACAGCATTTATCAATTATAAAGAATTTTATAAATCATATAAATAGTATGGATATGGAATAAAACATGCATATTTACATTGTAAATACATGCTGATATTTACTATGTAAAGAGCATTATAAAAACAGTTTGGTTTTTATGAAAGTTGCAGGAATTGTTTAGGGGAAGTGGTACAGGAATTGCAAGGCCCTGCGAAGGATTACGAAGACCGCTGAGGAGCGTCGGTGTCTTTCTTCCACCCATTCAAGAGACTTGTCGGGGCACTGTGTACACAGAGCCCTTAGCATTGTCAATGATCCCTCCCATTCAGCCAACAATCCATCAGGCAGGAGGTACTGCAGTACTGGGACAAGGACTGCGAGGATGGAAAACAGTTTCTTTTCTCCTTGTTGCCACCCAGTTCTCATGTATGATGTGCTAGTGGATTATACTGTTTGCTTTTTAACTTCTGTTGTAAATTCACCTTATTATTTGTTGATTTATTTGGAGTGATATTACTTTCTCTTGCGTGCGAGCTATCGGTACTGTGCTGTGCACTTTGGTCGAGAGTAGCGTTGTTTTGTTTGGCGGTATACATGATATAATTGAAGGACAATGAACTTGCAGTGCAGTGAATAATAGATAGAGGAGTGTGAGGGGAGTTCTAACTATAAAGGTTGATCAGATTAACTGCCTGGGTGAAGAAACTTTGAAGATGCAGTGGAAGTTTTGTTATAACACAATAGTTTTGTAGCAGTTTCCAGAAGGCAGTTTGCAGGCTGGGTAGTGTCCACAATGATTTATCCTGCCTGCATTGCTCTGAACACATGCAAGTCCTGCAGTGATTGTAGTCTGCAGCCAGTGACCTTTACTGCTGACGTGCACCTTTGTCAAAAAATGATTTTTAGCTCCCAGCACTGATCCTTGCAGAGCACCCTGGGTCACGTCCTCAGTCAGAATAGCAACCTTCCACTTCTGTCTCTGTGGCCAAATCAATTTTGAATGTAATGTACCAAGTTGTAATGGAGGTTGCCTGCCTTAATTTTCTGGATCAGTCTACCATGAAAAACCTTATTTAAAACTTTAGTGAAGTCCATATATACAACATCCAATACTCTGCCCTAAACCTAAGCAATCATCTTCCAGAGGGGTCAGCATTGAAGTTACTCTGAGGTCATTAGGTTTGCTTTGGCCTTTTTTTAAACTAGGTTGGTTTAACCATTAAGCATTAGAGGAACAATAAATTGTTATATCTGTAATACTATATTGTGCACCTTACTGTATGGTAGTTGCTGTGTGCTCTTAAAGTTAATTGTAGAATGATTTCACACTGGTATCTTCACAGTACGGCAGATCCACCTCATAATGTTTGAATGTGAAAGGGTGTTAGCACCAAAAGAACAGCTCTTTCTGTAAAGGTTACATTGTTTTTTTTAACCAAAATGCCATTAACAGACAAATTTATTTGTGTGTTTCATCAAGAGAATATTCATCATTCCCAGCATGTGCTTTTAGCACAGGGGTGGTGGTTAACATGCAGTTACAGAATGCATGTGTAATTTTTAATTGTACAGTTTGTGCTCTAGAAACATGAAGTAGCCTCTAGCTTATTAACAGTAAAAGGTTTTTGTTTTAAACTGACAGTTGTGAAGTCATTTACTGAAGCTTCAGTGACAGCATCTCTTTCTAGTTTAAGAAAGCCTTGTGTTTTATGTAGCCCTTTTAGGACTGTGATGACACAGAGCACTTTACAAAACAGGCTACAGTTCAGATTGTAATGTAGATGAGTCTTCAGCCAAATACTATATTCGTTCTTTATTTAGATAGGTTACAGTGCTCCAAAGATGGAGCAGGCCCAATAAGTAAAAAGCCCTGGAAGACTCTCGAAGCACTGAGCTGGTAGGCAGCATCTGTGGAGTGAGAAATGGATACTAAAGGTCGAGGGCTCTTGGTCAGAATGGAATTTAAAACCTGTAAAAGGCACTTGGACAGGAAAAGTCTGGAGCAGGCGTTCCCAACCTGATGTCCACAGACCCTTCAGTTAATGTTAGGGGTCCATGGCATTAACAAACCAAGGTTGGGAACCCCTGGTTTAGAGGGCCAAATGTGAGCAAGTAAGAACAGTATAGGTGGGAATCTTGGTCAGTGTGAACCAGCTGAGCTGAGTTCCTGTTTCCGTGCTATATGGCTCTGACTGTATTTGGAGTCTGCAGTTCCAACAACCGCACCCCTTCTCCAAAACTCAGTATAGCAGGTTTCTGCATATAATGCTCCTTTTGCAAAGCTGCTGATGAAGAATTCATTGCAGGAGTTGAAGTGTATGCATTCTGATAGCCTCGTCTTGCATCCTTTAGAAAATACGTGCTTTTATTCCAAATGGTGTATTGTGTATTATTGGTGTATTATTCTATTTTTAACCAGTTAAAGGAAAAAGTGAAATTGTATTCAGATAGTGAAAAACAACTTGTATTTTCATAGCACTTTCCATACCTTCTTCACCAAAGCATTTTGCAGCAGATGAATAACTCTTAGTGTTGTCACGGAGGAAATGTAGCAGCCAAGTTCGTGGGAAATGTCTATCATGGACCAGGAACACTGCAGCATAGATACAGGCCCTTCAGCCCATCTAGTCTGCACTAAACTAGTCTGCCTAGTCCCATCAGCCTGCACCTGGATCATAGCCCTCCTATGCATATACCTATCCAAGTTTCTCAAATGTTGAAATTGAGCCCACATCCACCACTTCCACTCTTACCAAAGTTCAAAGTAAGATTTAGTATCAGAGTGCATACATGTCACCACATACAACCCTGAGATTCTTTTTCCTATGGACATACTCAGCAAATCTATAGAATAGTAACTGTAAACAGATCAATGAAAGAGCAAGAACTTAGAAGATGACAAACTGCAAATGCAATATAAATAATAAGTAATAAATAATGAGAGCATGAAGTAACAAAATAAAGAGTCTTTATAGTGAGATAATTGATTGTGGGAGTATCTCAATAGATGAGTGCAATTATCCTCTTGTTCAAGAGCCTGATGGTTAAGGGGCAGTAAATATTCTCGAACCTGGTTGGGTGAGTCCTGAGGTTCTTCTACCTTCTGCCTGATGGCAGCAGTGAGAAAAGAGCATGGCCTGTGTGGTAAGGGTCTTTAACAGATGCTGCTTTCCTACTGCAGTGTTTCATGTAGATGTGCTCAATAGTTGGGAGGGCTTTACCTGTTACGTACTGGGCCAAATACAGTCCCTTCTGTAGGGTTTTCCATTCAAAGGCATTGACTGGGTTTTCCATGCCAGGCCGTAATGCAGCCAGTCAATACACTTTCCACTACACATCTAGAGAAGTTTGGCAAGGCTTTTAAATGTCATGCCGTATCTCCACAGCCTTCTAAGGAAGTAGCTGCTCTGCTGTGCTTTCTTTGCTATTACACGCTTTCAATTTAGAAATCTCTCCCTCATGTCCCCCTAAGCATTTCACCTTTCACCCGAAACCCATGACCTCTAGTTGTAGTCTCGCTCAACCTCAGTGGAAGAAGCTTGCTTGCATTTACCCTAGCTATATCTCTCATAATTTTGTATACCTCTTTCAAATCTTCCCTCATTCTTCTACACTCTAGGGAAAAAAGTCCTCACTGATTCAACTTTTTCCCATAACTCGGGTCCTCAAGTCCTGGTAACATACTTATAAGTTTTCTCTGCACTCTTTCAATATTATTGACTTCATTCCTGTAGGTTGGTGACCAAAGCTGCAGACAATGCTCAAAATTTGGCCTCACCAATGTCTTGTACAACTTCAGCATAGCATCCTGTAGTTAACACATTGACTAATGAAGGCCAACGTGCCAAAAGCTTTCTTTACAACCCTTATCTACCTGTGACACCACTTTCAAGGAATGATGGGTCCTTATTGCCAGATCCCTCTGTTCCACCACACTCCTTAGAGTCCTACAGATCACCGTGTAAATTCTATTCTTCTTTGTCCACGCAGAGTACAACATCTCATGCCTATTTACTTTAATTTCCATCTGCCATTTGCAACGGGTAAGAATGATCCTGATTATCATCTAGATCGCTGATATAGATGCCAAACAACAATGGGCCCAGCACTGAACCCTGCAGCACACCACTTGTCACAAGCCTCCAATCGGAAGGGCAACTATCTACTACCACTCTGGCTTCTCCCCTAAAGCCAATGTCTAATTCATTTTACTACCTCATCCTCAATGCTGAGTGACTGAACCTTCTTGACTAACCACTCACGGAGGACCTTGTCAAGTGCATTGCTAAAGTCCATGTAGACAACATCCACAGTCTTGCCTTCGTCAGCTTTCCATGGTAACGTCCTAAAAAAAACTCCATTAGATTGGTCAGACACTGCCTTTCACACATAAAGCCATGTTGACTATCCCTAATCTGTCCCTGTCTATCCAAATAGGTGTATATCTGGTCCCTTAGAATACTTTCCGACAACATGCCCACTACTGATTTCAGGCTGAGCAGCCTACAATTTTCTTGGGTTATTCTTAGATCCTTTCTTAAACAGTGGAATAACATGAGTTATCCTCCAACCCTCCAGGACCTCACCTGCTGTCCAGTACTTTGCAGATATGTCTTGAGGGGTTAAATGGGTAAGACTTGTCCCGACTCTCTTAAAATTGTCTGGGACGTTTACTGAGTCACTGCAGACAGAAAATGCCTTTATTCATGCAGTGTATATATGAGTAGAGAACATTTTGTTGATGTCAGTTTAAAATGTATTTATGTCAGAGTTTGTACATGTACTAATATCAGGCTAGATTGTGTATGTCGGAAGTATCAAAGCAAAGTTGTCTGGTAAATGTGCAGAGTCTGATTTGGTTAGTACTTGCATGGATGAGATGCTAGGAATACCAAGTGCAATTTGCTTTGTCTGTAAGGGGGATAGTTGAAGACTCAGCTCGACACGTGTCTGTGATGTGAAGCATTTTCTGGTATCTGAGGTGTTTCAATGGCTATGGTGATGTTGGAACTGGTATTTGACATGTCTAATATAACCCCTAAAGCAGTGTATCTCTAAATATCGCTTCCAGCAGTGTGAGATTTAATTGGTGTGATATTTCATAAAGGGATAATGTCAACAGTAGCATAGTGATTAGCCTGATCGCTTTACAGCACCAGCCAGGGATCAGTGATCGACGTTTGATTCCTGCCATTACCCTTAAGGAGTTTGTACGTTCTCCTGTGACTGTGTGGGTTTCCTGCTACAGGCGGGGGATAGTGAGTTACAGGCATTCTGTGTTGGCGACAGAACTGTGCGTCACCATAGTGCAAGCTACTTGGAGCAATCCTTTGATGCAACCAATGCATTTTACTATATTTGATGTACGTGTGACAAAGCTAATCTTTTTTTCCTTTTTTACTCCTTTGAAAGTTTGCTCTGTTGATAGTCTGACGGCTAAGTCTACAGATGTTGCCGAACGTGATGTTATTTTACTTTCAGAATTTGGAGATTGCTGGTTTGTTTTATTATTCTCCCCAGATTGAGCAATTTAAGGAATCTTTGTTTGTTTGATCTATCTAACCTTTTTTTCCTGCTGTATACTTCTATAGGGAAATTTTAATGACTGTTGCCGTTTGATGTTTTACTATCACTTAAAGGTATATTCTTTTTCTTAGCATTGATTCAAATCCAGAATCTCGCCTTCTTGAATGCAAGACAGCAGCAAAGAATTGTATTTCACAGTCCCATGCTGTGCCAGCTGCAGATAGTTGGCATCTTGCCACCAGATATTTCCATTAACATTCAGTGTGAAATTTCTGAATAGGGTTCAGCAAAACTGGCAACAGTAACTTAATCTGTTTTGTCCTGATAAAATTACAGCAAAGTAAATTTTGCAAAGTATGCTATTATATTTGTGTAAATTTTTATGTGGAAGTTGTTGCATTTCATTTCTTTGCAAAAAGTTGCCCACCACAAAGAAGAATTAAATACGTACATGTTGATCAAGAGTGTTTGTACTAACCTGCATCCCCTGAAATCAATGCCCAAGTCCTTTGGTAGATTTTACAGTTATTGTGTTCAGAGCAGGCATTGACATTAAAGTTGTTGTATCCAACAATGACACTGAAACGTGTGCAGAAGAATTTTTTAAATGGAAAAGCTGTTGCACTGGGACAGTGCTGTTCTCCCGCTCTCAGAGTGCTGGGTCCTGTGGTATGAGTAGTGGTCACAACGGGCATCTTCCTTGGTTGCAGTGGATGACTGTGCCTTTGCTCTCCTTGAAGGAGCTGACTTTGCATGTCAGGATAGGCATGTCCCTTATCTCACCAGGCTCGCTGCCCGCCCACCCTCACCTGGTTTAGCCGCCTATCGAAGCAGTGAACGAGATGGGGAAAGGGTAAAATAGTCCATCCAGTCTGGATATCTGGACATGGTGTAAACTGCTGTGTGCACCCCACACTGCAGCCAGCTGATCTCCCGGTTCGCCTGTGCACTGTGTGCTTAAGGCTACATCCACACTACACTGGATAAATCCGTAACCAAAGCTTTTTCTCTTCGTTTTTACCTTCTGTCCACACTAAAATTATGTTTTCGTCCCCCGAAACTGGAGATTTTCAGAAACGCTCTCCAGGGTGTGTAATTTTGAAAATGCCACTTGGCTGGAGCAGTGTGGATGGGGTAACCAGAGAAATCTAAAAACACTGTCATGACGTGCCGGAACAGATGGTGATGGTAACAGATGGCACCATTTCATTGTTTTTTTGAACGCAACTTAACAATTTCAGAACAGACGGCGACGAGACTGAAGCCAGAAGAGTTAGAAATGTACTCACCAAACACTTTGACCCATAACTTACTGAATAAATAAGAATACTCACTTTGCCATGTTTTCTGCTCTTGCTCGTATGAAGGTGGTTTACCTATTTATGCAAGTACTTCTCTGACAACACATTGTAACAGCCTAATGTAACATTGTATGGAAATACAAGATAATACTGATGCAGACATGTTTTATACATTTAACAAGAAGCTTTATTAATGCAACAGAGTTAGTCAGTTTTTCAATGCTCGCCGTCAGCCGGGCCATACTGTCCGTTGCCTCCATACACTTCAGTATTTGCTTTTTTTAACTTTTAAGTCCTCCTGCACGAGAGCCAACAGCTGCCTGTCGTTTAAGTTTTTCTCGTCTGTAACTGGACAAACGCATAGCAAATCTTTCACAGCAAGATTCGACACCAAACACGTCACTTGTTTTCGGTAGATGTGTCCTGCGCATGCGCAGTAGGAGGAGATTCACCAAAATATCCGTTTTAATGTGGACAGAGATATTTTAAAAAATGCATAGTGTGAACGCATATCGTTTTTACGCGAAACTGGCATTTTCAAAATTGTCTGGTCTAGCGTGGACATAACCTAAGCTGGCAGTCGTCATTCACAGTTTAGGATTGCAAAAGAAACTGCTGATTTCTATATTGTATTTGAGAATTCGGAATAGGACGTGCCTTGTGGATAAATCCCTGTCATGTTGGGTTCATTTATGCATTTGATTGTGTTGAGCGATGACCATTGGGAACAATAATGAAGCACAGACGATGTGGTAATTGGCTTTATTTTAAGCATCCCAAATTTAAACACGAGATTTGCTGCTCTTTATAAAGCTGCCACTCAGCTAATATTTCACAGGAGCAGAATAAAGTGTGAGAAAATTCCCAGGTTGTAGGTGGGTTGTTGCTCTTTAAGTATGTTCAGTTGTGTGGGTTTATAAATGCGGACAGGAGGGGTAATAGGCAGCCTGGCAGTTCCAGAGTGATAGTTTCTGCAGTCTCTCAGCAGAAGGTGCTAATTGTGTCCTAAGGAAGCCTCCTTGCTGCTTGTGCTCTTGCTGACTCAGTTCAATGTCTGTACAGGTTAGATCCCTGATATTTTCAGCACTAATAGCTTAAATAAATCTGCTCAGTTTCTCTGAGAGGTCCCACTCTAAATACAGCCACAGTGCTAACATCAAAACATTCAGTTTCTTGTCTAATTGGAACACATGTTCCCCCACTGGCAGTCTAACAGCATCAAGTTGCATCTTTAGAGTCATAAGGAGCTCCAGATTTTGGAATCAGATGTGAAACTGGAGTTGCTGAGCAGTATCTGGTGGGGGCAGAGGAAAGATTTGTTGACTTCTGGAGTTGAGACCCCAGAAGTCTTTAATTTGTTTGTAAAAACCACTTTGATAACTCCACAAAGTGCCACCTTCTGCAATTGGGTGAGACCAAAACTGTTTGAGTATAAAGCACTTAATATAGTGCTATCTGGTTAAAGGATAGAGGTTTGAATCACTGAATCTAGAATGTACCTGTGGCATTTCTGAGAAGGAAGAACTGACTATCCAATTCGGATTTATCACATGTACATTGAAACAAACAGTGAAATGCATTGTTTCCATTAACAACCCACAGCCAAGGAGATGCTGGGGGCAGCCGGCAAGCATCATGAGGCATTCTGGCACTGTAGCAAGGCCACAGTGTCCAGCAGAACACAAGCAGCAACAACAAAGCAAGACGACAGTGAAACGAGCTGTTTCCCCACTTCCCACACAAGCTGACTTCCAACCCCAAATGACTTCTTGAAAAGAAAACTTTGGAAGAATGGCCGGAAGTTCCAAAGGTTAGATTTATTTGTTGCATGTACTTCGAGGCATATAGTGAAATGCATTGTTTGCATCAGATCAAATCAGTGAGGATTGTGCTGGGAGCCTGCAAGTGTCTCCATGCTTCCAGCTCCAGCATAGCATGATCACAGCTCACTAACCCTAACCCGCATATCTTTGAGTTGTGGGAGGGAACGTGGACATGCAGAGGAAACCCACGTGGTCATGGGAGGAGCGTACAAGCTCCTTAGACAGTGGCTGAAATTGAACCATGATCTTACAGCTAGTGCTTTAATAGAATTAGTCTAACCTCTACACTACTGTGTCGTGCATTATTGAATGTTCTATGTCAAGCTCACAAGAAGTGGCTATCCAATTTTTTTTTGAACCTGGTAGATTATATAATCCAAGAGGGGATCAGAAAGATTTTCAAATCAGCTTCATGATGGAATCCAGTGACTGTTAGACTAACCACTGCCTAATTTCCTTTAACAAACCAGAACCACCACACCTGTCAACATAAATCACTGTCAATGGTCTACTGTGGTAATTCCTCACAGGTAGGCACCTCACAGACAATCTGTGGACTCATCCAGCTGGAGTCACAGAACGACTGGAGCATTATGGGCTGCCCTGAAGCCTAACATTGGCACCATGAAGAACCGGGACTGTATTAGTGAGAATGACTGGGAGATCAGGCCAGCTTATTAACCACTCACACGGGCCTCTTGAAGGAAAAGGAACAGTTCTGCAGGCATCTGAAGCACACAAGATCCCGAGAGACTTTGCTACAGTAGATGTGTTGATGCTTCTTCATGGAAGATGCCACCCACAGCAGCTTTGCAGTTAGTGTGACGCTATTACAGCTTAAGGCGTTGAAGTTCAATTCCAACTTCATCGGTAAGGAGTCTGTATGTTTCTTCCCATGGAACACGTAGCTTTTCTCAGTGTTCCGGTTTCCTCCCACAGACCAAAGACATATCAGTTAGTTGGTAAATAGGACATTGTAAATTGCCCTGTGGCTAGGGTTAATTGGGGAGGGTGGAAGGGGGGTTTCTCGAAGGGCCAGGTGGGCCTATTCCATGCTTTATCTTAATAAATAAATACAGAATAAAGTTATCCATTTAAGGCAGAAATGGGGTGAACTCTTTTTTTCTTGAGGGCTGAGTCTTTGGAGCTGGCAGGTGGTGTAGTGGCGTCTACACCGGACTTTGAGGTGAGTGGTAGGGTTTGAATCCAGCCAGCTCCTTGCACACTTTCCATCTGTGCTGGGTTGAGCATCGAGCTAGCTCCTTGCCCTCAGCCAGACAAATGCTAAAGAAACAACAACGTTGTGCAGAAAGAAACCGCAACAGTGACTTCAGGAGGGCATGGAGCGACCACTCCCCGCTGAACATCGACGGCTCCTCGGTAGAGATCATTAAGAGCACCAAATTTCTTGGTGTTCACCTGGCGGAGAATCTCACCTGGTCCCTCAACACCAGCTCCATAGCAAAGAAAGCCCAACAGCGTCTCTACTTTCTGCGAAGGCTCAGGAGAGTCCATCTCCCACCCCCCATCCTCATCACATTCTACAGGGGTTGTATTGAGAGCATCCTGAGCAGCTGCATCACTGCCTGGTTTGGAAATTGCACCATCTTGGATCGCAAGACCCTGCAGCGGATAGTGAGGTCAGCTGAGAAGATCATTGGGGTCTCTCTTCCTGCCATTACGGACATTTACACTACACGCTGAATCCGCAAAGCAAACAGCATTATGAAGGACCCCACGCACCCCTCATGGAAATTCTTCTCCCTCCTGCCGTCTGGGGACAAGGCACCAAAGCATTCGGGCTCTCACGACCAGACTATGTAACAGTTTCTTCCCCCAAGCTATCAGACTCCTCAATACCCAGAGTCTGGACTGACACCAACTTACTGCCCTATTGTCTTGTTTATTATTTATTGTAATGCCTGCACTGTTTTGTGCACTTTTTGCAGTCCTGGGTAGGTCTGTAGTCTAGTGTAGTGCTTTCTATGTTGCTTTTTACGTAGTTCAGTCTAGTTTTTGTACTGTGTCATGTAACACCATGGTCTTGAAAAAACATTGTCTCATTTTTACTATGTACTGTACCAGCAGTTATGGTCGAAATGACAATAAAAGTGACTTGACTTGAATCTTTAGAATTCATCAACGGAAACTGCCTTTGAATATTTTAAAGGCAGTGATAATTACTTGACAAGTAAGGAGGAGAATGGTTATTGCATGTTCAAAGACAACTTCTTACCAAGCTACATATATGTCACCATATACAAGTGGTGAGATTAGCTTTCTTGGGTGTGTACTTCATAAAACAGTTTATAGAATTATAACTACACAGCATCAATGAAAGTGGATGTGAGGTTAAGATTACAGTTGAATCAACCTAGGATCTTGTTAAATGGCAGAACTAGCTCGAGACAAGTGTTCTACTCCTGTTCCACATATTGTACGTGTAGAAGAAATAATCAATGCAAAGAATGCAAGAGGCCCGATCAGCCAGGACCATTTGTGGGCTCATCAGCATCATTAAGTGTTCAATCTGTGTTCAACCAACCAAAGCCCCTATCCCACTGATAGCCAAAAGCAGAATGGAGCTTCTCAAGTTCAGAGGCACTCAACATCTGCAAGAGACACGCCGAAGCCTCCCCATCAACAACTCTGTGCTTGATGTTGATGTTTGTACACAATCTGTCAGCCAACCGAAGTGGGGAAAAAGTCATTTGTCATTGCTAGGAGGCTCTCCATGATCTTTCTCCCAGCATGATCTTGTTTCCCCCTCCTCATTTTTATACCTCAGTTAAGTCATCCCTCCTCTATCCCAAGGATATCCAGTCTCCTCATAGCTGAAGTGTTGCATCATCCAGGTAAATAGTGAAAGTATGTCTTTCTTATAAAGTAGTAATTGAAAGTGCATTCAGCACAACAGCATAACTAACTTCTTTCTATGAAGATGCACCACAACGTACTATATTTGATGCCCCAGCAAATAAAAGTATATTGTATGCCTTTTGAACCAGTTTGTAACTCTATGCCTTCATGGTATAACATGGTATCTCTGCTCATCAATATAGGCTGAATACTCCTTATCCAAAATGCTTGGGGCAAGATGTTTTTCAAATTTCAGATTTTGGAATATATACTAAAATAGCTTGGGATTGCCATCATTTCCAACTCTGAATTTATCTGCTTTGTAAGCAGTCTTTGTCTTACACTTGCTCATCACATATATGTACTTAATGATAAAAATTATTACACACTATTAATTTAATGAAACAAGTGTACAGGGTTATAAAAGCTGCACAACAGCATTGGGAGAATACCTGAATCAGCTGTTGAACGACAACCACAACAGCAGGCTTTCAATCTCCACCTACTATGTTGTGCTTTGATTAAAAGGTTACGGTACAAGATAATTTGTTTTTTTTACTTTGTTAGGGTTTTATGTAAGGTATACAATCAGCATTGCCAACTTTTCTGGCGTTAGATTTTCATCAGCAGTGATCGTGGCAAACTCATCAATGAATTTTTCTGCTGCTTTGTGATCAGCAGAACCTTACAAAATTTAATGCCATGCCTCTTAAATTTCTGTAACCAGCTTTCTTAATATTTACAATTACCTTCAGTTTTCAAGTTGTCACGATAGATCTTGGCTTGTTTCATGATCAGATTGCCATTGAGTGGCATATGTTCTCTCTGGTGCCTACTAATTCATTCTTTCAATACTCGATTGAGATCTTCATTTTTTGCTTTATGCAGTGTTTTTCTATTTCTCATTAACTTCTGCTCATTACATATGTGAGGTCACTTCTCAGAATTGTCTATGGTGCACCGAGGCTTCTAAGCTTCCCAGTGCCTCTTGAAATTTTCCATTTGTGACATCATGTCAGCACTCAAAAAAAATTGTATTTCTGAGGTTTTCAGGTTTTTGATTTTCAGATGTGGTATTCAACCTGCATTTCTTAGAATCATTTTCCATGTCAAGGGACTGAAGAAGATGACAGCCTCAATTTAATTTCCAACATCTTTTGAACTAGTGCAGATATATATATATATATATATATATATATATATATATATATAAAGGAGTGCAGTGTTCTGGAATATCATAGAATTAGTAGATTTTGAGGGACCAACATGACTGACCCAGGAAGCATTCATGAAATCAAATCCAAGTCCAATTTTGGCTGTTGTGGTTGGATTGTGAGTTCTGTTAGTTGCTCAGTATCAGGGAATTTTGGATAATCAAATGGCGAAGATTTTTAAATGTGGTCTTCCTGTATCATGTGAAACAAACAATAAATTGATATGAATACAGAACCTTCCAAAGTCAGAGACCAGCACATAATTCCAATACTTGGCTCTTCTCCTTATCTGTGTATTTACCCAAATCCAAGGAAAATATTTGTTCAGTTGAATAATCTTGTGTATTTATCTAACCCAAAGAATCAGTTGGATTGTAGTAAGGTACCTAAATTAATTTATTATATGTAGTTATTTGGCTTCCTTGCTCCTGATTCTTTCCCTTGAGCAGTAATTGAAATGATTTTGTCTTTTTCATAAGAACATTAAAAAAAATGGGAACAGAAGTAGGTCAGTGAGCACGTCAAGCCTACCCCCACCATTCAACAGTCATCAATTGCTGCATAAAAATGTTTCTACACACCTCAATTTTAAATGACTACACTAATCCGGGAACGGTTCCCTTGTTCAAAATTCTCCCACTACTGGAAACATCTCACTCTTTCTGATTACACACCCTGAGGGTTTTCTGCATTTCAATAAAATCATCCCTGATTATTTTAAGCTCTGAAGGATATAATTTAATTTCTTTTGCCTTATTTTTGATAGGATGACCTTCTTATCTTGAAGTTAAGTGAATCTCTTTGAATTCCGGTATATCTTCAGCTACATTTTGAACACCTCTGCTGCCTTTATCTACCCATAGTATGGACTGGCCATCATCCTATCATTTGTCCTGTATTCCCTGCTTCACTTGCCATCTTCAGTCTGGTTTTCATCTGTGAGGTTAAAGAAATGGAGAACAAGGATGGTGGAGAGATTTGAAAATGGAGAAATTGTTAAATCAATAAATATTCCGACTGAGAGCTGATGTGCATAATGGTTGAAGGGCAATGGCATGAATTTGGTTACAGTGAAGGGTAGGCAGTGAGTGCAAGTTTATGGAGACTGACAATGGGAGATGCAGGAGAACATTGAACAGTTGATGGATGTGGACTTCAGCACCAGGTGAGCTAAGCCATGGTTGTTGGGGAAGGAAATAATTGTATGGTTGGAAACTGTACTATTCCCCAAAAAACCAACAACAAAAAATTGGGAATAGGCATGGCACAACAAAGATGATTGAGCCAGTGGGTAGGGAAGTTTGTGGTGAGGACTGGAAACTAATCGGATTAGCAGAAACCAAAGACAATCAATGTTGAAAGTAATTTTTTTTATCGAATACATGATGTCACCAAATACTGATGAGATTCATTTTCTTGGAGACGTTCACTTAGAACAAAGAAATACAATATAATCAATGAAAAACTGCACTAAGATTGACAAACAACTAATGTGCAAAAGACAAACTGCGCAAATGCAAAAATAAAATGTTGTTCAATTGATACTGAGAGCAACGGTTGTAAAGTCCTTGAAAATGATGACCCGATGTTTATGTCATCACTATATGAATTGTGAATTGATTATTCAGGTGATTCATGCCATCAGGTTGAAGGCTACTCAGATGGAATAGAAGGTGTTGTTCTTCCAACCTGAGTGTGATCTCATCATTACAGTATGGATTGACATATTGGAATGGGAATGGGAAATAAAATTAAAATGTGTGGCCACCGGGAGATCCTGCTTTTTCTGGCGGACGGAGCGTAGGTGCTCGGTGAAGCCGTCTCCCAAATCCATGTCGGGTGTCACCGATATACAGGAGGCCACAGCGGGAGCACCAAATGCAGTAGATGATCCAAACACACTCACAGGTGATGTACTGCCTCACCTGGTAGGACTGTTTGGGGCCCTGAATGGTAGTGAGGGATGTGGCACTTATTTCACTTGCAAGGATAAGTGCCAGGAGGGAGAACAGTGGGGAGCGACGAATGGACAGGGGATTTGCATAGGGAGCGATCCCTGCGGAAAGCAGAAAGTGGGAAGGGAAGGATGTGCTTGGTGGCAGGATCCCGTTGTAGATGGCAGAAGTTCCGGAGAATTATGTGCTGGACACGGAAGCTGGTGGGTTGGTAGGCTGGCGAGAGGATGAGGTAAGAGCAGATATGCGTGAAATGGAAGAGCTGTGGTTGAGGGCAGCGTTGTTGGTGGAGGAAGGGAAGCCTTTTCTTTGAAAAAGGAGGACATCTCCTTCATTCTAAAATGAAAAGATTCATCCTGAGAGCAAATGCGGTGGAGGTGGAGGAATTGAGAGATTGGGATGATGTTGGCTGAGAGAGATGACAAAGGCTTTCTAATTATACCTCCATCCTCTTGTTGCTATCAAAGAGGTGGATACCTATCCTTGTGTATCTCTAGGGAATCTTTTCATATTCCATTAAGTTCCTTTCTTGACTTTTCTGACTTCACTGCCTCATACCATCCTCTCCTTTGTTGTCCATATACTTAGTTCGTGCCCTTTTGGTTTAAGTTTGCATTTATTCCTGGTTGTTTCCATTCAGTCTTGTAATGGATTCTTCAGGATTAGGTCAATCCATTCAACGATCCTCTAGTGAGGGTGAAGTAATTGAAATCCCATCCAAATCTCTTGCCTAAAATCTGGTTAAAGGCACTCCTGCTAAAGAGAGAGATGTGTACTGTTTCTGGCCCTCGTCATTCTGCTCATCCCAGTCAACATCTCCTCCATCTTCTCCAAGGACCGCAAACCCAACTATCCAATTTCCCATTTATTTCTAAAATGCCCCAAGCCGGGCAACATCTTGGTGAATCTCCTCTCAAGTGTGATCACATCCTATAGCAGAGTGACCAGAACTGCATGCAGAATTAATGTTTTGTTTATAGCAGATCCCTGGTTACTGAAGGAACTGCCTATAAACTGAATTTTCTGCAAGTCAGAGATGAACAATTCCCCTCAAAATTGAGATGTATAATCTTTAGCCTCAAGCTTGGGATCTGTTTGTAAAGGGCAAACTGGGGAAGGGCAGTGTTGGTGAAAGGAGTGCTATTTACCAACGGCAACTTGTGACAGACGTTCACTTAAATTAAGATGTGTGTGTGTGCAGATAATAAGCAGGAAGGTTATCATCAGTTTAACCATTGAGAGGTGGTGGCCCAGGATTTGTGATGTTTGAACCTTCTTGAAGGAGAGTTTGGAGAAAGCATTGGCCTTTTCTGTGGATGATCCCTGCATTGTTTGCTTCTCAGGAGGTTCAAGTACACTATATGGGAGCAGTCTGGGAGAATTTCTGTTAAATTGGGTCACCATCAAGGACATCTTCAAAAGGCGATGCCTTAAAAAGGCGGCATCCATCATTGAGGATCCCCATCACCCGGGACATGCTCTCGTCTCATTGCTACCACCAAGGTGGAGGTACAGAAGCCTGAAGGCACACACTCAATATTTTAGGAACAACTTCTTCCCCTCCACTATCAGATATCTGGATGGTGAATGAACCCATAAACATTACCCCACTGTTTTTGCTTTCTTCTTTTGTACTATTTCTTAATATGCTGTATTGTAATATTTGTATATTTTGTGTATTGGAACGTACTGCTGTCACAAAACAAATTTCATGATGTGTCAATTTTGATTCTGATGCCAATGTGAAATCTGTAACCAGAGGCCGCTCAGTAGTTGTGTCGTACATCGTTGCTCATGTGTTCTGCGCCCGAGTTGGAAAGGAAAGTGCACTGTATGCCATCTTAATGACCTTGTCTATCCTGCTGCTTTCAGACATCTTTGGACGTATACTTGGATCATAGCATTCATTATGATTATCCAAGCATCCCGTTTAAATTTTAACAGGATTAGCCTTTGAAAATGGCCCACTTCCCCGAGATGTCTGAGCCTATCGTAATTGCACCCAGCTGAAATATTAACTGGTCTCGATTCAGATTTTAGTGTACTTCAAGTATTCCTTGTAAGGTAACAAATTGTAATGTGTTCTGCACTGTTGCATTTTAAAGGCAGTCTGACCACTGGGTCTGTGAGCTTTCATCTTTGTACGGAATATCCCAAATAAGCCTGAGCAGACTTGAGTTGACCATTATTATTTATTCTATTTTTGAACTTTATAAGTTATATACATGAATTTTCAAAATGTTTCATCATGCCATCCAAGGGAGTTTGAAACCTGAAACCCACTGGGGAGGTTGAGGGGGTAAACTCAAAAAGTTTAGGAGTTAGAGTAAAACCCCATTAATCCAATGCACTCTCGACTTTGTGCCGATTTTATGGACTATTGGATGCTATTCAAGTACTAACAGCCCAACATCTTCAGTTAAAGACGTGATACAGTATTATAATGAATCTTCTGATCAGCAGAGGAAGTTTCAGAGCTGCTTGGAATCCAGGTCCCTGGTGAGGCTCGGGGTGCAGGAACCAGTAACTTACAGGGAAACTTGGCAAGCCTCACCTGATGAGCCTGATGCCAAAACATCGGGATATAGCTTGTGCACTTGAAATGCAACCCCACAGAAGGATTTGGAAAATGGCATTGGTTCAGATGGGTACGACTGTGCCAAGGACCTGTTTCCATTCTGGATGGGTCTGACTGTGACGTTTCTTCTGGGTTTTTTTGAGGTTCTGAGGTGACTTAAGCCATGGGGTAGACAGTGAGATGTATTTCCTTGTATCAGAGGAGAGTATATGCTTAAAGTAAAGGGTAAGACATGTAGAGGGGACTTGAGGGTGGTTGAAACACCTTGTTTAAGGAGATGGGTGCTCCTGCAATATCTCATAAATATTTAGATTAGCACTTGAAATGGCAAAGAAAGCTACATGCTGTTATTGGAAAATGGGATTAGTATGCTCAGTGGTTGATGTGTGTTCTGGGTCCTTTGTGCAATGTGACTCTAATACTCTGACTAGTACACACTTAACAGAAATTTAGCTGCAAGAGAAATATTAAACACCTCTGGAAGCTGAATAAATTTAATTTCTCAATTTAAATTGAAGCCAAATTCCCTCTATCATTATTTAGCTTGAACTTGCACTCAGTATCGTCTTTATTAGGTACATCTGTACACATGCTTGTTAATACAAGTATCTACACAGCCGATCGTGTAGTACCAACTCGATGCATAAAAGCATGTAGACATGGTCAAGAGGTTCAGTTGTTGTTCAGACCAAACATCAGAATGGGGAAGAAATGTGATCTAAGTGACTTTGACTGCAAAATGACTGTTGGTGCCAGACAGGGTGTCTTGCGTTTCTCAGAAACTGCTGATCTGCGATTTTCACTCACATCTCTCTGGCGTTTACAGAGAACAGTGCGAGAAACAAAAAAAAAATCGAGTGAGCAGCAGTTCTGTGGGTGATGATGCCTTGTCAGTGTGAGGTCAGAGGAGAATGACCAGATCGGTTAAAACTGACAAGAAGGTGACATTAACTCAATTAACCACATACTGCAAGAGTGCTGTGTGCTGCGTAGATAAGCATCTCTGAATGCACAACATGTTGGACCTTGACATGGATGGGTTTGAGCACAAACATGCACTCGTGGCCACTTTATTAGGTATGAGGGGGTCACTGAATGTACCTCACTTGTGATTAATGTTGAAAACTACACTGATGATCCTGAGGCAGATTTGACTGAAGTGAATTTTTAACAGGGGACAAGTTTCCAGTTTCCTTTCATCTCCCAAGTTGGTGGCCTGATGACAGCTGGATGCTCTTGCCTGTTGCCACTGTATAAAGAGCCCTGATTAATGCATACTCTCCCAGGCAACATACACTTGTAAAGAGGCACTGATTCATTTTGTTTTTAAACAAACATCTAAACCTTTTAAGCCGGGGATGCCAAGATCCCTCACACTTGAGATTTCTTCCTACTTATTAGATGGATCCACTGTGGTAGAACAATGGCCTTCTCATCCCTTGCCAACATTGCAGGTAGCTTAAGATCACTGTTAGTTTCTGAGTGCTTTTGCATTTTATTATACGATGATTACATGCAATATCTTCCATTTCTCATGATATGGAAAAAGGCCGTTGAATCCGTGCCATCTGTCAGTGTAACATCATCTATTCTATCCTCCCCCACCCAATCATTTCTCTGTAACCCACTCTCTACCATGTCCGTCCATTACCACTGGTTCTTCCATTACCACATGTATCCATCAGCATCATTATGTGTGGTGTCGTATGCCGTAGATAATCATGGTCCCATGACCATGATTAAACTTGGCAAATTTTTCTGCAGAAGTGTTTTGCCGTTGCTTTCTTCTAAAGTGCACCAGCTGTTCATACGATCTTCCATCACCTGCTTCCAGAGCTTCACGTGACCCTGATCTAAGCAGGTGCTACACCTTGCCCAAGGGTGACTTGCAGGCTAGCGGAGAAGAGCAGCACCCTACACCTCCTTTGTTACAGATGTACCTCCACCACGTGTATTAGGAAACCAAATAACCCAGCATCCAGCACGCGTTCGGGATGTAGGAGGGAACTCTCACAGACCACAAGGAGTGTGTGCAATGTCAAAGTGGGAGTTGTGGTCAGGATTGAACCTGGATCTGTGTGGGAACAACATCATCTGACTGAGCCTCTGCACCACACTGCCAGTGAAAGAATACAAGCTCTGCATTACATTTCCACTAACATCTTCCTTCAGAGCCTAAGAAAAAATTCCTGTCAAGCACTTTTTTTTTGTTTTACAAGTCAAAAGACTTAGTGGTTTTTAATAACTGAATACTTAAGTAGATATTAAAGGTTTTCCTGCGTCTGGATTGAAGAGTTTGGGGTATGCAACCCATGAGAACCAGCCTGGAGGCTCCTTCAATATGAGAATTTTAAGTTATAAAATGTAAAGTAAAAGAGACTTGCCCCATTTTTATCTGTTATCTGCCAATGTTATTGCTCATAATATTCACAATGCCAAATGTAATATTGTGAGGACTGCTGAGAAATGGGAAAAGCATGGCAGTTTATGGGACAAATGGAACAGGAGTAGCCAAACATGGACAGAAACTGAGGATTCTATCACGTGATACCTCCGTTCCACTTGCTGACTTAACTTTTGCATTTTGTGGGGCTCGAGCAGTAGAACTGTAGGTACATTGGAAGAGTTTAAATTTCAGCTCTGGTTTTGTGTGAGCAATATGAGATGAATGCAAATAAACAGAAAAAGGATTTCAATATTTATTTATAATGTGACCTTTTAAGACTGAACGGCACCCCCTCAGGGAAATTACATATGTGCATGTCATTTAGTGAAAGAGGTTGCTTTGAGTTTGTGGTTAGAGTATACAGATACAATAGAGTTTAAGTGGTCCAAACTGTATTTCTTACGTAATGGAAAAAGGTAAATTTTAAAACTACATGATGAGTTGGACACCGTCTAATGAAAGGCCATTGACCTGAAATGACAGCTCTCCGGATATTGGCTGACCTGCTGAGTGTATTCAGCAATATGTTTTGTTTTTATTTGCAGATTTCCAGCATCTGCAGTTCTGAGCTCTTTTGGATCCTCCCTCCTGCAATCTGACAAAAGGTAACAAAATTTAAGTTCCTCCAAAATTAACACACTACTGTGTATTGCATGCACAATCTGGACATGAAGTAAATGCAGCAGGTTAGTGCATTGAGTTGGGCTTTATCCCATTGCGTGCTGCCTTTTCTGTGGGCATCTTCTCTGCAGTTCAGCTTACTGGAGCTTGGACAATATGTGGTGGATATTCTTTTCCTGGGCCAGTGGACCTTGTGCCTTGCCAAGCCTGGCTTTCTAAACACACCACCTATCTCTTGTATGAGTTGTTCAGCTTCTGGCTGTAAATGGAAATCGACCTTCAGTTCTTATAATGTAAATAGCAAGCAGTAATCAGCTTGAAGTTTAAGAAAGAACAGCAAATAAGCCCTTTCTATGGAACTGACTATTAGCTCACAACTTTTTTGCTGATCAAGAGGTGCAGTGTAAGACAATGGGTTATTTAATTTGGCTTGCTTCAAGCAAATTAGTTCAAGGAAGCTTGCAGACCAGATGGATGATTTAATTTGGCATGTTAAATAACTGATGCATTTATAGTTGAAATATATATGTACTCAATGAAGTTAGCTTCGCAGCATTAATTGCAGGTAGCTGGTGTCTGTATCTCCAAACTTTTAGACTGTTTCTGTAAAAAGGAGATCTGAGGAAATATATCCATGCGAAGTCACCCAAGTGGCAAAGACAAAGGACATAAATGTAGAGAGCAGTTCATCCAGGCTTGTTAGGATTTGGGTAGGAACATCAAGAAGTATGAGAGAAACACGGGGTGAGTTAGAATCCATCCCTCTGGCTTTGATGTCTGCGATGGACGATTTGTTCTTTTGCATCGTTGTCTTTTTAATTCAGAGGAATCATAGTTGTGTTTTGAATATTCTTTGATTTAGAAATGGTTTGTAATTTGGAAATATTTAAAATAGAAATATTCTGTGATTGCTAAATATGTTTTAAGAATGTTGCTTGGATTTAAATATGTATCACTGAAAGTAAATAACCTGTGTTTAAGCTACTTAGTTAGCTCCTTGGTATGGAGAGGGGATCCACTGCTCAAATAGTAGGTATTGGCAGCTAAACTCGCAGTGGAGAGAAACTAGTCTTTGAAGATTGGATAGTCACTGTATAACCCCCCTTGGGTACTCATGGCTATTAATATCCAACAGGGCTCAAGTCTTTGTCTGAGTTTAGAACTTTGCAGTCAGCAAATCCTGCATCATCACAGTTGGCACCCGACATGGTCGTGTTATACCAAAAGTATTATTTTAGAAAGAATTATTTTTTAGCAGAAGCCCAACTCTGAGAGCTCTCGACAGGTGCTACAGTACATAGTACTATAAAATGGTTGATATTCTGGTTCCTAGCAGTTGTACAGTCAAATGGGGATCAATATTAATAATATAGCAGAAACAGTGACATTGAAACAGCGAGCTGTTGGCCTCCCCACTCGCTGTGCCAGGAACAATATCTCTCTCTCTCCTCATTAGTGAGAGAGAGGGCGTGTTGCGTGCTTTAAGTATTGGGATGGATGGTGGTTGCTGATGGACTCTGGGGGCTTGCTATTGTTTGTATGGTGGGTAGTGGGGGGGTTGATGCTTTTGCTGCTGCTTGTGCATGGGAGGGGGAAGGGGAGCTTAGGGGTTTTAATGTTTTCCTGTCATTCATTCTTTGGGTTTCTTTTTCTTTGTTTGGCGGATGTCTGCAAAGAGTAAGAATTTCAGTTTGTATACTGTATAGATTGTCTGACATTAAATTGAACCACTGGAAAAATAGGATAGTACCCCAACTGTTCCTTAACTTGAACATGAAGAATACTTCACTCTTCAAGTCAAGACTGGAATGATGAAGGGGTAGAGCATGATGTAGATTAGACAGACCAACCTTGCTGTACAACTTGCTGGACTCGTACCACCATAATTTCTACCAGATCCCATGATGAAGCAATAATTCGTGCCTGAAGGCAACAAATTGACCCCATTTTAGATAGAAACCAAGCATCCAGGTGGGAACCACATACTTGTTTGATTAAAACCTGGTGACCTATATCTTAAACCCAATGCATGGGATATTGTGTACACCTTCTGGGCAAGCATGAAGTAGAAATGATCCATGGAGAACAGGTGCTTGGGAACATGCACTAGAATTACTAAAAAGATTGACTGTAGTCAGTAAAGGAAGAATACAGGGACAGGTTTCTGTATAGAGAGCCACTGTAGCTTCCACAGTACAAACTTTCCATCAGGTTTTTGAACCTTAGGCTATTCAGACTTTGAAGGCAGTATGCACCACATCTCCAGCCAATGCTGAAGGAATTCTGAAGTGGCTACTTCAAAATGCTGGGAGGTTGTAGGGCTTCTGGGCCAGTCACACCGCAGGGTAACGTAATTAGGAGACATACATAATTCACAACTGCTGACATTGAGATGGGGTTTTGCTTTAAGAGACTGGTCTGACAAGATAGCATTGCTACATAAAGATTTTTAGTGTCCTTTTATGTTTAGTTTTGGGAGATCAATAAAATGTGTTGCAGGTTTCATTAAGCATAAAATGCCCCCCTTTGTTTTATTTGCAAAAACATACATTGGTGACCCTGATGGAATAATTCTAGAGCAGAGTTATTGAACATATTGGCCAATGTAGTCGCTTTGAAACTGCCAGAGTTTTGGGGGGCAAAAATGCCGTCACTTGGTTTGTACAAGCTGAGGCCCAGTTCACTCTATGAGAAATCTCCGCGGACAACATTAAATTGTACCACATGGTGACATTGCTCAGCAATTCCACGGTGGTGAGTCTGCTTGAACACCTGCCTGAATACAGTAAATACCGATCACTAAAAACTTGCCTTTTACAAACTTTTGGATTATTGGAGTCTCAGTTGCTCTCCTTACCCAGTCCTGGTGATGCTAGGCCTGTAAAGCTAATGGACTGCATGCTATCTCTCCTGGGAAATCACCATTCTTGTTATATTTTTAAAGAAATCTTCATGCAGCAAATGCCTGATCAAGTTCACATAGCCCTCACTAATGCACCCATGGAAAACTATAGGGAACTTACTAAAATGGCTGATAGTCTACACTCAGCTAGGCAGTGGTGAATCATTCCTCTTCCTTCCTCTACCTCAATAAGTCCAATCAGCAAGATCCCAGCATAAGGACATTTGCAGCTGGGCCTGTGTTTTTACCACGCTCACTTTGGCACAAGCACCAGGAAGTGCTAAGCCCCTTGCAGCTTCAACAGTGCCAGTGTATTAGGACATCAGAGGTCTGTGAACACCATGGGTTCCAGCTGCCAGGGTCGTCTACTGTTCATCATTGACACCCTTTCAGGGTGACTCTTCCTGTGTGACAGGTGCTCAAGTGAGTGTGCTGCCAGCTTTGCCTATTGATCAGAAGGTAAAGAGGGATGAAACCTTGCTGGAGGCTGCCAGCTGTAGCAAGATCCAGACCTATGGGACACAACAGCTGATTCTCTGGTTCAGTGGGCAATGTTACACATGGGACTTTGTCCTAGTTAAAATACCTAGACCTCTGCTTGTTACAGATTCATGGACTCTTAGTTGATCTTAAGAAATGCCAGCTTGTGGATGTCATGGACTCTGGGTAGTTATCCTGCTGCCCCGCAAGTGAGTTTACTCGACTGCTGGATGAATTCCCAAACCTCACCAAGCCCACATTCTCCACTTCCGACACAAAACATGGGGTTGAGCACCATATTCCCAAAACAGGCCCACCAGTCCATGCCCTTGTGCATAGACTAGACCTGGAAAAGCTGACAACTACTAAAGCTGAGTTTGCCAGCGTGGAAAGACTTGACATTGTATGCTAGTCAAATAGCCCCTGGGCTTCACCTATGTGGTGGTTACCATCACCTTAATGAGGCCACTATGCCTGATTGTTACCTGGTCCCACAATTTGAAGACTTTTCTGCATGTTTAGCTGAAAAGTTAAATTTTTTTTTTCCTTAAGTCAATCTATTTAGGGGCTACTATCAGGTGCCTGTGTGTTCAGAGGACATTTCCAAAGCAGTAGTGATAATCCATTTTTGGCCTTTTTGAGCTTCTGTGATGGCCTAGAACCTCAGTGTATCACCCGCAGTCCAATGGCCTATGCGAGTGGTTTCACCACTCCTTCAAGGCTGCTCTGAGGGGCTCCCTGACCAATAAGTTTCTTCATGATTGCTGCCCATGGATCCTGCTGGGGCTCAGAACTGCTCCAAAAGAGGACCTGCAGTCGTCCATGGCTGAATTGGTATATGGGCAGATGTTACAAGTGCCAGGTGATTTCTTTCCTGATGCCACAACTGCCTGGTTGGCCTCTCAACAGCATTCTACTCTCCTCTGTAAATTTGATTCCTTTTCACCTATTCCTACCTCCCATCATGGGATACAGCACTCTCGGGATCCTGTTGACTTGTACTATACCTCATTTGATTTTGTCCGCGATGATGCACGTCAACCTCCCCTTAGACTCCCTTATGAAGGCCTGTTCTGTGTTTTGAAATGGGGAGAAAAGACTTTTATCATAGATAAGTGGGGTAAATCTAAACATATTTTGGTAGATTGCCTTAAATCAGCCCACCAAGATTTGAAATATTTCACTGCTGTGCCCCTGCTTTCACAACATGACCATGAGTGTGTCAATGCACCTCTGGAAGAGCCAGAGGCACCAGCCGTTCCTCCACCCAAGGAAAACAGGCCCCAAGCCAGACAGCTCGTCCGTGCTCCAGACAGGCTCTCAATCCTGGTTTTATCGAATTATGGGGGAGGGGGTGTACCTGTGTAGGGTAGTGTAACTGAGAGAAATGTGCATAATTCATCACCATCGTTGTGTTGGGGCTTCACTTTAAGAGGCTGGTCTGACATGATTACGGTGTTGCGTAATGATTTTTTAGCACGCTTTTGTGTTTAGGAGTTCAATAAAATGTGTTACGGATTTCATTAATAATAAAACACCTCACTTTGTTTTATTTGCAAAAACCTACAATACTCTCCAACATATTCAACAATTTTTATTAATGTTATTTCCCATAACCTTGCTACCACCAGGGATAAAACCAATATCCAAATTGAATAAATACCAGAAAGAATTTCTTTCTTTCTTTCTTCTTTTTTTTTCTATAGGGATGTTAGGGGGGAGGGGTTAAGGGGAGGGGGGATGGGTAACACACATTTTCTTTTTCATACACTTTTATTCTGTAACTACTTGAAAACACAATAAAAAAAAAAGTTTTAAAAAAAACCTTGCTACCACCTCCACATGAGTGTGGAAACAATATCAGGTATGTGTGGACTTTTAAACAAATAAATGGTGGAGATGTGCACAGAGGACTCGGTACTCTATTGAGTAAAATGGTCAAAAGATGAGGCTTAATATCAGAAAACAAATGTCGAGGGCAGGCTGGGACTTAGATTATAAATCTATCATGTTTCCCCGTGTCTTAGTGAAATCCTCTGCATCATGTGTGGAATAGCCTTTAATCAGTACCTGACACAACAATGATTTAAGGTTGCTAAAGAGGTCCTGTGGTAGCAGGGTTACTGATTATTCCCACACGATGAGCTGCAGGCACGGGGTCTTCCCCTTTCCCTCTGAAGTGAATGCCGGGTCAATAACAAAGTCACAAAGCCTGCCTTACTCCTCGGGTCAATTGCATTTCTTCTACACCAGCGGCTCAGCAGGAAAGGCGTCAACAACCAAACAAAACTTCCCTGGACACCTGACTTAGGAAAAGCCTAGATGGCCAGGTTCTAGGCATTAGCCATGACCTTTAGTAGCAGCCCCTGTCTTTGCAGAGGAGACCAATATGCTCCTTGTGGGACATAGGGAACATTGAGACTATGGAGAAGAGTATCAAACCGAGCACACAACTGGAGACCCACCTCATCCTTCACCCTCTAAATATACAAAGGAACAGACCCCATCCAGAACATTCACTCCCCCTCCTGCAGCTCTGGGAAAATAACATGTAAAGAAGGAGTGGGCTAATGTTAATGTAATAAAAACTACACAGGAGACTTCAGCAACACATCTAATCAAAATGTTCCATCTGACAAATGGCATACCTAGTCTCACCTTTCCATAAGACAAAGCTCGTATTTTTAGCAATATTTGATGCAGCAGCAGAAATTGCAGCCACTACTGCAAGGATTGCTCATGAAAGTATAAATCTTGCATAGATCTGGCCAATGGATTCTGGTCACACCCACCTTGAAAGAGACAAGCAGAAACTGTAATTAACATTAAAAATTCTAAACTCTGACACACATATAAATTTTCTAGGTATGACAATTACTACACAGAGATGTGGTTTAACATCTGAATTTAAGCAAAGTCATTCAAGTAGGATACCTAAAGACCCTAAAAGCCTTACAATCAACCCTTGGACTATGAATTGTGTTACAGCTTTCATGCCTGACTGTGCTCAATTGTAAAAATCATACGATAGAGTTAAACCAGGAAAACAAAAAATCTTTTGTGTTTACCCCAAAAGATTGAGGCATGAGAGAATGCAGTTGAGCAAGAAATAGATTTTCTCCTTGGTATGGAGAGCAGACCCACCACTCAAAGCATGGGTATTGGTAGCTGAAGTCGCCCTGCAGAATAAACAGTGGAGTGAACTGGTCTTTGAAGATTGGGTAGTTACAGTACTGCCTTCCTTTGGTGAGGGTTCTAGTGGCTATTTATATCCATTGGGGTTCCAGGTCTTTGAGTTTAGAATTTTGTGGTCAGCAAGCCCAGTATCATCACAAATGGAGATCCGAGGACACCTGCACTGTGTGCTAAAGTGAGAGGTAGCCTTATGAGTAGACGAAGTGAGCAATGGTTTTGAAAGTTCAGTGAAGTAGTAAACACGAGTTGAAACTGATCCAAGTTAATATAAGTATTAAGGAGGGGATGGAAGATGTGAAACAGTAAACAAGAATTTTGAGACAAATGAAAGAGCCTCACCCATAAATGCATAAGTGTTTCACACAGATGAATAAACCAGTCTGTTTATTGTATATTTCAGCCAAAAGCTATTAAATACAAGTGATTGTTGTTTTTCTATTTTAATTACTAGGTCTCTTCTTTATCAAGCCCAGTGATGTGGCAGTGATGCTGAACACAACTCACTGTGCTTTGCCCAGGACATGCTGTGTACAGCTGGTTGATCTGCCCAATCCTGTTTACATAATCTTTCTTTGCAGTTATGTAAATATTTTTGATAGTTTATCTCAGCCCAGTTTGCATTGCTGCTTTTTGTTGCAGACACCTTTTGTGCAGTGGCAAGGGATTGTCTCAACCTGTTTGATCATATTGAGGGAAATAAATTAAACGTATGCACCGTGCTTCTTCAGTGGGACCTTTGAGCCCATTATATCACACTCATACCTCATTATCTTTTGACGTATTCACAAGGATTTGTGTTTTGTTCCATGTGTCTGTTAATTCTAACACAGCAGACAGAAGTATTTAAAAATTATATTTCATAATATTGCTGTTTTACAATGCCTGTTAAACATAGATTTTCCAGTGGTAGGAACAGATAACCTGTGACTAAAAATCGAAACCCCGTTGCTACTGGAAATCTGAGTTTAAAAACAAACATTGGAAGTACTCAGCAGGTCAGGCAGCATCTGTAGTGAGAGAAGCGGTTTTAGTCATCAGAGGAAGGGTCATTAATCAGAAATGTTAACTTTGTTCACTATTTCTAAGAATTTTCATAGTTCAGGTTATGAGGAAGATGGAGATCCACAAAGGTCTAAGATAAGGAATGTTGGTGGAGGTAGAAAGATGTCAGACTGGACAGCATGAGGTCGTAGAAGTACGACTGCAAGAATGAGCAACTTGCATTGGACTCTCCTATCTACAGCATATATGTCAAACTCAAGGCCCGCGGGCCAAATCCGGCCTGCGGTGGAATTATCTTTGACCCTCGAGATAATATCTAATTACTATTAAAGCTGGCCCCAGTAATCGAAGCGCCTATGGCGTATGATATGGCTAATGCTGAGTTTATTCAGGTACCAGGTTTTCAGGGTTTTTAGTGTTTATTCGGCAGTCTTCTTCATAAGAAACGGAATTTGTAAAGTGAAACACTTTGTAGTTATAGCAGAGACTGAGACACATGAGAGCAGGCTGAAAAAATGGAGGCAACGAAAGCTGCGTTCGCACGCGTCCGACTGATTCGGCCCACATGAAGCTGCATTTTGCTCAATCCGGCCCGTGACCTAAAGTGAGTTTGACACCCCTGATCTACAGGAAAGATATAAATAAGATGGAAAGAGTATAGACAAAATTTACAAGACATTACAGGGACTTTGAGCACCAGAGTATCAGGGAAAGTTTGAATAGTTTAGGGCTTTATTCTTTGGAGCATAGGAGAATGAGGGGAGATTTGATCGAGGTATACAAAATTATGAGAGGTACAGAGAGGGTAAATGTAGGCAGGCTTTTTCCACTGAGTGAGACTAGACCAGGAGTTGTAGGTTAATGGTGAGCAGTGAAATGTTTAGGGGGAACATGAGGAGAATCTTCACTCAGAGGGTAGTGAGAGTGTTGAACAAGTGTTCAGTGGAGGTGGAGAATGTGGGTTTGTTTTTAACGTTTAAGCGAAGCTTGGACAGGGAAATGGTTGGGAAGACTGTGGAGGGCTATAGTTCAGGTGTGAATTGATGGAACCAGGCAGAGTAATAGTACGGTCTGGATTAGATGGACTAAAGGGCTTGTTTTGGTACTGTAGTTCTGATTCTATGACAAAATGGTCCAGTTTGCATTAAGAAGCCATAATTTCTCCAATATAGATTTTTCATTCTTGCGCACGTACTTCTGGCCTTTATCCAGTGTGGAGGCTTGGCAGGGGATAGCCTATTTTATGTCAGCGCTGTGGAAGAACTGAAGTTCATGGAGGGTGGAGAAGGGGAGCATTGATTAGTTGAGTTTATTGGTGACAGAATTAAGGATAAAATTTCTCTACCTTGGACAGTGAAAGAGACAGAGTTAAGTGGCTGTGAGTTCAACAGATATACGGTTGATAAATAGGACAGTAAACGGGTTGCTTCAGCCTGGGGAAGTGGCTGTGGCAAGGGAAGGAAATGGTCACAACGGTGTGGAGTTTCTAAAGGTTTCCATTCAATAATATTTCGGTGTTACTTCTCTTGGATAGTCTCCAGTGAAATTTCTTGTGCCTGCTACAATTCCTTCCTGATTAGTGACCAGCTTCTCTGCCCAGTCCCTTGGTCTTTTAACTCTCAAATTCATTTCCCCACTACCCCCTTGTATTGTGCAATTCTTTGGAAGATCAACCAGAATAAAACTATTTAGCCTTTCAAATCTCTGTTTGTAGTTTTCCCAACTGTCACCTTTCTCCCATTTTTTTCTTAATTTACATGTAGTATTAAAAATGCTTTTTAAAAATTTCAATTTGATCAGATTTTCCTGTTTATTCAAGATTGCCTTATTTTCTCTATTCTGGAATGAGTATGTGCTTTTCCTGTTTCCAACCTCAATCTCTCTATTACTAATTTGTAGTTCCATATGCTAATTTTTCTTTCATTTAGTTAGATACTACACTGTGATTTGTCATCTCCTATGCTGAATCTAATTTCATTGTGATTGTACAACCTAACATATTTACTCCTCGTTTCCTCTGCTCAATAAGCCTGGAGACCATCAACAAGCATGTACTTTCTTCCAGTAACAAGATAGCGATGGGAAAAAAATTCTGTTCTGAACACGTTTCAAAACAGCTGCTTCCTTAATAGAGACTCCAGAGGTTCTGCGAATGCTGGAAATCTAGAGCATCACACAATGTACTGGAGGAAGTTAGCAGGTCAGCCAACAGCTCTGGAGGAAAATAGTCAATATTTCAGGTTAAGGCCCTGCATCAGAACTGATAAAAGGTCTTGGCCTGAAGTGTCAATTGTACTTTTTTTCCCTCCTCTTGCAATCCAGCATTTTTTTAAAATTGGAGATACAGCATGGTTAACAGCCCAACGAGCTTGTGCCGGCCAATTATAGCCATGTGACCAATTAACCCGTCCATCTTTGGCATGTGGGAGGAAACCGGAGCACCTATGCAGTCGGGGCAGAATGTAGCAACTCCTTACAGACAGCGACCAGAATTGATCCTGGGTCGATAGCTCTGTATTAGAGTTACAGTGTTGTGTGTGTTGCTTCCTTAATGGAGAACCCTGCACTTGAAATAGTTCAGCCAGCTAGTTAACGCACAAGATCAGATTAACTGGAATTATTCACCCAAACAGTCACTAGCACTGTCTTCCAAGTTGTAAGAAGGAAGAGAACAGGCGACAATGGGGTTCAGTGTGGTTCCAACTTGCAGGATTTACTTATTTAGAGATGCTTTAGAGCTTCGGCCCTTCCCGCCCTTCGAACCCAGCAACCCACAGATTTAACCCTCGCCTAATCACGGGGCAATTCGCAATGACCAATTAACCTGTTAACCCACACCTCTTTGGGACGTGGAAGGAAACCCGAGCACCCAGAAGAGATCCATGCGCACATAGGATGGAACGTACAAACAGAGGACGCCGGAGGTACAGTCTGAACTCCGGTGCCTCGAGCTGTGCTGACTGCTGTGTGCTGGTGGGATTTACAAAGTAGGGTCACAACATACACATATATTCGTGGTGTAAGTCAGACGGGCATCACGCTAGTGAGGCCTTTGGTAAGTGTATGGCTAGTGTCTTCTTGAGCACTGTTGGGCAGGTGTCTATGTGACATCAAACACATGAAGTGCTGCAACTTGAGGGTCAGAGACCCTCCTTTAACCTCGGACAGCAGGACATGTGTTCCGTCTATGTTTGCTTCCCATAAATTGCTAAAATCTACAAGGTGTAGAGCGCCAGGGCATGGAGAGTCTTCTCCCAAACACGCATGCAGATGTTTGATTATGGCAGAAAGAAGGGGTAAAGGAAATGCTGAAAGGGACGTGCCCCTGGAGGTGGAAGGAGATGGAAATGGAGGGAATCTCCGGCAGGAGCAGCTGAGTATTCCTGGAGTGAATCTCCTACCTTGAACCCTTTGCAAAGATTATTGGGTGAGATGTCCCCACTTCACTAAACTCTACCACAGCTATGAGTTCAGAACAGGATGGGAAATGGCACTGGAAACTGGAGGGGCCACCGTGTCTATGAGCTTTCTGTGAACTCTTTTTGGCTGGAGCTGAGACCGTTTGCAACTTCCCACTGTTGCGTCAGAGCGGACAGTGGACAAGATTAGCTTTATTTCTCCGTGCATCGAAACAACCAGTGAGCTGCTGCATTGTTTGCTTCAAATCAAAATCCACGAGGGCAGCCCACAAGTGTGACATGCATGCCCACAACTCACCAGTCCGAACCATACATCTTTGGAAGGTGTGAGGAATCAGCAGGAAACTCACACAGTCACGGAGAGACCATACAAACTCCTTACGGACAGCGTTGGGAATTGAACCCTGCATCTTACAGCGAGCTGCTGTAGAGTGTTGTGCTAACCACTAGCGTGCCACTCCTCGCTATCGGGTCAGTGACGGTGCCTGTTAAAAGCACCATTCGCTTTGCATTGTGTAGGGTCTGTGAAAGTGCGTTATTTTTCTGAGACCGGGCAGGCTGAAGCTTTGGCTGTGGGAAAGGACACACAAGGTGCGATTTGAGGAGAGCTGGAGGGAAAGGAAGGCATGTACATAAATACTATCTTCAGCTTATCAATCAGAGGAGTTTGAGAGCTAGAGGGAGGATAATATATTACCGTTCTTTTTGCTCTTTCACTGACCACAGTCTCGGTGACCGATGAAGAGGAGTGCAATTTCCTCCAGAACATTATTCCAGCCCTGCTTGTCCAGCAAGTTATTCCGGCCCTGCCTGTCCAGGACGTTATTCCAGCCCTGCCTGTCCGTGACGTTATTCCAGCCCTGCCTGTCCAGGACATTATTCCAGCCCTGCCTGTCCAGGACGTTATTCCAGCCCTGCCTGTCCGTGACGTTATTCCAGCCCTGCCTGTCCAGGACGTTATTCCGGCCCTGCCTGTCGTGACGTAATTCCAGCCCTGCCTGTCCATGACGTTATTCCAACCCTGCCTGTCCAGGATGTTATTCCAGCCCTGCCTGTCCATGACGTTATTCCAGCCCTGCCTGTCCGTGACGTTATTCCAGCCCTGCCTGTCCATGACGTTATTCCGGCCCTGCCTGTCCAGGACGTTATTCTGGCCCTGCCTGTCCAGGATGTTATTCCAGCCCTGCCTGTCCATGACGTTATTCCAGCCCTGCCTGTCCGTGACGTTATTCCAGCCCTGCCTGTCCATGACGTTATTCCGGCCCTGCCTGTCCAGGACGTTATTCCAGCCCTGCCTGTCGTGACGTTATTCCGGCCCTGCCTGTCCATGACGTTATTCCAGCCCTGCCTGTCCATGACGTTATTCCAGCCCTGCCTGTCCGTGACGTTATTCCGGCCCTGCCTGTCCAGGACGTTATTCTGGCCCTGCCTGTCCAGGACGTTATTCCAGCCCTGCCTGTCCAGGACGTTATTCCAGCCCTGCCTGTCCGTGACGTTATTCCAGCCCTGCCTGTCCAGGATGTTATTCCAGCCCTGCCTGTCCATGACGTTATTCCAACCCTGCCTGTCCAGGATGTTATTCCAGCCCTGCCTGTCCATGACGTTATTCCAGCCCTGCCTGTCCGTGACGTTATTCCAGCCCTGCCTGTCGTGACGTTATTCCAGCCCTGCCTGTCCAGGATGTTATTCCAGCCCTGCCTGTCCGTGACGTTATTCCAGCCCTGGCTGTCCAGGACATTATTCCAGCCCTGCCTGTCCAGGACGTTATTCCGGCCCTGCCTGTCGTGACGTTATTCCAGCCCTGCCTGTCCAGGATGTTATTCCGGCCCTGCCTGTCCAGGACGTTATTCCAGCCCTGCCTGTCCAGGATGTTATTCCAGCCCTGCCTGTCCATGACGTTATTCCAGCCCTGCCTGTCCAGGATGTTATTCCAGCCCTGCCTGTCCGTGACGTTATTCCAGCCCTGCCTGTCCATGACGTTATTCCAGCCCTGCCTGTCCAGGATGTTATTCCAGCCCTGCCTGTCCATGACGTTATTCCAACCCTGCCTGTCCAGGATGTTATTCCAGCCCTGCCTGTCTGTGACGTTATTCCAGCCCTGCCTGTCGTGACGTTATTCCGGCCCTGCCTGTCCGTGATGTTATTCCAGCCCTGCCTGTCCAGGACGTTATTCCGGCCCTGCCTGTCCGTGACGTTATTCCAGCCCTGCCTGTCCAGGACGTTATTCCGGCCCTGCCTGTCCAGGACGTTATTCCAGCCCTGCCTGTCCAGGATGTTATTCCGGCCCTAGCTGCTTCCCTGTCAGCTTACTTACCACCCTGATGTGCCATGGAAGAAGAGGGTGGTGGCAGTGGGTTTGGCCAGTGTGTGCCAGTTGAGGGAGATGGCTGTGGAGCTGTGTGTGAGGTGCACCCAGCAATGCTGGACGATGGGTGAGTGTTGAAAGTGTAGTTCAGGAGCAGTGTTTTGGGCTAATGGTGCACAGTGAGTGTTGACATTTGGGAATCCAGTCACCAGTCTTTGACCTTTGTGTGGTACTCATGTGGGCACTCAGACCCATACACACTACTCAGCTTGTATGGAGGTTTTCCTGGGCCTCTGCAGCCAAATCTCATTTCCCCCCTCCCAAACACCACCTCTCCACCTCTTGGCACCTGGTTCAGCAAACGTCCTCCTCCTCCTCCTCCTGCAATCACGTTGTGCCTCCTCCTTAAGACCAGAAGACATAGGAACAGAATTAGACCATTGAGTTTGCTCTTCCATTCAAATTTGGCTGAATTATTATCCCCCTCAACCCCTTTCTCCTGCCTTCTGCCTTAACCTTCGATGCCCTTATTAATCAAGAACCTATCAACCTCCGCTTTAAATATACACAATGACTTGGCCTCCACGCTGACTATGGCAACGAATACCACAGACTCACCACCAAAGATATTCTTCCTCACTCGGTCTAAAGGAGCGTACTTGTATTCTGAGGTTCCAGACTCCCCCCATCATGGGGAACATTGTCTCCACGTCCACACTATCTAGGCCTTGCAATATTCGGAAGGTTTCGATGAGATCCTCCTCCCTCATTCTTCTAAACTTCAGCGAGTACAGGCCCAGAGCCTTCAAGTGCTCCTCGTGTGTTAACCCTTTCATTCCCAGAATCGTTCTCTTTAAGAAATGGAGAATGGCTTTTGAGGCTGAAGGTACCTAAAACACAATGGTCCCTTAGGCGGATTGCGGTAAGGGAGGGAAGCTGGAAACCGAATCAGGCTTATTATCAAAATCTGTTGTTTTGTGGCAAAAGTACAGTGCAAGACATAAAAAATAGTTGTAAGTTACAATAAGAATTTTAAAAACAGTGCAAAAAAGAAATAGTGAGGTAGTATTCATGGGTTCATGGACTGTCCTTAAAAGCTCTGAGTTACCTGGCCATTTAAGTATTTTGAGGGCTAATTGTATTTAACCTCTAAAGAGTTAAATAGTTCTGAGGTCTTGACAAATTAGTTAAAATGAAACAAGTGCTTTCAGTCATGATTTTGTGATCAAGTGAGACTACTGAATAATGGGGGGAGAATTGCTGATATGAATGGCAAGCCTGTATTCCATGATAATCACCGGAGGTTGGAGGATGCACACCTATTTGTTTGAAATTCAGGAGACCACGGGTGCTGGAATAGAAACAGAAAATGAGGGAAATGCTCAGATCAGACAGTATCTGCGGAGAAAACAGCACTTCGATCTGATCACCCTTCAGCTGACCCAATCTCTTTCCAGAGATGCTCTTTGGGTTGCTGAGGGTTTCCAGCCCTGCCTTTATAACCTTCTATTTGTTCAGGAAAGTAGGAAGCGTCGGAAGACATTCCACAAAATTGGAATTGCCATTCCTCAACAGGTTTTCTTGAAAACTGAGGTTGTGAATGGAGTCGGAGAAGGGAAATGAGAAACCTAATTCCTGGAGCTCACCTTAGAAACCATAGGAGAAAAAGGAAGTACACTTCTCCATACATATGTTGATCGAAGAAAAACATTAAGCCTTGCGGAGCAGGATGGAAGATAAAAGACAATATGTTAGTCAATGCACATTATTTATTTGTTAAGAATGTGGTCACATTCTTACACGGGAGCCTCTGTATGTTCACATGCCATAATTGCTCTGAGCACATTTTCCCTAGCTTTGCAGAAACGCTGTTTTTTAGAAGGGCTGTCATACTCTAAGGTGGTTTTAGAGGTCTGTTTTTAATGTTTACACTATACGCAGAGATAATATTATCTGATTGCTTTGGGATTGCTTTGTGGTTACTGTTCAATGTTGTAAGGTAACTAACTTGATGTCATCTGCGATTCTGTGAAACCCACAGACCTACAGGCAGACGACTACATGGCGTACACTGTAACCTCGGCCCCTGTACCGCTCGCCAGCTCGGTCGAGTACTGTGTCTGTAAAGTGGAGTTATCTGTGTCCGGCCAGAATCTCCTGGACAGAGATGTCACGTCTAAATCGGACCCTTTCTGTGTGGTGTTCATGGAAATCAGTGGAAAATGGTCAGAGGTAGGTCGAAGTTAGTGAATAATGGGGCTGATTCAGCTGGGCTGTAGGTGTAGAAGTGCAGCTTAATCGGCATTTTTTTTTTGCACATTCAGATGTTTGTATGGAAATGGAGATGAGTGGAAGATCTAAAGAGGAACCAAGGACTGGAACAGAATAAGCTGAAGTATCACCTTCAGATAGGGTGGGGGATGGAGGGAGGGAGAAGTGATGTGTACCTCAACATAATTTGTCTTCTGTTTGTCTTTACTGGTGAATTCCTTGATGGTTGCATGGTGGGGTGAGGTTGGGAGGCGATTGACAAGGTGGCAAGGGAGGTTGAGGAGTGACCAGGAAGGAGGAGGAGGAGGGGATGTAATAGAGGAATGGGCCTGGGAGGAGAATGGAGATGGGGATCTGTGTCGGGTTTTTCCCCATGTAACTACATTGCGTTGGGCTGTTTAACATCCTCACGATGCCAGCATTGACAGGAGACTTCCCTCCTTGCCAGTACAGCAACAGGTCACAGCGGTAGTCCCGTGCTGTCCACGGTTCCACAGAGGAGGAGCCAGATCTTGCTCCCAACCACAACAGAAGGCATTGCCCATGGGTATCTTGTAACTTCTCACCTTCCATCTGTACTTGCTGCCTCCATGCTGAGTTCCTTGACCAAAGGGACATCTCCGACTGGAGCTACAGAACGTTGTGATGCCCCCCACCCCCCACAACCCAGACTGCAACAAAAGCTGTGACCGCTGTCATCCAACACTACACATTTGGACAATTACTGCTGAGGTGAAACTTCTGCCCAGGAAGTGATGCGCTCCGGTGACCCAGAACACAGAGGATGGAGCTCCATCCCAAACCCACAGATGAGGGTAGAGCCATTATGGTCTGGTGCACTGACCTTTACCATCGGCTTTCTTCTGTACCATGACCCCACCACTGAACAACAGCCCAATGTCTCCCAGGCAGTTACAGATCTTATCACATCAGATCACTTTTCCATAGCTCTGGCCTTGATAAGTGCTCCACCTGTACGTCGCACACTTGCATCTCTTATCTGAGATCCATAAACAGGGCTACCCTGGTAGACACATTGTTTCTGCCTGCTCTTGCCCCACCAAACTTATCTCCTTGATGCTGTCCTGTTTCCCCCTGTTTAGTCCATTCCCACCTGCATCTTGGACACCATTTGTTCCCTCCGCCGTTCTGCTACTTCCAGTTGCCGCATTTCCACCATAGACACCAGATACAACTCCATCCCTCACCAGGGAGGGACACTGTGCTTCATTCTAGAGCAAAGACCCAACCAGCTTCCTTTCACTAATGCTCATCTGCCGACCCTCAACAATTTCTCTTTTAATTTCCTCTCACTTTTAAAAAGATCACGGGTGTGGCCATAGGCTCTCAAATAGGCCTCAGCCATGCCTCTCCTCTTGTTAGCTATATGAAGCCATCCTGGTTCTAATTTTTTTTTCAATTTTACCGCCAACTTTCACTGTATCCTTATTCAGCTTGGCCATTTCCAACACTCCTATCCATTTTCTCTTTATCTCTAGAGATAAACTGGCCACAAATTTTCTCCCATAATTTCACAGAGCCTCTCAGATAAAAGATGTTAGCTTTATTTGTCACGTGTACATGAAATGCATCATCTGCACCAAATCAAATCAGTGAGGATTGGACTGGGCAGCCTGCAAGTGTCGTCACATTTCCAGCACCAGTATAGCATGCCCACAACTCACAACTCGGCTCAGGATACCTCAGCTGAACCTCCTCCTACCCCGGTCTCCTTTAAGAACATCATCCAACCTTCTCAGTTTCTCCATCTGTTTTCAACATGAGGCCTTGTGCACCAGGCTTTCTGAACCATCCTTCTGCTGGGTTCTTGGCTTCCCTTTGGTGACTGTTTGCGCCACTTCCCACAGCTGCTCTCCTCCCAACACAGAGCTCCCCAGGTCCTTGGCTTTTGCCTGCCTAGCCTCTGTATCCACCACCTCAGCCTTTTGTCATTCCTGCTTATGCCAACAGGATCCCCCCACCAGTCATATCTTTTCCTCTTTCTTCACCTCCACCCCACCCTTTCCTGATTTTTGACAGGGAACATTCTGTCCATCACCCACTGCTCCTCTTATCCCATCCCCCCATACCTCCTACAGCTTTCCCTACAACTGTAGGAGGTGCAACATTTGCTCCCTCGTTCCCATCCTGGGGATCTGAACAGCTCTTTCAGATAAGACAGAGATTTACATACACCACCCCCAACTTCATCTATTGCATTTGCTGCACACGGTGTGGGTTCGTCTACTTGGTGAGACCAACTGTCTGTTTTGCAAAATTCCAATGCTCTGTCCACAGTGGCTATCTTGAGGTTACATTGTAATTGTATGTCTTTTCAACTCCCTTTCCCATTCCCACACCGAACTGTCCACACCCTATCTTCTCTACTGCCAGGGTGAGGCCCAAAGCAAGCTGGAAGAGTAGGTCTTCATATTTCACCTGGGCAGTATACAACTTAAAGTTACGAGCACTGAGTTTCCCAGTTTCGGTATGTCCCTGTAGAACGGAGATGAGGAGGAATTTCCTTAGCCAGAGGGTAGTAAATCTGTGGAATTCATTGACACAGACAGCTGTCGAGGCCAAGTCATTGGACACATTTAAAGCCAAAGTTAATAGGCTCTTGATTAGTATGGGTGTGAAAGGTTACAGACAGAAGGCAGCAGAACGGTGTGAGATGGTTAATAAATCACCCATGGTTAGATGGGCCAAATGGCCTAGTTCTGCTCTTGTGTCTTATCGTCTAATGTGTGGGGAATAAGATGGATTAGCGTAGGTTTAGTGTATTAGTTCATGTTGAGATTTAAAATTCCTAAGGGATAACCTCAGCACAGCGGGCGGTGAGTACCTGTGAGGAGCTGCCAGAGGAGGTGGTTGAGGTGGGTGCAATTACAACATTTAAGAGGCATTTGGATCAATACATGGGTCTTGGAGGGTCATGGGCTGCTTGGGTTTCCTTTGGTGCGCTGGATTTCTCCCACGTCCTAAAGCTGTGTGGGTTGGTAGGTTAATTGCCACTGCAAGTTGCCTCCCTGGTATGTAGGTGAGTGGTGGAATTGGGGGAGAGGTCGGGAAGGAGGGGAGAATAAGATGAGGTTGGTGTAGGATTGGTGTAAGGAGCTAGCATGGACCAGGTTGGCTGAAGGCTTGTAAGACTTGATGGCTTTACTGGGAACGGTTTCAGCTTCATGAGGCAGAACCAGGCTCGGTGCAGCACGAGGGATCACGCAAACAATGCCGTGTTGCTTTAGATGCACACGAAGGAAATCTAGGGCCTTGTGAGTGTCGTGGAAATACTAACTAAGAATACCAGGGTGACTTCGAGTTTCATTTTAAGAATTTATTAACACGCCATCATGAAGAGTCTGCACCACCACCAGAGCTCTGATCTTTGGATTATATGGAGCTCATATTTATACAAACAACTTCACATGACTTTGTCTGGTGCCCCACAGTCAGTGCATGATCAATCTTTTACAAGACGTCAGTTATCTCTGAGCGTGAGTCGAACGGTTTTCTTGCTTCCCTGCTATCAGGGCTCCTGATTCAGCCCAGACACGTCCTCCCTCTTGGTTTCAGAGACTCAGTATCCTGCTTATTTGAATTCCTGGTGCTGCACTTATCATTCAAGGTTACTCTCGACCTGCATCAGCAATCTCTGAGTGGTCAAGTATCCCATCACGCACTAGTTTTAACCATTTATACTTCCCAGCTGAGCCACACCTATAAAAATACAATAAGATGACAACAGGTAGAGTCCGAGTGTTAATCAATATTTTGGTATAAAGCTACCTACCTTGATAAAGGACATTTAGACCGGAAGCACCCCTACCTATGGAGTGACATGTACCCTGGTGTTCTTCAGGGTCATATAGACAAAACTATTGAACTCAGACCCAAGGTGTGAACTTGTGATACCTTCGTAAAAAGGTGAGGAGGATTCAAAAAATTACTTCTTGGATCAAAGAGCAACTATATTTGCCATATACATCTGTGTATGTTAGGAATTTGCTGTGGTGTGTTGGTGAAACATGCAACAAAAACAACATTTAACAATTATAACAAGTTACATAAAAATAAGTTAGAGGTAAATTATGGCTATGAAGTAAAACATATTAATAGCAGCACAAATGCTAAGTTTTCACGGCCATCAGGCATGGTTTCCTCTTGTATTCTGGAATGTGACGGAAAATTAGTGTCCATTATGTGATTTATTTATTTTTTTAATTTTCTGTTATTAAACCACTCCTGTTGAACATGTTTTCCCCTGACAGATTGGGAGAACAGAAACTGCTGTAAACAATCTAAACCCAGTATTTGCCAAGAAGTTTGTGGTGGACTATCATTTTGAAGAAGTGCAGAAACTGAAGTTTGCCTTATTTGACCAAGATAAATCCAGTAAACAGCTTTATGAGCATGACTTTCTGGGAGAATTTTCATGTACTCTCGGAGTGGTATGTATGAAATTAGGAGTAGTTTCAGAATGAACTTTGATCACTTAAACTTGCCTGTTAAAAGTAAACTCTTTTGATTAATGGCACAGATTGTATCAAGCAAGAAGATGACACGACCACTTCTCCTAACCAATGGGAAACCTGCTGGGAAAGGAACAATAATGGTACGGTGAAGTTGACGCAATCCATGTTTAAAGCAAAGTAAATGGCAAAGAGTTTCAGGTAGCCTCTCCAATTCTACTTGGAATCCAATGAGCTTTGTATTTTAGCATGAATTGAGAGAAAGAAGAAATGTAGTTGGGAGCACACTAATAAGTGGATGCGCTTAATGACTAAGGTATGCACGCTTTATATAAGGTCACCTGCCCTGGTACATGTTGTCAGTAGAAGTACATTGGTGCATGCAGTGATGTGTTCCTCAGAGTCACTAAGGCAAAGCTACTGAACCTAAACAAAAACTCAGTGGCATTTTTGTATAAGGCGAGGAGGATAGACTAAAAGCTTCCCTTACTACCTTCTGGAATGTAAATGTTAAGCTTTCAATGCCATCGAATGTGATTTCCTCTTGCATTTTAGCACCTAACAGGAATTTGAAGTCTGTAGAACACTACAGCACAGGTTCAAGACTTTCAACCCACCATATCTGGGAGAGGAATATGTATTTTATTAAGTAGGCAAGCAACATTTGTCCCAGTGTAAGTGGTTGATCTATGTCCAAGTAAAAAATATAGAGGTGTGAAAACCTGAACTTTAATCGAGCTTCTCCCCCACCGTGGGCTTTACACTGGTGTGAAATCTAACTTCTCCATTGCCACCCAGCTGCTGCACTAATTGGCATCTGCCTGAGAAACATTTCGAACTACTAATTCTGCTTCTGTCATTACAGATCACTGCCCAAGAAATCTCAGATAATAGAGTAATCACCCTTAGCATGGCTGGCAAAAATCTGGACAAAAAGGTACAGTACTTAGGGAAAAGGCTTGTGAAGTACTAAATGATCAAAATCGTTCCATTTGTGTTTCTGACCATTCTCTCAACATGTTCCTGTGAGATCAAACTCTTAAAACACCGTAGTGAACTTTTTGGGGTTTTGACTTCTATAGGCTTCCTTCAGAGCTTTTTGGCACGATGCTTTAAAGGTTTGTATCTCATCTCAAAAGCAACAGAATCTTCAGGTAATTCTCACAAGAAAACCCTAGCGAGAAGTGGCCAAGTCGCTCCTCTGAAGTGCTCAGTCAAGGGCTTCAAGAGCAACTCTGCCCTTTTAGGGTTGGCTGGGAACACTAGTGATTTATTTTAAAGTAGTCAATCTCTGGAGCAAATAAATATCCTCTTAATTATCTTGCTGTAATGCTGTGAAAATCGCTTATGAGTGATACTGATGGAGGGACATATCCACCCTAAGCCTAGAAGTTCTGTAATAATAGATCCCCTACACAGAAGAAGGATCTCCAATAGACTTTGCATGTAAATTATGATCAGTGACTTCAATTGTATCCCTGCACTATTTTGTGCTTCGGCTGCATTGGAGGTAAAGCTAGGATTTAGTGTTGGTACCTTAGAGTAAACGCATTCTGAATTGCAGGGAATGTGCTGTATGCTAGCTGTGGATGGGTGATTTATGCAAAATCTAACATCCCTAAGAAGAATATCGCACTTGTAAAATAATATTAATTATGTCATTAGCATGCAGAACCATTGCTGTATCCCCCAATTACTTGGATCAGTATAAACTCCATTTTACTATTCAATATATTTACAATTGATACTTAAAATAGTTACACCATAGTAATTTTGTACATTTGTGCTGAGGTGAAATAAAGTAGCTGGAAACATTTTTCACATTCGTTCTAACTTCTATTCTTGCTTCATTTGTGCTTCTGAGGACCTTTTTTAGTCTGAACAGTTTGAACTGTCTAATTATAGGCTTTAAGATTACTGTAATCAGTGCAGTTCACCAACTGGTGAGAGCACCAAGGTACCATCTTTGAAGAAACTTTAAAGCCGATTGGAAATTGTGGTGTCTGTATTCATGAATAAAATAAACCATTTTTGTGGACAATTTAAGCAGGAACTTATTCTCAAAATAATCGGAATTGGCCAGAAGACCCTTTGAGATGTCGTCCAGCTGTTGGCCACTTCCTGACAATATTGCTTGCCCAACTTCCTCCTTGTACCTTCTTTACAATCTTGTGGATTTCCCTGTGTTATTGGATGTGCAGAGTGATAACATTCCATTAATCCATCAGCAAATTAACCTCTGTTCACAGACTTTCCTCTATTGTTGAAAATCACTATTATCTTCACTCCATTGTAAACTGTGCCTATGGACTTCATGTGACTGTGCTGGTGGAAGTTCCTTCATAGTCAGCCGTGTCCATCGTTAGATGTGTTACTAGAAGTGTCTGTTCATGATCATTCAGCCATGATGGAATGGCAGAGCAGACTCAAGGGACTGAATGGCCTAATTCTGCTCCTGTCTTATTGTCTTATCATTAGAAGTGCCCTTTCATGTCTCTCCATTGCTGAATGGACCCATTGCCTCCTCTCCACGGATAGCTGTCTCCACTGACTTCCTTCTCTGTGTGCGCTGTCTTAACTACATGGATGGGATGTCTACAGGGCATGTTAGGAAATGCTACCGTCCCTTCACTCCAATAGACAAAGCTTTTTGTTCAGGACTTTTCCCCACTTGCTCTGTAGATCGGTGTGGTAGCCGTGGAGATGATGGTGAGAGTAATAGTTGTTACGAACCCCGTAACTGGGTGTCTTACCAGCAAAGATAAGAGTATCCGTTGGAGTCTGATGATACTATTTCCAACAGTATTTATTAGTAAAAATACACAAAAATAATATCAATGCAAATATACAGATAATATACGTCATCAATACTAAACCTAAAAGTGCGGGTATAATAATAATCAATAAGAAACAAGCACTATCGTTGTCTAGGGGATAATGAATTGTCAGATGGAAATATAAAGTTCAGTTCAGTTCATGCAGGCTGCGGTAGTTGTTGGTCGCTGTGTTGCAATTGTTGGAGAGAGAGAGAGAGAGAGAACAGTAACAGCTATTGACTTGCCGACTTTCCTTTACGATCTTGATCCGTCGATGCGTTGTTGTTATGGCCATTCACGTATGACCCCTCCGTCCTTTAGCTAGACCGTTCCATGGTGGACTCGTCACCCAGGCAAGGGTGGACACACACACAAGCCCCCATCGGTCTCGTAGCGTTTCTCCTGGTGCGTCTGAGGGGTGTTCCCCAGACCCTACTTTTATCCCCACTCACAGGGTCTCAGGTGTCAATCAGGTTGGGATGATGCAACCCATCAAACCAGCCCACTCTGGTTGCCCCCTGAGGGGTTTCAATGAATAGTACACAATCCTTCTCCAAGAGAAAATAGCAGTAATCAGTGGTTCCGTTCCGCTTTTGTTAGGAGGAGACATTCCACTTTGTGTATCTCTGAGTTGTCTGTCTCATTAACTGACATGAGCTATTTATCAATAACAACTGTCTGGGCAGCTTTCCTGTGTCTCTCTCATCTCCCTTGATAACAGCATCGGAATAGTAGCGATTTGCGATTCTCCAAAAAGGGGGGGGGGGGGGGAGGCATTGGCGATTCTGTACCCTTCTGCCCATCAGAGTTGTTCATCATTCGTAACATGTTGATCCTAGGAAGGTAACTTGTTGCTGCTAGTGGACTTTGCGCTCAATAGGTTAGATACCCTCAGTGAGATGCGCTTATTTCCAGTGAGCTCCCACAACAGAATGTTAGGTTGTAATGTCAGCTATCATGCTGCCTAACTCTACGGTCCCTCTTGTAGGGCTTCCCATGCAGGAATGAGGCCTTGCTAATTTGTTCCCCACTCACCAGAAGCTTGAATGTTGCAGCAGTCTGCAGGTTACATCAGCAGCCCTGTCAATTAATTTTCTGCCTTATCAGGAGCACAAATTCCCACACGTGTAACATCAGCCAGCCAGCTCTATCAATAGTAGTGGATGCCAATAGTCTTGTGAGTCATTGAGGTTTTTTTATTTGGGGTTGCTCCGTAAGGCCAAGTACATCCTTCTATCCAATGCAATGTAACAATATTCTTCTAATCCCATTGCTGACTTTTGTTTCTGTTCACAAGAATAATGAACCAATACATTTTTTAATCATATAAAGCTGGCATTTGACCAGGGCTTGTTTTTAAATTAAATAATTGATTTTTCTAGGATCTCTTTGGGAAATCTGACCCTTATTTAGAATTCTACAAACAAGAAGAAGATGGGAAATGGATGCTAGTACATAGAACAGAGGTAATTTTCTTTTTGATGTCTCACTGGATGGAATTCTGTCTTCTGTAATGTTGCATGAAATATAAACGTGATTTCAAATTCCTCTTGATGTGGACATTCCTATATGTCCCAGGTCCTATGAAAGCCCATGGCTCTTGTGACAGGACAGATTGTTACTTTGTGGTTTGGTCTGAGTGTAACTCAATCTCCAGGTAGTATATGGTGACATACACGTACTTTGATAATAAATTTACTTTGACTTTCTGCATCTATGCAAACAATGCTTCTAGTTTATGTCAAATAACTCTGGCTCATGAAATTATATAAGTGGGGGGGGGTAAAGGGCAAGGGCTAAATGCTGAGGGAGGGGGAGAATGGGCATTAAAGGATTTTGATGGAATGACTGAGGGATTAGGAAATCCAGAGATGCAAGCTGAGTCCTCCCATTGATTTATCTATCTGTCCATCCACCTATCCCCTTTGTGCAACCCTCGCCTAATCACTGGACAGTGTACAATGACTAATTCACCATGTGTATAATTGCATCTGTTATTTTTTTGACCGATGTTGTTAATAGGTTCAAAGTAAATTTATTATCAAAGTACATATGTCACTTTATACAACCCTGAGATTCATTTTTTGTGGGCATTCACAGTAAATACAAGAAACAGAATGGAGCCAATGAAAGACCGCCCCCCCACAACAGGACAAACAATCAGTGTGTAAAAGACAACAAACAATGCAAGTACAAAAAGAAATAGAAAAAATAATAATTAAAATAAATAAGCAATAAATATCGAGAGCATGAGATACAGAGTCCTTATGTTGTGGGAACAGTTCAAGTGAAGTTATCCCTTTTGGTTCAAGAGCCTGACGGTTCGTGAACCTGGTGGTTTGGATCCTGAGGGTTCTGTACTTCTTCCAGTAGGCAGCAGCGAGAAGATTGCCTGGTCTGGATGCTGGTAGTCCTTGTTGATGGATTCTGCTTTCCTGAGACAGCATTCTGTGTAGATGTGCTCAGTGTTGGGGAGGGCTTTAACCGTGATGGACTGGGCTGTGTCCGTTACTTTTCAATGCAAGTTTTTGGAAATCTAGAGATTAAAAGTCACACAGGAAATGGGGAAGCCACTGATCCCGAGATCTTAATTTATTATCAGATGCATGTCGAAACATGATGATCAGTGTATTCTGCTCAAGTCTGATTCAGCCTATAGTCCTGTGCTGAATTTTGAGTCAAATCCATTACACCAGTTATCACTGAGTTATCCTAATAGGCTTCCTCATGAACATAATTATTCGATCGTACACTTAATGAACGGACCTACTCTTCACTCTGCCTGAGTTTTAAAATTACAAGTTGTCGATTGCTGGACAATCAATTGTCAAGATGTATAGAGACACTGCAGTAGGAATTGGCAGCCACACTTTACTGGTTACTTTTCTACAGGCTGTCAGCATCACTAAGTTCTGTCTGGGTCTATCTCAAGGTTTTATTGCAGAAAATCTTTGTAAAGATTTGCATTTTTTTTTTGTTTAAATAGATTACAGTTTTTTAATGCTTTTAAAGACAAACCTGTAATACCAAGGCTTCTGTTTCCAGGGTAAACTTCAAAATGTAGTGGATTATGGATTTTAATTTTAATTAATGAGAAATGGACAGTATCGGATCAGACACCATTACATATGACCCTTGGTTTCTATTTCAATTAGCTACTCTGGAATTGCTGATATATATTCTCCTCTTCCACTTGGTCTTAATGAAATGGGAAGGGGATTCATCTTGCAATGTCATTTACATTATTGCCCAAAGTCATAATTACCCCAACTCGATAAAACCGGAGTCGTGGGTCATTCATCTCCTGGATTGTGTGAGGGGTCTTGTGTGCAACATGACTGCTGTATTCAGTTACTATTTTAACAGCAAACAAACTTAAATTATTTGATTGTCTGCCGTACGAAAGTGAGTGTTCCGAGATTGTGGTAGGTCCTGTATCAATGCAAGATCTTGAATTTCTTTTTTGTGTGTTTGTATCTTATGCAAACCTACAAATCACTTAGCTTTCCCTCCCCTCTATTCTGTCCATTAAAACATCCTGGTTCTTTTGAGTCCCATACTTTTATAAACAAATGTTTTCTAGCCTCTTCCTATTCGCCAGGCTGTTACCTACATCTCGGCATCCAGTCCCTTTGGTGCTTTTTTTTTGCTTTCTTTTGTGTGTTTATAAAATTAGGATTTCCTTAATGTTGTTACCAGTATTCCTTGCCATCTCCTATTTCTCATGAAACAAGAGGTCATTCAGTCCATTGAATCTGTGTTACCTCTTGGGGCAATCCCAATCCATTGCATTCCCCAAGTATTTGTCTCTCTATATTTTGCTGAAATACACTTGTACATTTTATTCATCTATTGGCCTTTGTGTTCTCTGATGCTGTGTGGAGGGGCATACACATTATTGAAGGTACTGTACCTTCATTCCGCAGAGACATACCAAGGTCCTATTCAGCTTAGTAACATTGAAAAGATAAACAGTTGATGTTTCAGGCTGTGACCCTTCATCAGGACTGGAAAGGAAGGGGGGAATCAGTAAGAACCTGGGGAAAGAGAGAAAGGATTACAAGGTAGTAGGTGATAGGTGAAACCAGGAGAAGGGGAGGGGCTGAAATAAGGGCCCGGGAGGTTGATTGGTGGATTGGAGAGATAAGGGCTGGAGAAGGGGGAATCTGATAGGAGAGGACCATGGAAGAAAGGAAATGGGGAGGAGCAGCAGAGGGAGATGATGGGCAGATAAGGTGAGAGACAGAAACAGGAATGGGGAATGCTGAAGGGAGGTGGGGGGCAATTACTGTAAGTTCGAGAAATCCAAGTTCATGCCATCAGGCTGAGGCTATGCGGACGGAATATAAGGTGTTGTTCCCCCAACCTGAATGTGGTCTCTTCGTGGCATTAGAGAAGGCCATGGACTGGCATGTCGGAATGGGAAGTAGAATTGAAACGGGTGGCCTACTTTTTGTAGAAGGTGCGTGGTTCAGTGGTCATCCGATCTTCATCAGGTCTCACCAATATACAGGAAGCCACACTGGGAGCACCACATTCGGCAGGTGAAGCACGGCAGATGGAGCGAAGATGCTTGGTGAAGCAGACACCCTATCTGACTTGACTTGTGAAACCCACCTGGTTTCCTTGGCTGCGTAGGTCTAGGGGATACACACTCCGGTCCCTCCAAACCCGTGAGATTGAGGTGGCTCTCCCACCTCAAACCTCGGTTTGTGTGGAAGCTGTGTAATTTTCTACCCTGTTACAACTCAGTGCCAAGAAATTACAGACAGTACACTGCATATGATTAAAGGAATTATATTTGTGAATCTTAACGGCTAGTAAAGAAAAGAAGGACAAAAAGGGCCAATTATAATTGAACAGTCAAATGTGTACAAGTTGGAGCTCAACTCTTCAAAAAGTCATTTTCTCCGATTCTCAGTGGATCCCTAGACCTTGCTCCATCGAATCACAGTCCCCACTGGGTCGAATCCCAGAGGGATTCTCTCCAACGCCCACTGAATAAAGAACCCCAGCTCACACCAGTGTCAGGCACACAACGCATCAACCACTCCCCTGATTGGGTGGCTCACATTCCTAAGCACCTGTTATCTCTAACCATAACCCAAACACTGCTCCTACAAAACGACCATTACGTTAGCAGTGAAACCTTTCCCAGGGTGTTGCACATGTTTAGTACTTATTTTTAAATTCCATGGATATATTTTATGTCCTAGCCATTATACTTTGAAGAACAGCAGTATCTGATCATTATCAAATCCTGTTTGTCGTCCCACAATGTGATTTAACCTTGTTACCTTAGAATAGGGACGAGACTCCCTTGCACAGGGGTTTGGTGAATTTTCCAACCCACTGCTTGGCCTTTGGGATCCTTTGTTCACACCCTTGTAAGGACACGCAGTACAGCAGTTTGTACCCAGATGGAACATGGAATGAAAGTGATCATCTAACCTCTACCAAACATTCAACCCTTCCTGCTTAGAATTGAATGGAATAATGCTGCAATGGTTGCCCAAGACACAACAAGCATATCGGGATTTGTGCAGAATTTGACTGTGACAACTTTTTGGTCCAGATACTGATCACTTGACAAAACTTTGGCCACCCTCCAGGCTCTGAGGTCATCTTCATGGGTTCATGGACCATTCAGAAATCTGACGGAGGACGGGTAGAAGCTGGTACTGGAAAAGTTGAGTGTGCATCTTCAGGCTCCAGTACCTCCTCCCTAATGAGAAGTGATTGTCACAATAGACAGATTGTGAAGAGCAACATTTGACATTATATTGATAATCCCATTACAGAGATGTGCTCCCTCCCTTCCAGAAGATGTGGCTCATTAGCTCGTCTTAAACTAATTTGCTCAAATTAATCATGAAATACCATGAAATTCGTATCTAGCACATATATACAAATTAAACATCTTATTATGCCAAGTATACCCACTGTCCACCTAAGCTAGCGTTCAACAGGGATTTTGTCCAGTGTAATTGGTGGGTCTCATTCCACCGGTTCCCACTTGCCCCTCACCACATAACCGGTGGTGTGGGCAAGACCAGGAATTTTCATTGACACCAAAGACTCCAGAGGCAAAACAAAGGGAACATTGCTGGCAGAGTGGTGGCCTCAATGGCATTAAGATCACTCAGTGGCTTCCACGTCAATAGCATGACCTTTGATCTTAAGGATCTGTATTGTCTACATTGCATTTAACTGAGAACTATGGACATAAGGAAAACGCTTTAGGTATTTTTGGAGAAGCTTTACAATCTGTATGATTAGCCTTGTTCATCATTTCAGTAAGGCTACAACATAATCACAATCTTTCAAATATGTTATTCCACCCAAATAGTTTAAATGGCCCTTACAAAGTAAAATTCATTAGAAATATTGGCCGCTGCAATTTGCCTGCCAGCTCAACAGATCTACAGTGGACGTGTCCTCTTCACATCAGGGAAGAGGTACAGGAGCCCGAAGACCCACACTCAAAGTTTTAGGGACAGCTTCCTTCCCTCGGCCATCAGATTTCTGAACTGTCCATGAACACTACCTCACTATTTTGTTCTCATTTTGCACCAATTATTTATTTAATATTTTCTTTTGTGACTTTAAATAATTTTTCATTTTGCATTGCATCTGCAAAACAAAAAAACTGTGACATATGTCAGTGATAAATAAAGATTCTGATTCTCTGACTCTCTTGCTCTCTCACATACAGTTTATCCTTTTCATTATTGGCGTGTCTATCTCTTTCTTGGTGTTTTTGTTTGCTCAGGCCATTGTCTTCTTCACTGTCTTCTTCTAGTCTCTCTTTCTTATACTTAGCAGACAGATAATCCAAGACAGCACTGAAATGTTAAACAGTTTTAATCAGATATTTGGAAAGAATCAAGAGTTTGTGGTGGAAGTGATTCACCAGGATGAGAGGGTTGTCCTACCATAAAGAAGTTGATCTACAGTATTGTCTTTGTTTTAAAAGAGGAAGGATGGTCTTATTTAAACACAACTCGAGGGTCATGGTAGGGTAGATATTGGAATCTTTTAGTTGAGGACATACAAGAAGAGGGAGGTGGTCATTTAAAACAGATCGCTTGGACTATACCTAATGGAATTCAGATGAGTGAGAGGGGATCTTATAGAAACATATAAAATCAATAAATAGACTCAGCGACATAGTTTCCACTGGTAGGCGGGATGAAAATGAAGGGCATACCCTCAGGATTTATGGAATAGATTTAGGATGAAAATGAATCAAAACTGTTTTTCAAGGAGAGTAGTAAATTTGTAGAATTCTCTGCCGAGGGAAGCAGTGGAGTTCACCTCTCTAGTTATATTTATCACACCGTTAGATTGATCTTTGCATAGCAGGGGAATTATGGATCACGGGCCAAAGGCAGGTAGGTGGAGTTGAGTCCATAGCTAGGTCAGCCATGATCTTATTGAATGGAGGAACAGGCTTGATGGTTCAATGGAGGAACAGCCTACTCTGGCTCCTATTTCTTATGTAGGTGGGTAATCTGTGCAACTCACTGTCACTGGGACCTCTAGGAGCTAGTTTACTAGAATAAT